>NC_087484.1:26092920-26394381 GCF_036417665.1 Passer domesticus
GGAGTGGCCGGCTGCCTGCTGAAATTCCGAACCGATCAGAATACGTCCCGGATGCAATGTGCCCACACAAGCAACTGTGGTTGGTTTGACAGTGCCTAGTGCCTCCGGCAAACTGATATCAGGAACCTGGCCTGGTGACTTTTGTTTCTCTGGGGAAAGGCCATAGATCGTGTCCAGTGCCCGGTGGCCCGGAGTGGTCGGCTGCCTGCGGAAATTCCGCACGGATCAGGATACCTCCCAGACCGAAAGTACCACCACAAGCAACTGTGGCTGGTTTGACAGTGCCTAGTGCCTCCTGCAAACTGACATGAGGAACCTGGCCTGGTGACTTTTGTTTCTCTGGGGAAAGCCCATCGTTCGTATCCAGGGCCGGGTAGCCCGTAGTGGCCTTCTGCCTGCTGAAATTCCACACGGATCAGGACCGCCCATATGCAAGGTGCCCCCACAGGCAACTGCGGCTGGTTTGACAGTGCCACGTGCCTCCTGCAAACTGACATGAGGAACCTGCCCTGGTGACTTTTGTTTCTCTGGGGAATGGCCATGGTTCATGTCCAGCGCCACGTGGCCCGCAGTGGCCTGCGGCCTGCTGAAATTCCGCACGGATCAGGATACCTCCCATACCGAAAGTACCACCACAGGCAACTGTGGCTGGTTTGACAGTGCCAAGTGCCTCTTGCAAACTGACATCAGGAACCTGGCCTGGTGACTTTTGCTTCTCTGGGAAAGGGCCATCATTCTTGTCCAGTGCCCAGTGGACCGGAGTGGCCGGCTGCCTGCTGAAATTCCGCACGGATCAGGATACCTCCCAGATGCAAGGTGCCCCCACTAGGCAACTGTGGCTGGTTTGAGAGTGCCAAGTGCCTCCTGCAAACTGACATCAGGAACCTGGCCTGGTGACTTTTGTTTTTCTGGGGAAACGACATGGTTCATGTCCGGGGCACGCTGGCCCGGAGTGGCCAGCTGACTGCTGAAATTCCTCACGGTGGAGGATACCTCCCAGATGAAAGGAGCCCCAAAAGGGAACTGTGGCTAGTTTGAGAGTGCCAAGTGCCTCCTGCAAACTGACATCAGGAACCTTGCCTAGTGACTACTGTTTTTCTGGGGAAAGGCCATCATTCTTGTCCGGGGCCCGGTGGCCCGGCGTGGCCGGCAGTCTGCAGAAATTCCGAACCGATCAGGATACCTCCCAGACCGAAAATACTACCACAGGCACCTGTGGCTGGTTTGACAGTGCCAAGTGCCTCCTGCAAACTGACATCAGGAACCTGGCCTGGTGACTTTTGTTTCTTTGGGGAAAGGCCATCATTCTTGTCCGGGGCCCGGTGACCCGGAGGTGCTGGCTTCCTGGTGAAATTCCGAACGGATCAGGATACATCCCAGATGCAAGTGCCCCCACAGGCACCTGCGATTTGTTTGACAGTGCCAAGTGCCTCCTGCAAATTGACATCAGGAACCTGGCCTGGTGACTTTTGTTTCTCTGGGGAAAGGCCATAGATGGTGTCCAGTGCCCGGTGGCCCGGAGTGGCTGGCTGCCTGCTGAAATTCCACAAGGATCACGATACCTGCCAGACCGAAAGTACCACCGCAGGCAACTGTGGCTGGTTTTACAGTGCCAAGTGCCTCCTGCAAACTGACATCAGGAACCTGGCCTGGTGACTTTTGTTTCTCTGGGGAAAGGCCATGGTTCATGTCCAGGGCCTAGTGGCCGG
This sequence comes from Passer domesticus, assembly GCF_036417665.1. Classification (NCBI taxonomy): domain Eukaryota; kingdom Metazoa; phylum Chordata; class Aves; order Passeriformes; family Passeridae; genus Passer; species Passer domesticus. The sequence goes on from NC_087484.1 coordinate 26,094,630, forward strand.
CAATGGCCGGCTGCCTGCTGAAATTCCGCATGGGTCAGGATACCTCCCAGACCGAAAGTACCACCATAGGCAACTGTGGCTGGTTTGAGAGTGCCAAGTGCCTCCTGCAAACTGACATCAGGAACCTGGCCTGGTGACTTTTGTTTCTCAGGGGAAAGGTCATCATTCTTGTCCGGGGCCCGCTGGCCCGGAGTGGCCGGCTGACTGCTGAAATTCCTCACGGTGGAGGATACCTCCCAGATGAAAGGAGCCCCAAAAGGGAACTTTGGCTGGTTTGACAGTGCCTAGTGCCTCCTCCAAACTGACATCAGGAACCGGGCCTGGTGACTTTTGTTTCTCTGGGGAAAGGCCATAGATGGTGTCCAGTGCCCGGTGGCCCGGAGTGGCTGGCTGCCTGCTGAAATTCCACAAGGATCACGATACCTCCCAGACCGAAAGTACCACCGCAGGCAACTGTGGCTGGTTTGAGAGTGCCAAGTGCCTCCTGCAAACTGACATCAGGAACCTGGCCTGGTGACTTTTGTTTCTCTGGGGAAAGGCCATGGTTCATGTCCAGGGCCTAGTGGCCCGCAATGGCCGGCTGCCTGCTGAAATTCCGCATGGGTCAGGATACCTCCCAGACCGAAAGTACCACCATAGGCAACTGTGGCTGGTTTGACAGTGCCAAGTGCCTCCTGCAAACTGACATCAGGAACGTGGCCTGGTGACTTTTGTTTCTCTGGGGAAAGGCCATCATACTTTTCCGGGGCCCGGTGTCCCGGAGTGGCCGGCAGCCTGCTGAAATTCACATGGATCAGGATACCTCCCATCTGGAAAAGTGCCCCCACAGGCACCTGTGGCTGGTTTGACAGTGCCTAGTGCCTCCTCCAAACTGACATCAGGAACCTGGCCTGGTGACTTTTGTTTCTCTGGGGAAAGGCCATGGTTCATATCCTGGACCAGTTAGACCGGGGAGGCCGGCTGCCTACTGGAATTCAGAACGGATCAGGATACCTACCAGGCCGAAAATATCACCACAGGCACCTGTGGCTGGTTTGACAGTGCCATGTGCCTCCTGCAAACTGACATCAGGAACCTGGCCTGGTGACTTTTGTTTCTTTGGGGAAAGGCCATGGTTCATATCCTGGACCAGTTGGACCAGAGAGGCCGGCTGCCTGCTGAAATTCTGAACGGATCAGGATACATCCCAGATGCAAGTGCCCCCACAGGCACCTGCGATTTGTTTGACAGTGCCAAGTGCCTCCTGCAAATTGACATCAGGAACCTGGCCTGGTGACTTTTGTTTCTCTGGGGAAAGGCCATAGATGGTGTCCAGTGCCCGGTGGCCCGGAGTGGCTGGCTGCCTGCTGAAATTCCGCAAGGATCACGATACCTGCCAGACCGAAAGTACCACCGCAGGCAACTGTGGCTGGTTTGACAGTGCCAAGTGCCTCCTGCAAACTGACATCTGGAACCTGGCCTGGTGACTTTTGTTTCTCTGGGGAAAGGTCATCATTCTTGTCCGGGGCCCACTGGCCCGGAGTGGCCGGCTGCCTGCTGAAATTCCTCACGGTTGAGGATACCTCCCAGATGCAAGGTGCTCCCACAGGCAACTGTGGCTGGTTTGACAGTGCCAAGTGCCTCCTGCAAATTGACATCAGGAACCTGGCCTGGTGACTTTTGTTTCTCTGGGGAAAGGCCATGGTTCATATCGTGGACCAGTTGGACCGGAGTGGCCGGCTGTCTGCTGAAATTCCGAACGGATCGGGATGCCGCCCAGATGCAAGGTGCCCCCACAGGCACCTGCGGTTGGTTTGAGAGTGCCAAGTGCCTCCTGCAAACTGACATCAGGAACCTGGCCTGGTGACTTTTGTTTCTCTGGGGAAAGGCCATAGATGATGTCCAGTGCCCGGTGGCCCGGAGTGGCCGGCTGCGTGCTGAAATTCCGCACGGATCAGGATACCTCCCAGATGCAAGGTGCCCCCACAGGGAATTGTGGCTGGTTTGACAGTGCCAAGTGCCTCCTGCGAATTGACATCAGGAACCTGGCCTGGTGACTTTTGTTTCTCTGGGGAAAGGCCATGGTTCATATCCTGGACCAGCTGGACCGGAGTGGCCGGCTGTCTGCTGAAATTCCGAACGGATCGGGATGCCGCCCAGATGCAAGGTGCCCCCACAGGCACCTGCGGTTGGTTTGAGAGTGCCAAGTGCCTCCTGCAAACTGACATCAGGAACCTGGCCTGGTGACTTTTGTTTCTCTGGGGAAAGGCCATAGATGATGTCCAGTGCCCGGTGGCCCGGAGTGGCCGGCTGCATGCTGAAATTCCGCACGGATCAGGATACCTCCCAGATGCAAGGTGCCCCCACAGGAAATTGTGGCTGGTTTGACAGTGCCAAGTGCCTCCTGCAAACTGACATCAGGAACCTGGCCTGGTGACTTTTGTTTCTCTGGGGAAAGGCCATGGTTCCTATCCTGGACCAGTTGGACCAGAGAGGCCGGCTGCCTGCTGAAATTCCGAACGAATCAGGATACCTCCCAGATGCAAAGTGCCCCCACAGGCACCTGCGATTTGTTTGACAGTGTCAAGTGCCTCCTGCAAATTGACATCAGGAACCGGGCCTAGTGACTTTTGTTTCTCTGGGGAAAGGCCATAGATGATGTCCAGTGCCCGGTGGCCCGGAGTGGCCGGCTGCCTGCTGAAATTCCGAACCGATCAGAATACGTCCCGGATGCAATGTGCCCACACAAGCAACTGTGGTTGGTTTGACAGTGCCTAGTGCCTCCGGCAAACTGATATCAGGAACCTGGCCTGGTGACTTTTGTTTCTCTGGGGAAAGGCCATAGATCCTGTCCAGTGCCCGGTGGCCCGGAGTGGTCGGCTGCCTGCGGAAATTCCGCACGGATCAGGATACCTCCCAGACCGAAAGTACCACCGCAGGCAACTGTGGCTGGTTTGACAGTGCCAAGTGCCTCCTGCAAACTGACATGAGGAACCTGGCCTGGTGACTTTTGTTTCTCTGGGGAAAGCCCATCGTTCGTATCCAGGGCCGGGTAGCCCGTAGTGGCCTTCTGCCTGCTGAAATTCCACACGGATCAGGACCGCCCATATGCAAGGTGCCCCCACAGGCAACTGCGGCTGGTTTGACAGTGCCACGTGCCTCCTGCAAACTGACATGAGGAACCTGCCCTGGTGACTTTTGTTTCTCTGGGGAATGGCCATGGTTCATGTCCAGCGCCACGTGGCCCGCAGTGGCCTGCGGCCTGCTGAAATTCCGCACGGATCAGGATACCTCCCATACCGAAAGTACCACCACAGGCAACTGTGGCTGGTTTGACAGTGCCAAGTGCCTCTTGCAAACTGACATCAGGAACCTGTCCTGGTGACTTTTGCTTCTCTGGGAAAGGGCCATCATTCTTGTCCAGTGCCCAGTGGACCGGAGTGGCCGGCTGCCTGCTGAAATTCCTCACGGTGGAGGATACCTCCCAGATGAAAGGAGCCCCAAAAGGGAACTGTGGCTAGTTTGACAGTGCCAAGTGCCTCCTGCAAACTGACATCAGGAACCTTGCCTAGTGACTACTGTTTTTCTGGGGAAAGGCCATCATTCTTGTCCGGGGCCCGCTGGCCCGGCGTGGCTGGCAGTCTGCAGAAATTCCGAACCGATCAGGATACCTCCCAGACCGAAAATACTACCACAGGCACCTGTGGTTGGTTTGACAGTGCCAAGTGCCTCCTGCAAACTGACATCAGGAACCTGGCCTGGTGACTTTTGTTTCTTTGGGGAAAGGCCATCATTCTTGTCCGGGGCCCGGTGACCCGGAGGTGCTGGCTTCCTGGTGAAATTCCGAACGGATCAGGATACATCCCAGATGCAAGTGCCCCCACAGGCACCTGCGATTTGTTTGACAGTGCCAAGTGGCTCCTGCAAATTGACATCAGGAACCTGGCCTGGTGACTTTTTTTTCTCTGGGGAAAGGCCATAGATGGTGTCCAGTGCCCGGTGGCCCGGAGTGGCTGGCTGCCTGCTGAAATTCCACAAGGATCACGATACCTCCCAGACCGAAAGTACCACCGCAGGCAACTGTGGCTGGTTTGAGAGTGCCAAGTGCCTCCTGCAAACTGACATCAGGAACCTGGCCTGGTGACTTTTGTTTCTCTGGGGAAAGGCCATGGTTCATGTCCAGGGCCTAGTGGCCCGCAATGGCCGGCTGCCTGCTGAAATTCCGCATGGGTCAGGATACCTCCCAGACCGAAAGTACCACCATAGGCAACTGTGGCTGGTTTGAGAGTGCCAAGTGCCTCCTGCAAACTGACATCAGGAACCTGGCCTGGTGACTTTTGTTTCTCAGGGGAAAGGTCATCATTCTTGTCCGGGGCCCGCTGGCCCGGAGTGGCCGGCTGACTGCTGAAATTCTTCACGGTGGAGGATACCTCCCAGATGAAAGGAGCCCCAAAAGGGAACTTTGGCTGGTTTGACAGTGCCTAGTGCCTCCTCCAAACTGACATCAGGAACCTGGCCTGGTGACTTTTGTTTCTCTGGGGAAAGGCCATAGATGGTGTCCAGTGCCCGGTGTCCCGGAGTGGCTGGCTGCCTGCAGAAATTCCACAAGGATCACGATACCTCCCAGACCGAAAGTACCACCGCAGGCAACTGTGGCTGGTTTGAGAGTGCCAAGTGCCTCCTGCAAACTGACATCAGGAACCTGGCCTGGTGACTTTTGTTTCTCTGGGGAAAGGCCATGGTTCATGTCCAGGGCCCGCTGGCCCGCAATGGCCGGCTGCCTGCTGAAATTCCGCATGGGTCAGGATACCTCCCAGACCGAAAGTACCACCATAGGCAACTGTGGCTGGTTTGACAGTGCCAAGTGCCTCCTGCAAACTGACATCAGGAACGTGGCCTGGTGACTTTTGTTTCTCTGGGGAAAGGCCATCATACTTTTCCGGGGCCCGGTGTCCCGGAGTGGCCGGCAGCCTGCTGAAATTCACATGGATCAGGATACCTCCCATCTGGAAAAGTGCCCCCACAGGCACCTGTGGCTGGTTTGACAGTGCCTAGTGCCTCCTCCAAACTGACATCAGGAACCTGGCCTGGTGACTTTTGTTTCTCTGGGGAAAGGCCATGGTTCATATCCTGGACCAGTTAGACCGGGGAGGCCGGCTGCCTACTGGAATTCAGAACGGATCAGGATACCTACCAGGCCGAAAATATCACCACAGGCACCTGTGGCTGGTTTGACAGTGCCATGTGCCTCCTGCAAACTGACATCAGGAACCTGGCCTGGTGACTTTTGTTTCTTTGGGGAAAGGCCATGGTTCATATCCTGGACCAGTTGGACCAGAGAGGCCGGCTGCCTGCTGAAATTCTGAACGGATCAGGATACATCCCAGATGCAAGTGCCCCCACAGGCACCTGCGATTTGTTTGACAGTGCCAAGTGCCTCCTGCAAATTGACATCAGGAACCTGGCCTAGTGACTTTTGTTTCTCTGGGGAAAGGCCATAGATGGTGTCCAGTGCCCGGTGGCCCGGAGTGGCTGGCTGCCTGCTGAAATTCCACAAGGATCACGATACCTCCCAGACCGAAAGTACCACCGCAGGCAACTGTGGCTGGTTTGACAGTGCCAAGTGCCTCCTGCAAACTGACATCAGGAACCTGGCCTGGTGACTTTTGTTTCTCTGGGGAAAGGTCATCATTCTTGTCCGGGGCCCACTGGCCCGGAGTGGCCGGCTGCCTGCTGAAATTCCTCACGGTTGAGGATACCTCCCAGACGCAAGGTGCTCCCAGAGGCAACTGTGGCTGGTTTGACAGTGCCAAGTGCCTCCTGCAAATTGACATCAGGAACCTGGCCTGGTGACTTTTGTTTCTTTGGGGAAAGGCCATCATTCTTGTCCGGGGCCCGGTGACCCGGAGGTGCTGGCTTCCTGGTGAAATTCCGAACGGATCAGGATACATCCCAGATGCAAGTGCCCCCACAGGCACCTGCGATTTGTTTGACAGTGCCAAGTGGCTCCTGCAAATTGACATCAGGAACCTGGCCTGGTGACTTTTTTTTCTCTGGGGAAAGGCCATAGATGGTGTCCAGTGCCCGGTGGCCCGGAGTGGCTGGCTGCCTGCTGAAATTCCACAAGGATCACGATACCTCCCAGACCGAAAGTACCACCGCAGGCAACTGTGGCTGGTTTGAGAGTGCCAAGTGCCTCCTGCAAACTGACATCAGGAACCTGGCCTGGTGACTTTTGTTTCTCTGGGGAAAGGCCATGGTTCATGTCCAGGGCCTAGTGGTCCGCAATGGCCGACTGCCTGCTGAAATTCCGCATGGGTCAGGATACCTCCCAGATGCAAGGTGCCCCCACAGGCACCTGCGGTTGGTTTGACAGTGCCAAGTGCCTCCTGCAAACTGACATCAGGAACCTGGCCTGGTGACTTTTGTTTCTCTGGGGAAAGGCCATAGATGATGTCCAGTGCCCGGTGGCCCGGAGTGGCCGGCTGCATGCTGAAATTCCGCACGGATCAGGATACCTCCCAGATGCAAGGTGCCCCCACAGGGAATTGTGGCTGGTTTGACAGTGCCAAGTGCCTCCTGCGAATTGACATCAGGAACCTGGCCTGGTGACTTTTGTTTCTCTGGGGAAAGGCCATGGTTCATATCCTGGACCAGTTGGACCGGAGTGGCCGGATGTCTGCTGAAATTCCGAACGGATCGGGATGCCGCCCAGATGCAAGGTGCCCCCACAGGCACCTGCGGTTGGTTTGAGAGTGCCAAGTGCCTCCTGCAAACTGACATCAGGAACCTGGCCTGGTGACTTTTGTTTCTCTGGGGAAAGGCCATGGTTCCTATCCTGGACCAGTTGGACCAGAGAGGCCGGCTGCCTGCTGAAATTCCGAACGAATCAGGATACCTCCCAGATGCAAAGTGCCCCCACAGGCACCTGCGATTTGTTTGACAGTGTCAAGTGCCTCCTGCAAATTGACATCAGGAACCGGGCCAAGTGACTTTTGTTTCTCTGGGGAAAGGCCATAGATGATGTCCAGTGCCCGGTGGCCCGGAGTGGCCGGCTGCCTGCTGAAATTCCGAACCGATCAGAATACGTCCCGGATGCAATGTGCCCACACAAGCAACTGTGGTTGGTTTGACAGTGCCTAGTGCCTCTGGCAAACTGATATCAGGAACCTGGCCTGGTGACTTTTGTTTCTCTGGGGAAAGGCCATAGATCGTGTCCAGTGCCCGGTGGCCCGTAGTGGTCGGCTGCCTGCGGAAATTCCGCACGGATCAGGATACCTCCCAGACCGAAAGTACCACCACAAGCAACTGTGGCTGGTTTGACAGTGCCTAGTGCCTCCTGCAAACTGACATGAGGAACCTGGCCTGGTGACTTTTGTTTCTCTGGGGAAAGCCCATCGTTCGTATCCAGGGCCGGGTAGCCCGTAGTGGCCTTCTGCCTGCTGAAATTCCACACGGATCAGGACCGCCCATATGCAAGGTGCCCCCACAGGCAACTGCGGCTGGTTTGACAGTGCCACGTGCCTCCTGCAAACTGACATGAGGAACCTGCCCTGGTGACTTTTGTTTCTCTGGGGAATGGCCATGGTTCATGTCCAGCGCCACGTGGCCCGTAGTGGCCTGCGGCCTGCTGAAATTCCGCACGGATCAGGATACCTCCCAGATGCAAGGTGCCCCCACTAGGCAACTGTGGCTGGTTTGAGAGTGCCAAGTGCCTCCTGCAAACTGACATCAGGAACCTGGCCTGGTGACTTTTGTTTTTCTGGGGAAAGGACATGGTTCATGTCCGGGGCCCGCTGGCCCGGAGTGGCCGGCTGACTGCTGAAATTCCTCACGGTGGAGGATACCTCCCAGATGAAAGGAGCCCCAAAAGGGAACTGTGGCTAGTTTGACAGTGCCAAGTGCCTCCTGCAAACTGACATCAGGAACCTTGCCTAGTGACTACTGTTTTTCTGGGGAAAGGCCATCATTCTTGTCCAGGGCCCGGTGGCCCGGCGTGGCCGGCAGTCTGCAGAAATTCCGAACCGATCAGGATACCTCCCAGACCGAAAATACTACCACAGGCACCTGTGGCTGGTTTGACAGTGCCAAGTGCCTCCTGCAAACTGACATCAGGAACCTGGCCTGGTGACTTTTGTTTCTTTGGGGAAAGGCCATCATTCTTGTCCGGGGCCCGGTGACCCGGAGGTGCTGGCTTCCTGGTGAAATTCCGAACGGATCAGGATACATCCCAGATGCAAGTGCCCCCACAGGCACCTGCGATTTGTTTGACAGTGCCAAGTGGCTCCTGCAAATTGACATCAGGAACCTGGCCTGGTGACTTTTGTTTCTCTGGGGAAAGGCCATAGATGGTGTCCAGTGCCCGGTGGCCCGGAGTGGCTGGCTGCCTGCTGAAATTCCACAAGGATCACGATACCTGCCAGACCGAAAGTACCACCGCAGGCAACTGTGGCTGGTTTGAGAGTGCCAAGTGCCTCCTGCAAACTGACATCAGGAACCTGGCCTGGTGACTTTTGTTTCTCTGGGGAAAGGTCATCATTCTTGTCCGGGGCCCGCTGGCCCGGAGTGGCCGGCTGACTGCTGAAATTCCTCACGGTGGAGGATACCTCCCAGGTGAAAGGAGCCCCAAAAGGGAACTTTGGCTGGTTTGACAGTGCCTAGTGCCTCCTCCAAACTGACATCAGGAACCTGGCCTGGTGACTTTTGTTTCTCTGGGGAAAGGCCATAGATGGTGTCCAGTGCCCGGTGGCCCGGAGTGGCTGGCTGCCTGCAGAAATTCCACAAGGATCACGATACCTCCCAGACCGAAAGTACCACCGCAGGCAACTGTGGCTGGTTTGAGAGTGCCAAGTGCCTCCTGCAAACTGACATCAGGAACCTGGCCTGGTGACTTTTGTTTCTCTGGGGAAAGGCCATGGTTCATGTCCAGGGCCTAGTGGCCCGCAATGGCCGGCTGCCTGCTGAAATTCCGCATGGGTCAGGATACCTCCCAGACCGAAAGTACCACCATAGGCAACTGTGGCTGGTTTGACAGTGCCAAGTGCCTCCTGCAAACTGACATCAGGAACGTGGCCTGGTGACTTTTGTTTCTCTGGGGAAAGGCCATCATACTTTTCCGGGGCCCGGTGTCCCGGAGTGGCCGGCAGCCTGCTGAAATTCACATGGATCAGGATACCTCCCATCTGAAAAAGTGCCCCCACAGGCACCTGTGGCTGGTTTGACAGTGCCTAGTGCCTCCTCCAAACTGACATCAGGAACCTGGCCTGGTGACTTTTGTTTCTCTGGGGAAAGGCCATGGTTCATATCCTGGACCAGTTAGACCGGGGAGGCCGGCTGCCTACTGGAATTCAGAACGGATCAGGATACCTACCAGGCCGAAAATATCACCACAGGCACCTGTGGCTGGTTTGACAGTGCCATGTGCCTCCTGCAAACTGACATCAGGAACCTGGCCTGGTGACTTTTGTTTCTTTGGGGAAAGGCCATGGTTCATATCCTGGACCAGTTGGACCAGAGAGGCCGGCTGCCTACTGAAATTCTGAACGGATCAGGATACATCCCAGATGCAAGTGCCCCCACAGGCACCTGCGATTTGTTTGACAGTGCCAAGTGCCTCCTGCAAATTGACATCAGGAACCTGGCCTGGTGACTTTTGTTTCTCTGGGGAAAGGCCATAGATGGTGTCCAGTGCCCGGTGGCCCGGAGTGGCTGGCTGCCTGCTGAAATTCCGCAAGTATCACGATACCTGCCAGACCGAAAGTACCACCGCAGGCAACTGTGGCTGGTTTGACAGTGCCAAGTGCCTCCTGCAAACTGACATCAGGAACCTGGCCGGGTGACTTTTGTTTCTCTGGGGAAAGGTCATCATTCTTCTCCGGGGCCCACTGGCCCGGAGTGGCCGGCTGCCTCCTGAAATTCCTCACGGTTGAGGATACCTCCCAGACGCAAGGTGCTCCCACAGGCAACTGTGGCTGGTTTGACAGTGCCAAGTGCCTCCTGCAAATTGACATCAGGAACCTGGCCTGGTGACTTTTGTTTCTCTGGGGAAAGGCCATGGTTCATATCCTGGACCAGTTGGACCGGAGTGGCCGGCTGTCTGCTGAAATTCCGAACGGATCGGGATGCCGCCCAGATGCAAGGTGCCCCCACAGGCACCTGCGGTTGGTTTGAGAGTGCCAAGTGCCTCCTGCAAACTGACATCAGGAACCTGGCCTGGTGACTTTTGTTTCTCTGGGGAAAGGCCATAGATGATGTCCAGTGCCCGGTGGCCCGGAGTGGCCGGCTGCGTGCTGAAATTCCGCACGGATCAGGATACCTCTCAGATGCAAGGTGCCCCCACAGGGAATTGTGGCTGGTTTGACAGTGCCAAGTGCCTCCTGCAAACTGACATCAGGAACCTGGCCTGGTGACTTTTGTTTCTCTGGGGAAAGGCCATGGTTCATATCCTGGACCAGTTGGACCGGAGTGGCCGGCTGTCTGCTGAAATTCAGAACGGATCGGGATGCCGCCCAGATGCAAGGTGCCCCCACAGGCACCTGCGGTTGGTTTGAGAGTGCCAAGTGCCTCCTGCAAACTGACATCAGGAACCTGGCCTGGTGACTTTTGTTTCTCTGGGGAAAGGCCATAGATGATGTCCAGTGCCCGGTGGCCCGGAGTGGCCGGCTGCATGCTGAAATTCCGCACGGATCAGGATACCTCCCAGATGCAAGGTGCCCCCACAGGAAATTGTGGCTGGTTTGACAGTGCCAAGTGCCTCCTGCAAACTGACATCAGGAACCTGGCCTGGTGACTTTTGTTTCTCTGGGGAAAGGCCATGGTTCCTATCCTGGACCAGTTGGACCAGAGAGGCCGGCTGCCTGCTGAAATTCCGAACGAATCAGGATACCTCCCAGATGCAAAGTGCCCCCACAGGCACCTGCGATTTGTTTGACAGTGTCAAGTGCCTCCTGCAAATTGACATCAGGAACCGGGCCAAGTGACTTTTGATTCTCTGGGGAAAGGCCATAGATGATGTCCAGTGCCCGGTGGCCCGGAGTGGCCGGCTGCCTGCTGAAATTCCGAACCGATCAGAATACGTCCCGGATGCAATGTGCCCACACAAGCAACTGTGGTTGGTTTGACAGTGCCTAGTGCCTCCGGCAAACTGATATCAGGAACCTGGCCTGGTGACTTTTGTTTCTCTGGGGAAAGGCCATAGATCGTGTCCAGTGCCCGGTGGCCCGGAGTGGTCGGCTGCCTGCGGAAATTCCGCACGGATCAGGATACCTCCCAGACCGAAAGTACCACCACAAGCAACTGTGGCTGGTTTGACAGTGCCTAGTGCCTCCTGCAAACTGACATGAGGAACCTGGCCTGGTGACTTTTGTTTCTCTGGGGAAAGCCCATCGTTCGTATCCAGGGCCGGGTAGCCCGTAGTGGCCTTCTGCCTGCTGAAATTCCACACGGATCAGGACCGCCCATATGCAAGGTGCCCCCACAGGCAACTGCGGCTGGTTTGACAGTGCCACGTGCCTCCTGCAAACTGACATGAGGAACCTGCCCTGGTGACTTTTGTTTCTCTGGGGAATGGCCATGGTTCATGTCCAGCGCCACGTGGCCCGCAGTGGCCTGCGGCCTGCTGAAATTCCGCACGGATCAGGATACCTCCCATACCGAAAGTACCACCACAGGCAACTGTGGCTGGTTTGACAGTGCCAAGTGCCTCTTGCAAACTGACATCAGGAACCTGGCCTGGTGACTTTTGCTTCTCTGGGAAAGGGCCATCATTCTTGTCCAGTGCCCAGTGGACCGGAGTGGCCGGCTGCCTGCTGAAATTCCGAACGAATCAGGATACCTCCCAGATGCAAAATGCCCCCACAGGCACCTGCGATTTGTTTGACAGTGTGAAGTGCCTCCTGCAAACTGACATCAGGAACCTGGCCTGGTGACTTTTGCTTCTCTGGGAAAGGGCCATCATTCTTGTCCAGTGCCCAGTGGACCGGAGTGACCGGCTGCCTGCTGAAATTCCGCACGGATCAGGATACCTCCCAGATGCAAGGTGCCCCCACTAGGCAACTGTGGCTGGTTTGAGAGTGCCAAGTGCCTCCTGCAAACTGACATCAGGAACCTGGCCTGGTGACTTTTGTTTCTCAGGGGAAAGGTCATCATTCTTGTCCGGGGCCCGGTGCCCCGGAGTGGCTGGCTGCCTTGTGAAATTCCTCACGGTTGAGGATACCTCCCAGACGCAAGGAGCCCCCAGAGGAAACTGTGGCTGGTTTGAGAGTGCCAAGTGCCTCCTGCAAACTGACATCAGGAACCTGGCCTGGTGACTTTTGTTTCTCTGGGGAAAGGCCATGGTTCATATCCTGGACCAGTTGGACCGGAGTGGCCGGCTGCCTGCTGAAATTCCGAACGGATCAGGATGCCGCCCAGATGCAAGGTGTCCCCACAGGCACCTACGGTTGGTTTGACAGTGCCCAGTGCCTCCTGCAAACTGACATCAAGAACCTGGCCTGGTGACTTTTGTTTCTCTGGGGAAAGGCCATAGATGATGTCCAGTGCCCGGTGGCCCGGAGTGGCCGGCTGCCTGCTGAAATTCCGCACGGGTCAGGACACCTCCCACATGCAAGGTGCCCCCACAGGCAACTGTGGCTGGTTTGAGAGTGCCAAGTGCCTCCTGCAAACTGACATCAGGAACCTGGCCTGGTGACTTTCGTTTCTCTGGGGAATGGCCAGGGTTCGTGTCAAGTACCCGTAGGCCCGGAATGGCCGGCAGCCTGCTGAAATTCCAAACCGATCAGGATACCTCCCAGACCGAAAATACCACCACAGGCAACTGTGGCTGGTTTGACAGTGCCAAGTGCCTCCTGCAAACAGACATTAGGAACCTGGCCTGGTGACTTTTGTTTCTCTGGGGAAAGGCCATGGTTCACGTCCAGGTCCGGGTGGCCCGGAGTGGCCAGCTGCCTGCTGAAATTCCGCGCGTATGAGGATACCGCCCAGATGCATGATGCCCGCGCAGGCAATAGTGGCTGGTTTGAGACTGCCAAGTGCCTCCTGCAAACTGACATCAGGAACCTGGCCTGGTGCTTTTGTTTCTCTGGGGAAAGGCCATTGTACGTTTCCTGGGCCTGGTGGCCCCTAGTGGCCGGCCGCCTGCTGAAATTCCGCATGGATCAGGATACCTCCCAGACCGAAAGTACCACCACAGGCAACTGTGGCTGGTTTGACAGTGCCAGGTGCCTCCTGCAAACTGACATCAGGACCCTGGCCTGGGGAGTTGTCTTTCTCAGAGGAAAAACCAGTGTTCTTGTCCCACGTCCTGTAGCCCGGAGTGGCCGGCTGCCTGCCGAAATTCTCAACGTCTCAATATACATCCTAGAAGCAAGGCGCCACAATAGGCAATTGTGGCGGATTGGACAATGCCAAATGCCTCCTGCAAATTGACATCAGGAACATGGCCTGCTGAGTTTTGCTTCTGTCAGAAAAAGTTCATGGTTCATGTCCAGGTTGAGGTGACCCGGCGTGGCAGGGTGTCTCTTAAAATTCCAAACATCTCAGGATGGCTCCCAGAATCAAGGCGCCACCACAGGCACCTGTGGGTGGTTGGACAGTGCCAAGTGCCTCCTGCAAACTGACGTCAGGAACTTGGCCTGGTGACTTTTGTTTCTCACAGAAAAGGCCATCGTTGGTGTCCAGGGTCCGGTGGCCAGGAGAGGACTGGTGCCTGCTGAAATTGCGAACATCCCAATATACCAGCCTGAAGCAAGGTGCCACCAGAGGCAACTGTGGCTGGTTGGACAGTGCGAAGTTCCTTCAGAATATGGACATCAGGGACCTGGCCTGGTGACTTTTGTTTCTCTGGGGAAAGGCCATAGTTCCTGGGCAGGTTCCGGTGGACCGTAGCGGCACGGTGCTTCTTAAAATTCCGAACATCTCAAGACATCTCCCAGAAGCAAGGCACCACCATAGGCAAGTGTGGCTGGTTCGACAGGGCCAAGTGCCTCCTGCAAATCGACATCAGGAACCTGGCCTGGTGACTTTTGTTTCTCTGGGGAAAGGTCATCATTCTTGTCCGGGGCCCGCTGGCCCGGAGTAGCCGGCGTACTGCTGAAATTCCTCACGGTTGAGGATACCTCCCAGATGAAAGGAGGCCGCAGAGGAAACTGTGGCTGGTTTGACAGTGCCAAGTGCCTCCTGCAAACTGACATCAGGAACCTGGCCTGGTGACTTTTGTTTCTCTGGAGAAAGGCCATGGTTCATATCCTGGACCAGTTGGACCTGAGAGGCCAACTGCCTGCTGAAATTCCGAACGGATCAGGATGCCGCCCAGATGCAAGGTGCCCCCAAAGGCACCTGCAGTTGGTTTGACAGTGCCAATTGCCTCTTGCAAACTGACATCAGGAACCTGGCCTGGTGAGTTTTGTTTCTCTGGGGAAAGGCCATAGATGATGTGCAGTGCCCGGTGGCCCGGAGTGGCCGGCTGCCTGCTGAAATTCCGCACGGATGAGGATACGTCCCAGATGCAAGGTGCCCCCACAGGCAACTGTGGCTGGTTTGACAGTGCCAAGTGCCTCCTGCAAACTGACATCAGGAACCTGGCCTGGTGACTTTTCTTTCTCTGGAGAAAGGCCATGGTTCATTTCCAGGGCCGGGTGGCCCGGAGTGGCCAGCTGCCAGCTGAAATTCGTCACGGCTGAGGATACCTCCCAGACGCAAGGAGCCCCCAGAGGAGACTGTGGCTGGTTTGACAGTGCCAAGTGCCTCCTGCAAACTGACATCAGGAACCTGGCCTGGTGACTTTTGTTTCTCTGGGGAAAGGCCATTGTACGTGTCCAGGGCCTGATGGCCCGGAGTGGCCGGCTGCCTGCTGAAATTCGAAACGGATCAGGATACCTCCCAGACCGAAACTACCACCACAGGCAACTGTGGCTGGTTTGACAGTGCCAATTGCCTCCTGCAAACTGACATCAGGAACCTGGCTTGGGGAGTTTTCTTTCTCTGGTGAAAGGCCAATGTACGTGTCCAGGGCCTGATGGCCCGGAGTGGCCGGCAGCCTGCTGAAATTCCGCACGTATGAGGATACATCCCAGATGCAAGGTGCCCCCACAGGCGACTGTGGCTGGTTTGACAGTGCCAAGTGCCTCCTGCAAACTGACATCAGGAACCTGGCCTGGTGACTTTTGTTTCTCTGGGGAAAGGCCATGGTTCATATACTGGGCACGTAGGACCGGAGAGACAGGCTGCCTACTGAAATTCCGAACGGATCTGGATGCCGCCCAGATACAAGGTGCCCCCACAGGCACCTGCGGTTGGTTTGAGAGTGCCAAGTGCCTCCTGCAAACTGACATCAGGAACCTGGCCTGGTGATTTTGTTTCTCTGGGGAAAGGCCATGGTTCGTGTCCAGTGCCCGGTGGCCTGGAGTGGCCAGCTGCCTGCTGAAATTCCGCACGTATGAGGATACGTCCCAGATGCAAGGTGCCCCCACAGGCAACAGTGGCTGGATTGACAGTGCCAAGTGCCTCCTGCAAACTGACATCAGGAACCTGGCCTGGTGACTTTTCTTTCTCTGGGGAAAGGCCATTGTACGTTTCCTGGGCCTGGTGGCCCCTAGTGGCCGGCCGCCTGCTGAAATTCCGCATGGATCAGGATACCTCCCAGACCGAAAGTACCACCACAGGCAACTGTGGCTGGTTTGACAGTGCCAGGTGCCTCCTGCAAACTGACATCAGGACCCTGGCCTGGGGAGTTGTCTTTCTCAGAGGAAAAACCAGTGTTCTTGTCCCACGTCCTGTAGCCCGGAGTGGCCGGCTGCCTGCCGAAATTCTCAACGTCTCAATATACATCCTAGAAGCAAGGCGCCACAATAGGCAATTGTGGCGGATTGGACAATGCCAAATGCCTCCTGCAAATTGACATCAGGAACATGGCATGCTGAGTTTTGCTTCTGTCAGAAAAAGTTCATGGTTCATGTCCAGGTTGAGGTGACCCGGCGTGGCAGGGTGTCTCTTAAAATTCCAAACATCTCAGGATGGCTCCCAGAATCAAGGCGCCACCACAGGCACCTGTGGGTGGTTGGACAGTGCCAAGTGCCTCCTGCAAACTGACGTCAGGAACTTGGCCTGGTGACTTTTGTTTCTCACAGAAAAGGCCATCGTTGGTGTCCAGGGTCCGGTGGCCAGGAGAGGACTGGTGCCTGCTGAAATTGCGAACATCCCAATATACCAGCCTGAAGCAAGGTGCCACCAGAGGCAACTGTGGCTGGTTGGACAGTGCGAAGTTCCTTCAGAATATGGACATCAGGGACCTGGCCTGGTGACTTTTGTTTCTCTGGGGAAAGGCCATAGTTCCTGGGCAGGTTCCGGTGGACCGTAGCGGCACGGTGCTTCTTAAAATTCCGAACATCTCAAGACATCTCCCAGAAGCAAGGCACCACCATAGGCAAGTGTGGCTGGTTCGACAGGGCCAAGTGCCTCCTGCAAATCGACATCAGGAACCTGGCCTGGTGACTTTTGTTTCTCTGGGGAAAGGTCATCATTCTTGTCCGGGGCCCGCTGGCCCGGAGTAGCCGGCGTACTGCTGAAATTCCTCACGGTTGAGGATACCTCCCAGATGAAAGGAGGCCGCAGAGGAAACTGTGGCTGGTTTGACAGTGCCAAGTGCCTCCTGCAAACTGACATCAGGAACCTGGCCTGCTGACTTTTGTTTCTCAGGGGAAAGGCCATGGTTCATATCCTGGACCAGTTGGACCTGAGAGGCCAGCTGCCTGCTGAAATTCCGAACGGATCAGGATGCCGCCCAGATGCAAGGTGCCCCCAAAGGCACCTGCAGTTGGTTTGACAGTGCCAATTGCCTCTTGCAAACTGACATCAGGAACCTGGCCTGGTGAGTTTTGTTTCTCTGGGGAAAGGCCATAGATGATGTGCAGTGCCCGGTGGCCCGGAGTGGCCGGCTGCCTGCTGAAATTCCGCACAGATGAGGATACGTCCCAGATGCAAGGTGCCCCCACAGGCAACTGTGGCTGGTTTGACAGTGCCAAGTGCCTCCTGCAAACTGACATCAGGAACCTGGCCTGGTGACTTTTGTTTCTCTGGAGAAAGGCCATGGTTCATTTCCAGGGCCGGGTGGCCCGGAGTGGCCTTCTGCCTGCTGAAATTCGTCACGGCTGAGGATACCTCCCAGACGCAAGGAGCCCCCAGAGGAGACTGTGGCTGGTTTGACAGTGCCAAGTGCCTCCTGCAAACTGACATCAGGAACCTGGCCTGGTGACTTTTGTTTCTCTGGGGAAAGGCCATTGTACGTGTCCAGGGCCTGATGGCCCGGAGTGGCCGGCTGCCTGCTGAAATTCCGCACGGATCAGGATACCTCCCAGACCGAAACTACCACCACAGGCAACTGTGGCTGGTTTGACAGTGCCAAGTGCCTCCTGCAAACTGACATCAGGAACCTGGCTTGGGGAGTTTTCTTTCTCTGGTGAAAGGCCAATGTACGTGTCCAGGGCCTGATGGCCCGGAGTGGCCGGCAGCCTGCTGAAATTCCGCACGTATGAGGATACATCCCAGATGCAAGGTGCCCCCACAGGCGACTGTGGCTGGTTTGACAGTGCCAAGTGCCTCCTGCAAACTGACATCAGGAACCTGGCCTGGTGACTTTTGTTTCTCTGGGGAAAGGCCATGGTTCATATACTGGGCACGTAGGACCGGAGAGACAGGCTGCCTACTGAAATTCCGAACGGATCTGGATGCCGCCCAGATGCAAGGTGCCCCCACAGGAAATTGTGGCTGGTTTGACAGTGCCAAGTGCCTCCTGCAAACTGACATCAGGAACCTGGCCTGGTGACTTTTGTTTCTCTGGGGAAAGGCCATGGTTCCTATCCTGGACCAGTTGGACCAGAGAGGCCGGCTGCCTGCTGAAATTCCGAACGAATCAGGATACCTCCCAGATGCAAAGTGCCCCCACAGGCACCTGCGATTTGTTTGACAGTGTCAAGTGCCTCCTGCAAATTGACATCAGGAACCGGGCCAAGTGACTTTTGATTCTCTGGGGAAAGGCCATAGATGATGTCCAGTGCCCGGTGGCCCGGAGTGGCCGGCTGCCTGCTGAAATTCCGAACCGATCAGAATACGTCCCGGATGCAATGTGCCCACACAAGCAACTGTGGTTGGTTTGACAGTGCCTAGTGCCTCCGGCAAACTGATATCAGGAACCTGGCCTGGTGACTTTTGTTTCTCTGGGGAAAGGCCATAGATCGTGTCCAGTGCCCGG
The DNA here is from genome assembly GCF_036417665.1 of Passer domesticus. Classification (NCBI taxonomy): domain Eukaryota; kingdom Metazoa; phylum Chordata; class Aves; order Passeriformes; family Passeridae; genus Passer; species Passer domesticus. Next base: position 26,112,853 of record NC_087484.1, read on the forward strand.
TGGCCCGGAGTGGTCGGCTGCCTGCGGAAATTCCGCACGGATCAGGATACCTCCCAGACCGAAAGTACCACCACAAGCAACTGTGGCTGGTTTGACAGTGCCTAGTGCCTCCTGCAAACTGACATGAGGAACCTGGCCTGGTGACTTTTGTTTCTCTGGGGAAAGCCCATCGTTCGTATCCAGGGCCGGGTAGCCCGTAGTGGCCTTCTGCCTGCTGAAATTCCACACGGATCAGGACCGCCCATATGCAAGGTGCCCCCACAGGCAACTGCGGCTGGTTTGACAGTGCCACGTGCCTCCTGCAAACTGACATGAGGAACCTGCCCTGGTGACTTTTGTTTCTCTGGGGAATGGCCATGGTTCATGTCCAGCGCCACGTGGCCCGCAGTGGCCTGCGGCCTGCTGAAATTCCGCACGGATCAGGATACCTCCCATACCGAAAGTACCACCACAGGCAACTGTGGCTGGTTTGACAGTGCCAAGTGCCTCTTGCAAACTGACATCAGGAACCTGGCCTGGTGACTTTTGCTTCTCTGGGAAAGGGCCATCATTCTTGTCCAGTGCCCAGTGGACCGGAGTGGCCGGCTGCCTGCTGAAATTCCGAACGAATCAGGATACCTCCCAGATGCAAAATGCCCCCACAGGCACCTGCGATTTGTTTGACAGTGTGAAGTGCCTCCTGCAAACTGACATCAGGAACCTGGCCTGGTGACTTTTGCTTCTCTGGGAAAGGGCCATCATTCTTGTCCAGTGCCCAGTGGACCGGAGTGACCGGCTGCCTGCTGAAATTCCGCACGGATCAGGATACCTCCCAGATGCAAGGTGCCCCCACTAGGCAACTGTGGCTGGTTTGAGAGTGCCAAGTGCCTCCTGCAAACTGACATCAGGAACCTGGCCTGGTGACTTTTGTTTCTCAGGGGAAAGGTCATCATTCTTGTCCGGGGCCCGGTGCCCCGGAGTGGCTGGCTGCCTTGTGAAATTCCTCACGGTTGAGGATACCTCCCAGACGCAAGGAGCCCCCAGAGGAAACTGTGGCTGGTTTGAGAGTGCCAAGTGCCTCCTGCAAACTGACATCAGGAACCTGGCCTGGTGACTTTTGTTTCTCTGGGGAAAGGCCATGGTTCATATCCTGGACCAGTTGGACCGGAGTGGCCGGCTGCCTGCTGAAATTCCGAACGGATCAGGATGCCGCCCAGATGCAAGGTGTCCCCACAGGCACCTACGGTTGGTTTGACAGTGCCCAGTGCCTCCTGCAAACTGACATCAAGAACCTGGCCTGGTGACTTTTGTTTCTCTGGGGAAAGGCCATAGATGATGTCCAGTGCCCGGTGGCCCGGAGTGGCCGGCTGCCTGCTGAAATTCCGCACGGGTCAGGACACCTCCCACATGCAAGGTGCCCCCACAGGCAACTGTGGCTGGTTTGAGAGTGCCAAGTGCCTCCTGCAAACTGACATCAGGAACCTGGCCTGGTGACTTTCGTTTCTCTGGGGAATGGCCAGGGTTCGTGTCAAGTACCCGTAGGCCCGGAATGGCCGGCAGCCTGCTGAAATTCCAAACCGATCAGGATACCTCCCAGACCGAAAATACCACCACAGGCAACTGTGGCTGGTTTGACAGTGCCAAGTGCCTCCTGCAAACAGACATTAGGAACCTGGCCTGGTGACTTTTGTTTCTCTGGGGAAAGGCCATGGTTCACGTCCAGGTCCGGGTGGCCCGGAGTGGCCAGCTGCCTGCTGAAATTCCGCGCGTATGAGGATACCGCCCAGATGCATGATGCCCGCGCAGGCAATAGTGGCTGGTTTGAGACTGCCAAGTGCCTCCTGCAAACTGACATCAGGAACCTGGCCTGGTGCTTTTGTTTCTCTGGGGAAAGGCCATTGTACGTTTCCTGGGCCTGGTGGCCCCTAGTGGCCGGCCGCCTGCTGAAATTCCGCATGGATCAGGATACCTCCCAGACCGAAAGTACCACCACAGGCAACTGTGGCTGGTTTGACAGTGCCAGGTGCCTCCTGCAAACTGACATCAGGACCCTGGCCTGGGGAGTTGTCTTTCTCAGAGGAAAAACCAGTGTTCTTGTCCCACGTCCTGTAGCCCGGAGTGGCCGGCTGCCTGCCGAAATTCTCAACGTCTCAATATACATCCTAGAAGCAAGGCGCCACAATAGGCAATTGTGGCGGATTGGACAATGCCAAATGCCTCCTGCAAATTGACATCAGGAACATGGCCTGCTGAGTTTTGCTTCTGTCAGAAAAAGTTCATGGTTCATGTCCAGGTTGAGGTGACCCGGCGTGGCAGGGTGTCTCTTAAAATTCCAAACATCTCAGGATGGCTCCCAGAATCAAGGCGCCACCACAGGCACCTGTGGGTGGTTGGACAGTGCCAAGTGCCTCCTGCAAACTGACGTCAGGAACTTGGCCTGGTGACTTTTGTTTCTCACAGAAAAGGCCATCGTTGGTGTCCAGGGTCCGGTGGCCAGGAGAGGACTGGTGCCTGCTGAAATTGCGAACATCCCAATATACCAGCCTGAAGCAAGGTGCCACCAGAGGCAACTGTGGCTGGTTGGACAGTGCGAAGTTCCTTCAGAATATGGACATCAGGGACCTGGCCTGGTGACTTTTGTTTCTCTGGGGAAAGGCCATAGTTCCTGGGCAGGTTCCGGTGGACCGTAGCGGCACGGTGCTTCTTAAAATTCCGAACATCTCAAGACATCTCCCAGAAGCAAGGCACCACCATAGGCAAGTGTGGCTGGTTCGACAGGGCCAAGTGCCTCCTGCAAATCGACATCAGGAACCTGGCCTGGTGACTTTTGTTTCTCTGGGGAAAGGTCATCATTCTTGTCCGGGGCCCGCTGGCCCGGAGTAGCCGGCGTACTGCTGAAATTCCTCACGGTTGAGGATACCTCCCAGATGAAAGGAGGCCGCAGAGGAAACTGTGGCTGGTTTGACAGTGCCAAGTGCCTCCTGCAAACTGACATCAGGAACCTGGCCTGGTGACTTTTGTTTCTCTGGAGAAAGGCCATGGTTCATATCCTGGACCAGTTGGACCTGAGAGGCCAACTGCCTGCTGAAATTCCGAACGGATCAGGATGCCGCCCAGATGCAAGGTGCCCCCAAAGGCACCTGCAGTTGGTTTGACAGTGCCAATTGCCTCTTGCAAACTGACATCAGGAACCTGGCCTGGTGAGTTTTGTTTCTCTGGGGAAAGGCCATAGATGATGTGCAGTGCCCGGTGGCCCGGAGTGGCCGGCTGCCTGCTGAAATTCCGCACGGATGAGGATACGTCCCAGATGCAAGGTGCCCCCACAGGCAACTGTGGCTGGTTTGACAGTGCCAAGTGCCTCCTGCAAACTGACATCAGGAACCTGGCCTGGTGACTTTTCTTTCTCTGGAGAAAGGCCATGGTTCATTTCCAGGGCCGGGTGGCCCGGAGTGGCCAGCTGCCAGCTGAAATTCGTCACGGCTGAGGATACCTCCCAGACGCAAGGAGCCCCCAGAGGAGACTGTGGCTGGTTTGACAGTGCCAAGTGCCTCCTGCAAACTGACATCAGGAACCTGGCCTGGTGACTTTTGTTTCTCTGGGGAAAGGCCATTGTACGTGTCCAGGGCCTGATGGCCCGGAGTGGCCGGCTGCCTGCTGAAATTCGAAACGGATCAGGATACCTCCCAGACCGAAACTACCACCACAGGCAACTGTGGCTGGTTTGACAGTGCCAATTGCCTCCTGCAAACTGACATCAGGAACCTGGCTTGGGGAGTTTTCTTTCTCTGGTGAAAGGCCAATGTACGTGTCCAGGGCCTGATGGCCCGGAGTGGCCGGCAGCCTGCTGAAATTCCGCACGTATGAGGATACATCCCAGATGCAAGGTGCCCCCACAGGCGACTGTGGCTGGTTTGACAGTGCCAAGTGCCTCCTGCAAACTGACATCAGGAACCTGGCCTGGTGACTTTTGTTTCTCTGGGGAAAGGCCATGGTTCATATACTGGGCACGTAGGACCGGAGAGACAGGCTGCCTACTGAAATTCCGAACGGATCTGGATGCCGCCCAGATACAAGGTGCCCCCACAGGCACCTGCGGTTGGTTTGAGAGTGCCAAGTGCCTCCTGCAAACTGACATCAGGAACCTGGCCTGGTGATTTTGTTTCTCTGGGGAAAGGCCATGGTTCGTGTCCAGTGCCCGGTGGCCTGGAGTGGCCAGCTGCCTGCTGAAATTCCGCACGTATGAGGATACGTCCCAGATGCAAGGTGCCCCCACAGGCAACAGTGGCTGGATTGACAGTGCCAAGTGCCTCCTGCAAACTGACATCAGGAACCTGGCCTGGTGACTTTTCTTTCTCTGGGGAAAGGCCATTGTACGTTTCCTGGGCCTGGTGGCCCCTAGTGGCCGGCCGCCTGCTGAAATTCCGCATGGATCAGGATACCTCCCAGACCGAAAGTACCACCACAGGCAACTGTGGCTGGTTTGACAGTGCCAGGTGCCTCCTGCAAACTGACATCAGGACCCTGGCCTGGGGAGTTGTCTTTCTCAGAGGAAAAACCAGTGTTCTTGTCCCACGTCCTGTAGCCCGGAGTGGCCGGCTGCCTGCCGAAATTCTCAACGTCTCAATATACATCCTAGAAGCAAGGCGCCACAATAGGCAATTGTGGCGGATTGGACAATGCCAAATGCCTCCTGCAAATTGACATCAGGAACATGGCATGCTGAGTTTTGCTTCTGTCAGAAAAAGTTCATGGTTCATGTCCAGGTTGAGGTGACCCGGCGTGGCAGGGTGTCTCTTAAAATTCCAAACATCTCAGGATGGCTCCCAGAATCAAGGCGCCACCACAGGCACCTGTGGGTGGTTGGACAGTGCCAAGTGCCTCCTGCAAACTGACGTCAGGAACTTGGCCTGGTGACTTTTGTTTCTCACAGAAAAGGCCATCGTTGGTGTCCAGGGTCCGGTGGCCAGGAGAGGACTGGTGCCTGCTGAAATTGCGAACATCCCAATATACCAGCCTGAAGCAAGGTGCCACCAGAGGCAACTGTGGCTGGTTGGACAGTGCGAAGTTCCTTCAGAATATGGACATCAGGGACCTGGCCTGGTGACTTTTGTTTCTCTGGGGAAAGGCCATAGTTCCTGGGCAGGTTCCGGTGGACCGTAGCGGCACGGTGCTTCTTAAAATTCCGAACATCTCAAGACATCTCCCAGAAGCAAGGCACCACCATAGGCAAGTGTGGCTGGTTCGACAGGGCCAAGTGCCTCCTGCAAATCGACATCAGGAACCTGGCCTGGTGACTTTTGTTTCTCTGGGGAAAGGTCATCATTCTTGTCCGGGGCCCGCTGGCCCGGAGTAGCCGGCGTACTGCTGAAATTCCTCACGGTTGAGGATACCTCCCAGATGAAAGGAGGCCGCAGAGGAAACTGTGGCTGGTTTGACAGTGCCAAGTGCCTCCTGCAAACTGACATCAGGAACCTGGCCTGCTGACTTTTGTTTCTCAGGGGAAAGGCCATGGTTCATATCCTGGACCAGTTGGACCTGAGAGGCCAGCTGCCTGCTGAAATTCCGAACGGATCAGGATGCCGCCCAGATGCAAGGTGCCCCCAAAGGCACCTGCAGTTGGTTTGACAGTGCCAATTGCCTCTTGCAAACTGACATCAGGAACCTGGCCTGGTGAGTTTTGTTTCTCTGGGGAAAGGCCATAGATGATGTGCAGTGCCCGGTGGCCCGGAGTGGCCGGCTGCCTGCTGAAATTCCGCACGGATGAGGATACGTCCCAGATGCAAGGTGCCCCCACAGGCAACTGTGGCTGGTTTGACAGTGCCAAGTGCCTCCTGCAAACTGACATCAGGAACCTGGCCTGGTGACTTTTGTTTCTCTGGAGAAAGGCCATGGTTCATTTCCAGGGCCGGGTGGCCCGGAGTGGCCTTCTGCCTGCTGAAATTCGTCACGGCTGAGGATACCTCCCAGACGCAAGGAGCCCCCAGAGGAGACTGTGGCTGGTTTGACAGTGCCAAGTGCCTCCTGCAAACTGACATCAGGAACCTGGCCTGGTGACTTTTGTTTCTCTGGGGAAAGGCCATTGTACGTGTCCAGGGCCTGATGGCCCGGAGTGGCCGGCTGCCTGCTGAAATTCCGCACGGATCAGGATACCTCCCAGACCGAAACTACCACCACAGGCAACTGTGGCTGGTTTGACAGTGCCAAGTGCCTCCTGCAAACTGACATCAGGAACCTGGCTTGGGGAGTTTTCTTTCTCTGGTGAAAGGCCAATGTACGTGTCCAGGGCCTGATGGCCCGGAGTGGCCGGCAGCCTGCTGAAATTCCGCACGTATGAGGATACATCCCAGATGCAAGGTGCCCCCACAGGCGACTGTGGCTGGTTTGACAGTGCCAAGTGCCTCCTGCAAACTGACATCAGGAACCTGGCCTGGTGACTTTTGTTTCTCTGGGGAAAGGCCATGGTTCATATACTGGGCACGTAGGACCGGAGAGACAGGCTGCCTACTGAAATTCCGAACGGATCTGGATGCCGCCCAGATGCAAGGTGCCCCCACAGGCACCTGCGGTTGGTTTGAGAGTGCCAAGTGCCTCCTGCAAACTGACATCAGGAACCTGGCCTGGTGATTTTGTTTCTCTGGGGAAAGGCCATGGTTCGTGTCCAGTGCCCGGTGGCCTGGAGTGGCCAGCTGCCTGCTGAAATTCCGCACGTATGAGGATACGTCCCAGATGCAAGGTGCCCCCACAGGCAACAGTGGCTGGATTGACAGTGCCAAGTGCCTCCTGCAAACTGACATCAGGAACCTGGCCTGGTGCTTTTGTTTCTCTGGGGAAAGGCCATTGTACGTTTCCTGGGCCTGGTGGCCCCTAGTGGCCGGCCGCCTGCTGAAATTCCGCATGGATCAGGATACCTCCCAGACCGAAAGTACCACCACAGGCAACTGTGGCTGGTTTGACAGTGCCAGGTGCCTCCTGCAAACTGACATCAGGACCCTGGCCTGGGGAGTTGTCTTTCTCAGAGGAAAAACCAGTGTTCTTGTCCCACGTCCTGTAGCCCGGAGTGGCCGGCTGCCTGCCGAAATTCTCAACGTCTCAATATACATCCTAGAAGCAAGGCGCCACAATAGGCAATTTTGGCGGATTGGACAATGCCAAATGCCTCCTGCAAATTGACATCAGGAACATGGCATGCTGAGTTTTGCTTCTGTCAGAAAAAGTTCATGGTTCATGTCCAGGTTGAGGTGACCCGGCGTGGCAGGGTGTCTCTTAAAATTCCAAACATCTCAGGATGGCTCCCAGAATCAAGGCGCCACCACAGGCACCTGTGGGTGGTTGGACAGTGCCAAGTGCCTCCTGCAAACTGACGTCAGGAACTTGGCCTGGTGACTTTTGTTTCTCACAGAAAAGGCCATCGTTGGTGTCCAGGGTCCGGTGGCCAGGAGAGGACTGGTGCCTGCTGAAATTGCGAACATCCCAATATACCAGCCTGAAGCAAGGTGCCACCAGAGGCAACTGTGGCTGGTTGGACAGTGCGAAGTTCCTTCAGAATATGGACATCAGGGACCTGGCCTGGTGACTTTTGTTTCTCTGGGGAAAGGCCATAGTTCCTGGGCAGGTTCCGGTGGACCGTAGCGGCACGGTGCTTCTTAAAATTCCGAACATCTCAAGACATCTCCCAGAAGCAAGGCACCACCATAGGCAAGTGTGGCTGGTTCGACAGGGCCAAGTGCCTCCTGCAAATCGACATCAGGAACCTGGCCTGGTGACTTTTGTTTCTCTGGGGAAAGGTCATCATTCTTGTCCGGGGCCCGCTGGCCCGGAGTAGCCGGCGTACTGCTGAAATTCCTCACGGTTGAGGATACCTCCCAGATGAAAGGAGGCCGCAGAGGAAACTGTGGCTGGTTTGACAGTGCCAAGTGCCTCCTGCAAACTGACATCAGGAACCTGGCCTGGTGACTTTTGTTTCTCTGGGGAAAGGCCATAGATGATGTCCAGTGCCCGGTGGCCCGGAGTGGCCGGCTGCCTGCTGAAATTCCGCACGGATGAGGATACGTCCCAGATGCAAGGTGCCCCCACAGGCAACTGTGGCTGGTTTGACAGTGCCTAGTGCCTCCTGCAAACTGACATCAGGAACCTGGCCTGGTGACTTTTGTTTCTCTGGGGAAAGGCCATTGTTCATGTCCAGGCCCGGGTGGCCCGGAGTGGCCAGCTGCCAGCTGAAATTCCGCACGGCTGAGGATACCTCCCAGACGCAAGGAGCCCCCAGAGGAGACTGTGGCTGGTTTGACAGTGCCAAGTGCCTCCTGCAAACTGACATCAGGAACCTGGCCTGGTGACTTTTGTTTCTCTGGGGAAAAGCCATGGTTCATATCCTCGACCTGTATGCCCGGAGTGGCCGGCTGCCTGCTGAAATTCCGCACGGATCAGGATACCTCCCAAATGGAAGGTGCTTCCACAGGCACCTGTGGCTGGTTTGACAGTGCCAAGTGCCTCCTTCAAACTGACATCAGGAACCTGGCCTGGTGACTTTTGTTTCTCTGGGCAAGCGCCATCATCCTTGTCCGGGGCCCGGTGGCCCGGCGTGGCCGGCAGCCTGCTGAAATTCCGAACCGATCAGGATACCTCCCAGACCGAAAACACCACCACAGGCAACTGTGGCTGGTTTGACAGCGCCAAGTGCCTCCTGCAAACTGACATCAGGAACCTGGCCTGGTGACTTTTGTTTCTCTGGGGAAAGGCCATTGTTCATGTCCAGGCCCGGGTGGCCCGGAGTGGCCAGCTGCCAGCTGAAATTCCGCACGTATGAGGATACATCCCAGATGCAAGGTGCCCCCACAGGCAACTGTGGCTGGTTTGACAGTGCCAAGTGCCTCCTGTAAACTGACATCAGGAACCTGGCCTGGTGACTTTTGTTTCTCTGGGGAAAGGCCATGCTTCATATCCTGGACCTGTAGGCCCGGAGTGGCCGGCTCCCTGCTGAAATTCCGAATGGATCAGGATGCCGCCCAGATGCAATGTGCCCCCACTAGGCAACTGTGGCTGGTTTGACAGTGCCAAGTGCCTCCTGCAAACTGACATCAGGAACCTGGCCTGGTAACTTTCGTTTCTCTGGGGAAAGGCCATAGATGATGTGCAGTGCCCGGTGGCCCGGAGTGGCCGGCTGCCTGCTGAAATTCCTCACGTATGAGGATACATCCCAGATGCATGGTGCCCGCGCAGGCAACAGTGGCTGGTTTGAGAGTGCCAAGTGCCTCCTGCAAACTGACATCAGGAACCTGGCCTGGTGACTTTTGTTTCTCTGGGGAAAGGCCATCGTCCCTATCCAGGGCCCCGCGGCCCGGAGTGGCCGGCTGCCTGCTGAAGTTCCGCACGGATCAGGATACCTCCCAGAATGAAAATACCACCACAGGCAACTGTGGCTGGTTTGACAGTGCCAAGTGCCTCCTGCAAACTGACATCAAGAACCTGGCCTGGTGACTTTTGTTTCCTGGTGAAAGGCCATTGTACGTGTCCAGGGCCTGATGGCCCGGAGTGGCCGGCAGCCTGCTGAAATTCCGCACGGATCAGGATACCTCCCAGACCGAAACTACCACCACAGGCAACTGTGGCTGGTTTGACAGTGCCAAGTGCCTCCTGCAAACTGACATCAGGAACCTGGCTTGGGGAGTTTTCTTTCTCTGGTGAAAGGCCAATGTACGTGTCCAGGGCCTGATGGCCCGGAGTGGCCGGCAGCCTGCTGAAATTCCTCACGGTTGAGGATACCTCCCAGATGAAAGGTGCCCCCACAGGCAACTGTGGCTGGTTTGACAGTGCCAAGTGCCTCCTGCAAACTGACATCAGGACCCTGGCCTGGTGAGTTGTCTTTCTCAGAGGAAAAGCCAGTGTTCTTGTCCCACGTCCTGTAGCCCGGAGTGGCCGGCTGCCTGCCGAAATACTCAACGTCTCAATATACATCCTAGAAGCAAGGCGCCACAATAGGCAATTGTGGCGGATTGGACAGTGCCAAATGCCTCCTGCAAATTGACATCAGGAACATGGCCTGCTGAGTTTTGCTTCTGTCAGAAAAAGTTCATGGTTCATGTCCAGGTTGAGGTGACCCAGCGTGGCAGGGTGTCTCTTAAAATTCCAAACATCTCAGGATGGCTCCCAGAATCAAGGCGCCACCACAGGCACCTGTGGGTGGTTGGACAGTGCCAAGTGCCTCCTGCAAACTGACGTCAGGAACTTGGCCTGGTGACTTTTGTTTCTCACAGAAAAGGCCATCGTTGGTGTCCAGGGTCCGGTGGCCAGGAGAGGACTGGTGCCTGCTGAAATTGCGAACATCCCAATATACCAGCCTGAAGCAAGGTGCCACCAGAGGCAACTGTGGCTGGTTGGACAGTGCGAAGTTCCTTCAGAATATGGACATCAAGGACCTGGCCTGGTGACTTTTGTTTCTCTGGGGAACGGCCATAGTTCCTGGGCAGGTTCCGGTGGACCGTAGCGGCACGGTGCTTCTTAAAATTCCGAACATCTCAAGACATCTCACAGAAGAAAGGCACATCCATAGGCAAGAGTGGCTGGTTCGACAGGGCCAAGTGCCTCCTGCAAATCGACATCAGGAACCTGGCCTGGTGACTTTTGTTTCTCTGGGGAAAGGTCATCATTCTTGTCCAGGGCCCGCTGGCCCGGAGTGTCCGGCGTACTGCTGAAATTCCTCACGGTTGAGGATACCTCCCAGACGCAAGGTGCTCCCACAGGCAACTGTGGCTGGTTTGACAGTGCCAAGTGCCTCCTGCAAACTGACATCAGGAACCTGGCCTGGTGACTTTTGTTTCTCTGGGGAAAGGCCATGGTTCATGTCCAGGGCCAGGTGGCCCGGAGTGGCTGGCTGCCTGCTGAAATTCCTCACGGTTGAGGATACCTCCCAGATGAACTGAGCCCGCAGAGGAAACTGTGGCTGGTTTGACAGTGCCAAGTGCCTCCTGCAAACTGACATCAGGAACCTGGCCTGGTGACTTTTGTTTCTCTGGGGAAAGGCCATGGTTCATATCCTGGACCAGTTGGACCGGAGTGGCCGGCTGTCTGCTGAAATTCCGAACGGATCTGGATGCCGCCCAGATGCAAGGTGCCCCCACAGGCACCTGCGGTTGGTTTGAGAGTGCCAAGTGCCTCCTGCAAACTGACATCAGGAACCTGGCCTGGTGACTTTTGTTTCTCTGGGGAAAGGCCATAGATGATGTGCAGTGCCCGGTGGCCCGGAGTGGCCGGCTGCATGCTGAAATTCCGCACGGATCAGGATACCTCCCAGATGCAAGGTGCCCCCACAGGGAATTGTGGCTGGTTTGACAGTGCCAAGTGCCTCCTGCAAACTGACATCAGGAACCTGGCCTGGTGACTTTTGTTTCTCTGGGGAAAAGCCATGGTTCATATCCTCGACCTGTATGCCCGGAGTGGCCGGCTGCCTGCTGAAATTCCGCACGGATCAGGATACCTCCCAAATGGAAGGTGCTTCCACAGGCACCTGTGGCTGGTTTGACAGTGCCAAGTGCCTCCTTCAAACTGACATCAGGAACCTGGCCTGGTGACTTTTGTTTCTCTGGGCAAGCGCCATCATCCTTGTCCGGGGCCCGGTGGCCCGGCGTGGCCGGCAGCCTGCTGAAATTCCGAACCGATCAGGATACCTCCCAGACCGAAAACACCACCACAGGCAACTGTGGCTGGATTGACAGTGCCAAGTGCCTCCTGCAAACTGACATCAGGAACCTGGCCTGGTGCTTTTGTTTCTCTGGGGAAAGGCCATTGTACGTTTCCAGGGCCTGGTGGCCCCTAGTGGCCGGCCGCCTGCTGAAATTCCGCATGGATCAGGATACCTCCCAGACCGAAAGTACCACCACAGGCAACTGTGGCTGGTTTGACAGTGCCAGGTGCCTCCTGCAAACTGACATCAGGACCCTGGCCTGGGGAGTTGTCTTTCTCAGAGGAAAAACCAGTGTTCTTGTCCCACGTCCTGTAGCCCGGAGTGGCCGGCTGCCTGCCGAAATTCTCAACGTCTCAATATACATCCTAGAAGCAAGGCGCCACAATAGGCAATTGTGGCGGATTGGACAATGCCAAATGCCTCCTGCAAATTGACATCAGGAACATGGCCTGCTGAGTTTTGCTTCTGTCAGAAAAAGTTCATGGTTCATGTCCAGGTTGAGGTGACCCGGCGTGGCAGGGTGTCTCTTAAAATTCCAAACATCTCAGGATGGCTCCCAGAATCAAGGCGCCACCACAGGCACCTGTGGGTGGTTGGACAGTGCCAAGTGCCTCCTGCAAACTGACGTCAGGAACTTGGCCTGGTGAGTTTTGTTTCTCACAGAAAAGGCCATCGTTGGTGTCCAGGGTCCGGTGGCCAGGAGAGGACTGGTGCCTGCTGAAATTGCGAACATCCCAATATACCAGCCTGAAGCAAGGTGCCACCAGAGGCAACTGTGGCTGGTTGGACAGTGCGAAGTTCCTTCAGAATATGGACATCAGGGACCTGGCCTGGTGACTTTTGTTTCTCTGGGGAAAGGCCATAGTTCCTGGGCAGGTTCCGGTGGACCGTAGCGGCACGGTGCTTCTTAAAATTTCGAACATCTCAAGACATCTCCCAGAAGCAAGGCACCACCATAGGCAAGTGTGGCTGGTTCGACAGGGCCAAGTGCCTCCTGCAAATCGACATCAGGAACCTGGCCTGGTGACTTTTGTTTCTCTGGGGAAAGGTCATCATTCTTGTCCGGGGCCCGCTGACCCGGAGTAGCCGGCGTACTGCTGAAATTCCTCACGGTTGAGGATACCTCCCAGATGAAAGGAGGCCGCAGAGGAAACTGTGGCTGGTTTGACAGTGCCAAGTGCCTCCTGCAAACTGACATCAGGAACCTGGCCTGCTGACTTTTGTTTCTCAGGGGAAAGGCCATGGTTCATATCCTGGACCAGTTGGACATGAGAGGCCAGCTGCCTGCTGAAATTCCGAACGGATCAGGATGCCGCCCAGATGCAAGGTGCCCCCAAAGGCACCTGCAGTTGGTTTGACAGTGCCAAGTGCCTCCTGCAAACTGACATCAGGAACCTGACCTGGTGAGTTTTGTTTCTCTGGGGAAAGGCCATAGATTATGTGCAGTGCCCGGTGGCCCGGAGTGGCCGGCTGCCTGCTGAAATTCCGCACGGATGAGGATACGTCCCAGATGCAAGGTGCCCCCACAGGCAACTGTGGCTGGTTTGACAGTGCCAAGTGCCTCCTGCAAACTGACATCAGGAACCTGGCCTGGTGACTCTTCTTTCTCTGGAGAAAGGCCATGGTTCATTTCCAGGGCCGGGTGGCCCGGAGTGGCCAGCTGCCAGCTGAAATTCGTCACGGCTGAGGATACCTCCCAGACGCAAGGAGCCCCCAGAGGAGACTGTGGCTGGTTTGACAGTGCCAAGTGCCTCCTGCAAACTGACATCAGGAACCTGGCCTGGTGACTTTTGTTTCTCTGGGGAAAGGCCATTGTACGTGTCCAGGGCCTGATGGCCCGGAGTGGCCGGCTGCCTGCTGAAATTCCGCACGGATCAGGATACCTCCCAGACCGAAACTACCACCACAGGCAACTGTGGCTGGTTTGACAGTGCCAAGTGCCTCCTGCAAACTGACATCAGGAACCTGGCTTGGGGAGTTTTCTTTCTCTGGTGAAAGGCCAATGTACGTGTCCAGGGCCTGATGGCCCGGAGTGGCGGGCAGCCTGCTGAAATTCCGCACGTATGAGGATACATCCCAGATGCAAGGTGCCCCCACAGGCGACTGTGGCTGGTTTGACAGTGCCAGGTGCCTCCTGCAAACTGACATCAGGAACCTGGCCTGGTGACTTTTGTTTCTCTGGAGAAAGGCCATGGTTCATTTCCAGGGCCGGGTGGCCCGGAGTGGCCAGCTGCCAGCTGAAATTCGTCACGGCTGAGGATACCTCCCAGACGCAAGGAGCCCCCAGAGGAGACTGTGGCTGGTTTGACAGTGCCAAGTGCCTCCTGCAAACTGACATCAGGAACCTGGCCTGGTGACTTTTGTTTCTCTGGGGAAAGGCCATTGTACGTGTCCAGGGCCTGATGGCCCGGAGTGGCCGGCTGCCTGCTGAAATTCCGCACGGATCAGGATACCTCCCAGACCGAAACTACCACCACAGGCAACTGTGGCTGGTTTGACAGTGCCAAGTGCCTCCTGCAAACTGACATCAGGAACCTGGCTTGGGGAGTTTTCTTTCTCTGGTGAAAGGCCAATGTACGTGTCCAGGGCCTGATGGCCCGGAGTGGCCGGCAGCCTGCTGAAATTCCGCACGTATGAGGATACATCCCAGATGCAAGGTGCCCCCACAGGCGACTGTGGCTGGTTTGACAGTGCCAAGTGCCTCCTGCAAACTGACATCAGGAACCTGGCCTGGTGACTTTTGTTTCTCTGGGGAAAGGTCATCATTCTTGTCCGGGGCCCGCTGACCCGGAGTAGCCGGCGTACTGCTGAAATTCCTCACGGTTGAGGATACCTCCCAGATGAAAGGAGGCCGCAGAGGAAACTGTGGCTGGTTTGACAGTGCCAAGTGCCTCCTGCAAACTGACATCAGGAACCTGGCCTGCTGACTTTTGTTTCTCAGGGGAAAGGCCATGGTTCATATCCTGGACCAGTTGGACATGAGAGGCCAGCTGCCTGCTGAAATTCCGAACGGATCAGGATGCCGCCCAGATGCAAGGTGCCCCCAAAGGCACCTGCAGTTGGTTTGACAGTGCCAAGTGCCTCCTGCAAACTGACATCAGGAACCTGACCTGGTGAGTTTTGTTTCTCTGGGGAAAGGCCATAGATTATGTGCAGTGCCCGGTGGCCCGGAGTGGCCGGCTGCCTGCTGAAATTCCGCACGGATGAGGATACGTCCCAGATGCAAGGTGCCCCCACAGGCAACTGTGGCTGGTTTGACAGTGCCAAGTGCCTCCTGCAAACTGACATCAGGAACCTGGCCTGGTGACTCTTCTTTCTCTGGAGAAAGGCCATGGTTCATTTCCAGGGCCGGGTGGCCCGGAGTGGCCAGCTGCCAGCTGAAATTCGTCACGGCTGAGGATACCTCCCAGACGCAAGGAGCCCCCAGAGGAGACTGTGGCTGGTTTGACAGTGCCAAGTGCCTCCTGCAAACTGACATCAGGAACCTGGCCTGGTGACTTTTGTTTCTCTGGGGAAAGGCCATTGTACGTGTCCAGGGCCTGATGGCCCGGAGTGGCCGGCTGCCTGCTGAAATTCCGCACGGATCAGGATACCTCCCAGACCGAAACTACCACCACAGGCAACTGTGGCTGGTTTGACAGTGCCAAGTGCCTCCTGCAAACTGACATCAGGAACCTGGCTTGGGGAGTTTTCTTTCTCTGGTGAAAGGCCAATGTACGTGTCCAGGGCCTGATGGCCCGGAGTGGCGGGCAGCCTGCTGAAATTCCGCACGTATGAGGATACATCCCAGATGCAAGGTGCCCCCACAGGCGACTGTGGCTGGTTTGACAGTGCCAGGTGCCTCCTGCAAACTGACATCAGGAACCTGGCCTGGTGACTTTTGTTTCTCTGGAGAAAGGCCATGGTTCATTTCCAGGGCCGGGTGGCCCGGAGTGGCCAGCTGCCAGCTGAAATTCGTCACGGCTGAGGATACCTCCCAGACGCAAGGAGCCCCCAGAGGAGACTGTGGCTGGTTTGACAGTGCCAAGTGCCTCCTGCAAACTGACATCAGGAACCTGGCCTGGTGACTTTTGTTTCTCTGGGGAAAGGCCATTGTACGTGTCCAGGGCCTGATGGCCCGGAGTGGCCGGCTGCCTACTGAAATTCCGAACGGATCTGGATGCCGCCCAGATGCAAGATGCCCCCACAGGCACCTGCGGTTGGTTTGAGAGTGCCAAGTGCCTCCTGCAAACTGACATCAGGAACCTGGCCTGGTGATTTTGTTTCTCTGGGGAAAGGCCATGGTTCGTGTCCAGTGCCCGGTGGCCTGGAGTGGCCAGCTGCCTGCTGAAATTCCGCACGTATGAGGATACGTCCCAGATGCAAGGTGCCCCCACAGGCAACAGTGGCTGGATTGACAGTGCCAAGTGCCTCCTGCAAACTGACATCAGGAACCTGGCCTGGTGCTTTTGTTTCTCTGGGGAAAGGCCATTGTACGTTTCCTGGGCCTGGTGGCCCCTAGTGGCCGGCCGCCTGCTGAAATTCCGCATGGATCAGGATACCTCCCAGACCGAAAGTACCACCACAGGCAACTGTGGCTGGTTTGACAGTGCCAGGTGCCTCCTGCAAACTGACATCAGGACCCTGGCCTGGGGAGTTGTCTTTCTCAGAGGAAAAACCAGTGTTCTTGTCCCACGTCCTGTAGCCCGGAGTGGCCGGCTGCCTGCCGAAATTCTCAACGTCTCAATATACATCCTAGAAGCAAGGCGCCACAATAGGCAATTGTGGCGGATTGGACAATGCCAAATGCCTCCTGCAAATTGACATCAGGAACATGGCCTGCTGAGTTTTGCTTCTGTCAGAAAAAGTTCATGGTTCATGTCCAGGTTGAGGTGACCCGGCGTGGCAGGGTGTCTCTTAAAATTCCAAACATCTCAGGATGGCTCCCAGAATCAAGGCGCCACCACAGGCACCTGTGGGTGGTTGGACAGTGCCAAGTGCCTCCTGCAAACTGACGTCAGGAACTTGGCCTGGTGAGTTTTGTTTCTCACAGAAAAGGCCATCGTTGGTGTCCAGGGTCCGGTGGCCAGGAGAGGACTGGTGCCTGCTGAAATTGCGAACATCCCAATATACCAGCCTGAAGCAAGGTGCCACCAGAGGCAACTGTGGCTGGTTGGACAGTGCGACGTTCCTTCAGAATATGGACATCAGGGACCTGGCCTGGTGACTTTTGTTTCTCTGGGGAAAGGCCATAGTTCCTGGGCAGGTTCCGGTGGACCGTAGCGGCACGGTGCTTCTTAAAATTCCGAACATCTCAAGACATCTCCCAGAAGCAAGGCACCACCATAGGCAAGTGTGGCTGGTTCGACAGGGCCAAGTGCCTCCTGCAAATCGACATCAGGAACCTGGCCTGGTGACTTTTGTTTCTCTGGGGAAAGGTCATCATTCTTGTCCGGGGCCCGCTGGCCCGGAGTAGCCGGCGTACTGCTGAAATTCCTCACGGTTGAGGATACCTCCCAGATGAAAGGAGGCCGCAGAGGAAACTGTGGCTGGTTTGACAGTGCCAAGTGCCTCCTGCAAACTGACATCAGGAACCTGGCCTGGTGACTTTTGTTTCTCTGGAGAAAGGCCATGGTTCATATCCTGGACCAGTTGGACCTGAGAGGCCAACTGCCTGCTGAAATTCCGAACGGATCAGGATGCCGCCCAGATGCAAGGTGCCCCCAAAGGCACCTGCAGTTGGTTTGACAGTGCCAATTGCCTCTTGCAAACTGACATCAGGAACCTGGCCTGGTGAGTTTTGTTTCTCTGGGGAAAGGCCATAGATGATGTGCAGTGCCCGGTGGCCCGGAGTGGCCGGCTGCCTGCTGAAATTCCGCACGGATGAGGATACGTCCCAGATGCAAGGTGCCCCCACAGGCAACTGTGGCTGGTTTGACAGTGCCAAGTGCCTCCTGCAAACTGA
Source organism: Passer domesticus (assembly GCF_036417665.1). Taxonomy (NCBI): domain Eukaryota; kingdom Metazoa; phylum Chordata; class Aves; order Passeriformes; family Passeridae; genus Passer; species Passer domesticus. Next base: position 26,130,453 of record NC_087484.1, read on the forward strand.
CATCAGGAACCTGGCCTGGTGACTTTTGTTTCTCTGGAGAAAGGCCATGGTTCATTTCCAGGGCCGGGTGGCCCGGAGTGGCCTTCTGCCTGCTGAAATTCGTCACGGCTGAGGATACCTCCCAGACGCAAGGAGCCCCCAGAGGAGACTGTGGCTGGTTTGACAGTGCCAAGTGCCTCCTGCAAACTGACATCAGGAACCTGGCCTGGTGACTTTTGTTTCTCTGGGGAAAGGCCATTGTACGTGTCCAGGGCCTGATGGCCCGGAGTGGCCGGCTGCCTGCTGAAATTCCGCACGGATCAGGATACCTCCCAGACCGAAACTACCACCACAGGCAACTGTGGCTGGTTTGACAGTGCCAAGTGCCTCCTGCAAACTGACATCAGGAACCTGGCTTGGGGAGTTTTCTTTCTCTGGTGAAAGGCCAATGTACGTGTCCAGGGCCTGATGGCCCGGAGTGGCCGGCAGCCTGCTGAAATTCCGCACGTATGAGGATACATCCCAGATGCAAGGTGCCCCCACAGGCGACTGTGGCTGGTTTGACAGTGCCAAGTGCCTCCTGCAAACTGACATCAGGAACCTGGCCTGGTGACTTTTGTTTCTCTGGGGAAAGGCCATGGTTCATATACTGGGCACGTAGGACCGGAGAGACAGGCTGCCTACTGAAATTCCGAACGGATCTGGATGCCGCCCAGATGCAAGGTGCCCCCACAGGCACCTGCGGTTGGTTTGAGAGTGCCAAGTGCCTCCTGCAAACTGACATCAGGAACCTGGCCTGGTGATTTTGTTTCTCTGGGGAAAGGCCATGGTTCGTGTCCAGTGCCCGGTGGCCTGGAGTGGCCAGCTGCCTGCTGAAATTCCGCACGTATGAGGATACGTCCCAGATGCAAGGTGCCCCCACAGGCAACAGTGGCTGGATTGACAGTGCCAAGTGCCTCCTGCAAACTGACATCAGGAACCTGGCCTGGTGCTTTTGTTTCTCTGGGGAAAGGCCATTGTACGTTTCCTGGGCCTGGTGGCCCCTAGTGGCCGGCCGCCTGCTGAAATTCCGCATGGATCAGGATACCTCCCAGACCGAAAGTACCACCACAGGCAACTGTGGCTGGTTTGACAGTGCCAGGTGCCTCCTGCAAACTGACATCAGGACCCTGGCCTGGGGAGTTGTCTTTCTCAGAGGAAAAACCAGTGTTCTTGTCCCACGTCCTGTAGCCCGGAGTGGCCGGCTGCCTGCCGAAATTCTCAACGTCTCAATATACATCCTAGAAGCAAGGCGCCACAATAGGCAATTTTGGCGGATTGGACAATGCCAAATGCCTCCTGCAAATTGACATCAGGAACATGGCATGCTGAGTTTTGCTTCTGTCAGAAAAAGTTCATGGTTCATGTCCAGGTTGAGGTGACCCGGCGTGGCAGGGTGTCTCTTAAAATTCCAAACATCTCAGGATGGCTCCCAGAATCAAGGCGCCACCACAGGCACCTGTGGGTGGTTGGACAGTGCCAAGTGCCTCCTGCAAACTGACGTCAGGAACTTGGCCTGGTGACTTTTGTTTCTCACAGAAAAGGCCATCGTTGGTGTCCAGGGTCCGGTGGCCAGGAGAGGACTGGTGCCTGCTGAAATTGCGAACATCCCAATATACCAGCCTGAAGCAAGGTGCCACCAGAGGCAACTGTGGCTGGTTGGACAGTGCGAAGTTCCTTCAGAATATGGACATCAGGGACCTGGCCTGGTGACTTTTGTTTCTCTGGGGAAAGGCCATAGTTCCTGGGCAGGTTCCGGTGGACCGTAGCGGCACGGTGCTTCTTAAAATTCCGAACATCTCAAGACATCTCCCAGAAGCAAGGCACCACCATAGGCAAGTGTGGCTGGTTCGACAGGGCCAAGTGCCTCCTGCAAATCGACATCAGGAACCTGGCCTGGTGACTTTTGTTTCTCTGGGGAAAGGTCATCATTCTTGTCCGGGGCCCGCTGGCCCGGAGTAGCCGGCGTACTGCTGAAATTCCTCACGGTTGAGGATACCTCCCAGATGAAAGGAGGCCGCAGAGGAAACTGTGGCTGGTTTGACAGTGCCAAGTGCCTCCTGCAAACTGACATCAGGAACCTGGCCTGGTGACTTTTGTTTCTCTGGGGAAAGGCCATAGATGATGTCCAGTGCCCGGTGGCCCGGAGTGGCCGGCTGCCTGCTGAAATTCCGCACGGATGAGGATACGTCCCAGATGCAAGGTGCCCCCACAGGCAACTGTGGCTGGTTTGACAGTGCCTAGTGCCTCCTGCAAACTGACATCAGGAACCTGGCCTGGTGACTTTTGTTTCTCTGGGGAAAGGCCATTGTTCATGTCCAGGCCCGGGTGGCCCGGAGTGGCCAGCTGCCAGCTGAAATTCCGCACGGCTGAGGATACCTCCCAGACGCAAGGAGCCCCCAGAGGAGACTGTGGCTGGTTTGACAGTGCCAAGTGCCTCCTGCAAACTGACATCAGGAACCTGGCCTGGTGACTTTTGTTTCTCTGGGGAAAAGCCATGGTTCATATCCTCGACCTGTATGCCCGGAGTGGCCGGCTGCCTGCTGAAATTCCGCACGGATCAGGATACCTCCCAAATGGAAGGTGCTTCCACAGGCACCTGTGGCTGGTTTGACAGTGCCAAGTGCCTCCTTCAAACTGACATCAGGAACCTGGCCTGGTGACTTTTGTTTCTCTGGGCAAGCGCCATCATCCTTGTCCGGGGCCCGGTGGCCCGGCGTGGCCGGCAGCCTGCTGAAATTCCGAACCGATCAGGATACCTCCCAGACCGAAAACACCACCACAGGCAACTGTGGCTGGTTTGACAGCGCCAAGTGCCTCCTGCAAACTGACATCAGGAACCTGGCCTGGTGACTTTTGTTTCTCTGGGGAAAGGCCATTGTTCATGTCCAGGCCCGGGTGGCCCGGAGTGGCCAGCTGCCAGCTGAAATTCCGCACGTATGAGGATACATCCCAGATGCAAGGTGCCCCCACAGGCAACTGTGGCTGGTTTGACAGTGCCAAGTGCCTCCTGTAAACTGACATCAGGAACCTGGCCTGGTGACTTTTGTTTCTCTGGGGAAAGGCCATGCTTCATATCCTGGACCTGTAGGCCCGGAGTGGCCGGCTCCCTGCTGAAATTCCGAATGGATCAGGATGCCGCCCAGATGCAATGTGCCCCCACTAGGCAACTGTGGCTGGTTTGACAGTGCCAAGTGCCTCCTGCAAACTGACATCAGGAACCTGGCCTGGTAACTTTCGTTTCTCTGGGGAAAGGCCATAGATGATGTGCAGTGCCCGGTGGCCCGGAGTGGCCGGCTGCCTGCTGAAATTCCTCACGTATGAGGATACATCCCAGATGCATGGTGCCCGCGCAGGCAACAGTGGCTGGTTTGAGAGTGCCAAGTGCCTCCTGCAAACTGACATCAGGAACCTGGCCTGGTGACTTTTGTTTCTCTGGGGAAAGGCCATCGTCCCTATCCAGGGCCCCGCGGCCCGGAGTGGCCGGCTGCCTGCTGAAGTTCCGCACGGATCAGGATACCTCCCAGAATGAAAATACCACCACAGGCAACTGTGGCTGGTTTGACAGTGCCAAGTGCCTCCTGCAAACTGACATCAAGAACCTGGCCTGGTGACTTTTGTTTCCTGGTGAAAGGCCATTGTACGTGTCCAGGGCCTGATGGCCCGGAGTGGCCGGCAGCCTGCTGAAATTCCGCACGGATCAGGATACCTCCCAGACCGAAACTACCACCACAGGCAACTGTGGCTGGTTTGACAGTGCCAAGTGCCTCCTGCAAACTGACATCAGGAACCTGGCTTGGGGAGTTTTCTTTCTCTGGTGAAAGGCCAATGTACGTGTCCAGGGCCTGATGGCCCGGAGTGGCCGGCAGCCTGCTGAAATTCCTCACGGTTGAGGATACCTCCCAGATGAAAGGTGCCCCCACAGGCAACTGTGGCTGGTTTGACAGTGCCAAGTGCCTCCTGCAAACTGACATCAGGACCCTGGCCTGGTGAGTTGTCTTTCTCAGAGGAAAAGCCAGTGTTCTTGTCCCACGTCCTGTAGCCCGGAGTGGCCGGCTGCCTGCCGAAATACTCAACGTCTCAATATACATCCTAGAAGCAAGGCGCCACAATAGGCAATTGTGGCGGATTGGACAGTGCCAAATGCCTCCTGCAAATTGACATCAGGAACATGGCCTGCTGAGTTTTGCTTCTGTCAGAAAAAGTTCATGGTTCATGTCCAGGTTGAGGTGACCCAGCGTGGCAGGGTGTCTCTTAAAATTCCAAACATCTCAGGATGGCTCCCAGAATCAAGGCGCCACCACAGGCACCTGTGGGTGGTTGGACAGTGCCAAGTGCCTCCTGCAAACTGACGTCAGGAACTTGGCCTGGTGACTTTTGTTTCTCACAGAAAAGGCCATCGTTGGTGTCCAGGGTCCGGTGGCCAGGAGAGGACTGGTGCCTGCTGAAATTGCGAACATCCCAATATACCAGCCTGAAGCAAGGTGCCACCAGAGGCAACTGTGGCTGGTTGGACAGTGCGAAGTTCCTTCAGAATATGGACATCAAGGACCTGGCCTGGTGACTTTTGTTTCTCTGGGGAACGGCCATAGTTCCTGGGCAGGTTCCGGTGGACCGTAGCGGCACGGTGCTTCTTAAAATTCCGAACATCTCAAGACATCTCACAGAAGAAAGGCACATCCATAGGCAAGAGTGGCTGGTTCGACAGGGCCAAGTGCCTCCTGCAAATCGACATCAGGAACCTGGCCTGGTGACTTTTGTTTCTCTGGGGAAAGGTCATCATTCTTGTCCAGGGCCCGCTGGCCCGGAGTGTCCGGCGTACTGCTGAAATTCCTCACGGTTGAGGATACCTCCCAGACGCAAGGTGCTCCCACAGGCAACTGTGGCTGGTTTGACAGTGCCAAGTGCCTCCTGCAAACTGACATCAGGAACCTGGCCTGGTGACTTTTGTTTCTCTGGGGAAAGGCCATGGTTCATGTCCAGGGCCAGGTGGCCCGGAGTGGCTGGCTGCCTGCTGAAATTCCTCACGGTTGAGGATACCTCCCAGATGAACTGAGCCCGCAGAGGAAACTGTGGCTGGTTTGACAGTGCCAAGTGCCTCCTGCAAACTGACATCAGGAACCTGGCCTGGTGACTTTTGTTTCTCTGGGGAAAGGCCATGGTTCATATCCTGGACCAGTTGGACCGGAGTGGCCGGCTGTCTGCTGAAATTCCGAACGGATCTGGATGCCGCCCAGATGCAAGGTGCCCCCACAGGCACCTGCGGTTGGTTTGAGAGTGCCAAGTGCCTCCTGCAAACTGACATCAGGAACCTGGCCTGGTGACTTTTGTTTCTCTGGGGAAAGGCCATAGATGATGTGCAGTGCCCGGTGGCCCGGAGTGGCCGGCTGCATGCTGAAATTCCGCACGGATCAGGATACCTCCCAGATGCAAGGTGCCCCCACAGGGAATTGTGGCTGGTTTGACAGTGCCAAGTGCCTCCTGCAAACTGACATCAGGAACCTGGCCTGGTGACTTTTGTTTCTCTGGGGAAAAGCCATGGTTCATATCCTCGACCTGTATGCCCGGAGTGGCCGGCTGCCTGCTGAAATTCCGCACGGATCAGGATACCTCCCAAATGGAAGGTGCTTCCACAGGCACCTGTGGCTGGTTTGACAGTGCCAAGTGCCTCCTTCAAACTGACATCAGGAACCTGGCCTGGTGACTTTTGTTTCTCTGGGCAAGCGCCATCATCCTTGTCCGGGGCCCGGTGGCCCGGCGTGGCCGGCAGCCTGCTGAAATTCCGAACCGATCAGGATACCTCCCAGACCGAAAACACCACCACAGGCAACTGTGGCTGGATTGACAGTGCCAAGTGCCTCCTGCAAACTGACATCAGGAACCTGGCCTGGTGCTTTTGTTTCTCTGGGGAAAGGCCATTGTACGTTTCCAGGGCCTGGTGGCCCCTAGTGGCCGGCCGCCTGCTGAAATTCCGCATGGATCAGGATACCTCCCAGACCGAAAGTACCACCACAGGCAACTGTGGCTGGTTTGACAGTGCCAGGTGCCTCCTGCAAACTGACATCAGGACCCTGGCCTGGGGAGTTGTCTTTCTCAGAGGAAAAACCAGTGTTCTTGTCCCACGTCCTGTAGCCCGGAGTGGCCGGCTGCCTGCCGAAATTCTCAACGTCTCAATATACATCCTAGAAGCAAGGCGCCACAATAGGCAATTGTGGCGGATTGGACAATGCCAAATGCCTCCTGCAAATTGACATCAGGAACATGGCCTGCTGAGTTTTGCTTCTGTCAGAAAAAGTTCATGGTTCATGTCCAGGTTGAGGTGACCCGGCGTGGCAGGGTGTCTCTTAAAATTCCAAACATCTCAGGATGGCTCCCAGAATCAAGGCGCCACCACAGGCACCTGTGGGTGGTTGGACAGTGCCAAGTGCCTCCTGCAAACTGACGTCAGGAACTTGGCCTGGTGAGTTTTGTTTCTCACAGAAAAGGCCATCGTTGGTGTCCAGGGTCCGGTGGCCAGGAGAGGACTGGTGCCTGCTGAAATTGCGAACATCCCAATATACCAGCCTGAAGCAAGGTGCCACCAGAGGCAACTGTGGCTGGTTGGACAGTGCGAAGTTCCTTCAGAATATGGACATCAGGGACCTGGCCTGGTGACTTTTGTTTCTCTGGGGAAAGGCCATAGTTCCTGGGCAGGTTCCGGTGGACCGTAGCGGCACGGTGCTTCTTAAAATTTCGAACATCTCAAGACATCTCCCAGAAGCAAGGCACCACCATAGGCAAGTGTGGCTGGTTCGACAGGGCCAAGTGCCTCCTGCAAATCGACATCAGGAACCTGGCCTGGTGACTTTTGTTTCTCTGGGGAAAGGTCATCATTCTTGTCCGGGGCCCGCTGACCCGGAGTAGCCGGCGTACTGCTGAAATTCCTCACGGTTGAGGATACCTCCCAGATGAAAGGAGGCCGCAGAGGAAACTGTGGCTGGTTTGACAGTGCCAAGTGCCTCCTGCAAACTGACATCAGGAACCTGGCCTGCTGACTTTTGTTTCTCAGGGGAAAGGCCATGGTTCATATCCTGGACCAGTTGGACATGAGAGGCCAGCTGCCTGCTGAAATTCCGAACGGATCAGGATGCCGCCCAGATGCAAGGTGCCCCCAAAGGCACCTGCAGTTGGTTTGACAGTGCCAAGTGCCTCCTGCAAACTGACATCAGGAACCTGACCTGGTGAGTTTTGTTTCTCTGGGGAAAGGCCATAGATTATGTGCAGTGCCCGGTGGCCCGGAGTGGCCGGCTGCCTGCTGAAATTCCGCACGGATGAGGATACGTCCCAGATGCAAGGTGCCCCCACAGGCAACTGTGGCTGGTTTGACAGTGCCAAGTGCCTCCTGCAAACTGACATCAGGAACCTGGCCTGGTGACTCTTCTTTCTCTGGAGAAAGGCCATGGTTCATTTCCAGGGCCGGGTGGCCCGGAGTGGCCAGCTGCCAGCTGAAATTCGTCACGGCTGAGGATACCTCCCAGACGCAAGGAGCCCCCAGAGGAGACTGTGGCTGGTTTGACAGTGCCAAGTGCCTCCTGCAAACTGACATCAGGAACCTGGCCTGGTGACTTTTGTTTCTCTGGGGAAAGGCCATTGTACGTGTCCAGGGCCTGATGGCCCGGAGTGGCCGGCTGCCTGCTGAAATTCCGCACGGATCAGGATACCTCCCAGACCGAAACTACCACCACAGGCAACTGTGGCTGGTTTGACAGTGCCAAGTGCCTCCTGCAAACTGACATCAGGAACCTGGCTTGGGGAGTTTTCTTTCTCTGGTGAAAGGCCAATGTACGTGTCCAGGGCCTGATGGCCCGGAGTGGCGGGCAGCCTGCTGAAATTCCGCACGTATGAGGATACATCCCAGATGCAAGGTGCCCCCACAGGCGACTGTGGCTGGTTTGACAGTGCCAGGTGCCTCCTGCAAACTGACATCAGGAACCTGGCCTGGTGACTTTTGTTTCTCTGGAGAAAGGCCATGGTTCATTTCCAGGGCCGGGTGGCCCGGAGTGGCCAGCTGCCAGCTGAAATTCGTCACGGCTGAGGATACCTCCCAGACGCAAGGAGCCCCCAGAGGAGACTGTGGCTGGTTTGACAGTGCCAAGTGCCTCCTGCAAACTGACATCAGGAACCTGGCCTGGTGACTTTTGTTTCTCTGGGGAAAGGCCATTGTACGTGTCCAGGGCCTGATGGCCCGGAGTGGCCGGCTGCCTGCTGAAATTCCGCACGGATCAGGATACCTCCCAGACCGAAACTACCACCACAGGCAACTGTGGCTGGTTTGACAGTGCCAAGTGCCTCCTGCAAACTGACATCAGGAACCTGGCTTGGGGAGTTTTCTTTCTCTGGTGAAAGGCCAATGTACGTGTCCAGGGCCTGATGGCCCGGAGTGGCCGGCAGCCTGCTGAAATTCCGCACGTATGAGGATACATCCCAGATGCAAGGTGCCCCCACAGGCGACTGTGGCTGGTTTGACAGTGCCAAGTGCCTCCTGCAAACTGACATCAGGAACCTGGCCTGGTGACTTTTGTTTCTCTGGGGAAAGGTCATCATTCTTGTCCGGGGCCCGCTGACCCGGAGTAGCCGGCGTACTGCTGAAATTCCTCACGGTTGAGGATACCTCCCAGATGAAAGGAGGCCGCAGAGGAAACTGTGGCTGGTTTGACAGTGCCAAGTGCCTCCTGCAAACTGACATCAGGAACCTGGCCTGCTGACTTTTGTTTCTCAGGGGAAAGGCCATGGTTCATATCCTGGACCAGTTGGACATGAGAGGCCAGCTGCCTGCTGAAATTCCGAACGGATCAGGATGCCGCCCAGATGCAAGGTGCCCCCAAAGGCACCTGCAGTTGGTTTGACAGTGCCAAGTGCCTCCTGCAAACTGACATCAGGAACCTGACCTGGTGAGTTTTGTTTCTCTGGGGAAAGGCCATAGATTATGTGCAGTGCCCGGTGGCCCGGAGTGGCCGGCTGCCTGCTGAAATTCCGCACGGATGAGGATACGTCCCAGATGCAAGGTGCCCCCACAGGCAACTGTGGCTGGTTTGACAGTGCCAAGTGCCTCCTGCAAACTGACATCAGGAACCTGGCCTGGTGACTCTTCTTTCTCTGGAGAAAGGCCATGGTTCATTTCCAGGGCCGGGTGGCCCGGAGTGGCCAGCTGCCAGCTGAAATTCGTCACGGCTGAGGATACCTCCCAGACGCAAGGAGCCCCCAGAGGAGACTGTGGCTGGTTTGACAGTGCCAAGTGCCTCCTGCAAACTGACATCAGGAACCTGGCCTGGTGACTTTTGTTTCTCTGGGGAAAGGCCATTGTACGTGTCCAGGGCCTGATGGCCCGGAGTGGCCGGCTGCCTGCTGAAATTCCGCACGGATCAGGATACCTCCCAGACCGAAACTACCACCACAGGCAACTGTGGCTGGTTTGACAGTGCCAAGTGCCTCCTGCAAACTGACATCAGGAACCTGGCTTGGGGAGTTTTCTTTCTCTGGTGAAAGGCCAATGTACGTGTCCAGGGCCTGATGGCCCGGAGTGGCGGGCAGCCTGCTGAAATTCCGCACGTATGAGGATACATCCCAGATGCAAGGTGCCCCCACAGGCGACTGTGGCTGGTTTGACAGTGCCAGGTGCCTCCTGCAAACTGACATCAGGAACCTGGCCTGGTGACTTTTGTTTCTCTGGAGAAAGGCCATGGTTCATTTCCAGGGCCGGGTGGCCCGGAGTGGCCAGCTGCCAGCTGAAATTCGTCACGGCTGAGGATACCTCCCAGACGCAAGGAGCCCCCAGAGGAGACTGTGGCTGGTTTGACAGTGCCAAGTGCCTCCTGCAAACTGACATCAGGAACCTGGCCTGGTGACTTTTGTTTCTCTGGGGAAAGGCCATTGTACGTGTCCAGGGCCTGATGGCCCGGAGTGGCCGGCTGCCTACTGAAATTCCGAACGGATCTGGATGCCGCCCAGATGCAAGATGCCCCCACAGGCACCTGCGGTTGGTTTGAGAGTGCCAAGTGCCTCCTGCAAACTGACATCAGGAACCTGGCCTGGTGATTTTGTTTCTCTGGGGAAAGGCCATGGTTCGTGTCCAGTGCCCGGTGGCCTGGAGTGGCCAGCTGCCTGCTGAAATTCCGCACGTATGAGGATACGTCCCAGATGCAAGGTGCCCCCACAGGCAACAGTGGCTGGATTGACAGTGCCAAGTGCCTCCTGCAAACTGACATCAGGAACCTGGCCTGGTGCTTTTGTTTCTCTGGGGAAAGGCCATTGTACGTTTCCTGGGCCTGGTGGCCCCTAGTGGCCGGCCGCCTGCTGAAATTCCGCATGGATCAGGATACCTCCCAGACCGAAAGTACCACCACAGGCAACTGTGGCTGGTTTGACAGTGCCAGGTGCCTCCTGCAAACTGACATCAGGACCCTGGCCTGGGGAGTTGTCTTTCTCAGAGGAAAAACCAGTGTTCTTGTCCCACGTCCTGTAGCCCGGAGTGGCCGGCTGCCTGCCGAAATTCTCAACGTCTCAATATACATCCTAGAAGCAAGGCGCCACAATAGGCAATTGTGGCGGATTGGACAATGCCAAATGCCTCCTGCAAATTGACATCAGGAACATGGCCTGCTGAGTTTTGCTTCTGTCAGAAAAAGTTCATGGTTCATGTCCAGGTTGAGGTGACCCGGCGTGGCAGGGTGTCTCTTAAAATTCCAAACATCTCAGGATGGCTCCCAGAATCAAGGCGCCACCACAGGCACCTGTGGGTGGTTGGACAGTGCCAAGTGCCTCCTGCAAACTGACGTCAGGAACTTGGCCTGGTGACTTTTGTTTCTCACAGAAAAGGCCATCGTTGGTGTCCAGGGTCCGGTGGCCAGGAGAGGACTGGTGCCTGCTGAAATTGCGAACATCCCAATATACCAGCCTGAAGCAAGGTGCCACCAGAGGCAACTGTGGCTGGTTGGACAGTGCGAAGTTCCTTCAGAATATGGACATCAGGGACCTGGCCTGGTGACTTTTGTTTCTCTGGGGAAAGGCCATAGTTCCTGGGCAGGTTCCGGTGGACCGTAGCGGCACGGTGCTTCTTAAAATTCCGAACATCTCAAGACATCTCCCAGAAGCAAGGCACCACCATAGGCAAGTGTGGCTGGTTCGACAGGGCCAAGTGCCTCCTGCAAATCGACATCAGGAACCTGGCCTGGTGACTTTTGTTTCTCTGGGGAAAGGTCATCATTCTTGTCCGGGGCCCGCTGGCCCGGAGTAGCCGGCGTACTGCTGAAATTCCTCACGGTTGAGGATACCTCCCAGATGAAAGGAGGCCGCAGAGGAAACTGTGGCTGGTTTGACAGTGCCAAGTGCCTCCTGCAAACTGACATCAGGAACCTGGCCTGGTGACTTTTGTTTCTCTGGAGAAAGGCCATGGTTCATATCCTGGACCAGTTGGACCTGAGAGGCCAACTGCCTGCTGAAATTCCGAACGGATCAGGATGCCGCCCAGATGCAAGGTGCCCCCAAAGGCACCTGCAGTTGGTTTGACAGTGCCAATTGCCTCTTGCAAACTGACATCAGGAACCTGGCCTGGTGAGTTTTGTTTCTCTGGGGAAAGGCCATAGATGATGTGCAGTGCCCGGTGGCCCGGAGTGGCCGGCTGCCTGCTGAAATTCCGCACGGATGAGGATACGTCCCAGATGCAAGGTGCCCCCACAGGCAACTGTGGCTGGTTTGACAGTGCCAAGTGCCTCCTGCAAACTGACATCAGGAACCTGGCCTGGTGACTTTTCTTTCTCTGGAGAAAGGCCATGGTTCATTTCCAGGGCCGGGTGGCCCGGAGTGGCCAGCTGCCAGCTGAAATTCGTCACGGCTGAGGATACCTCCCAGACGCAAGGAGCCCCCAGAGGAGACTGTGGCTGGTTTGACAGTGCCAAGTGCCTCCTGCAAACTGACATCAGGAACCTGGCCTGGTGACTTTTGTTTCTCTGGGGAAAGGCCATTGTACGTGTCCAGGGCCTGATGGCCCGGAGTGGCCGGCTGCCTGCTGAAATTCGAAACGGATCAGGATACCTCCCAGACCGAAACTACCACCACAGGCAACTGTGGCTGGTTTGACAGTGCCAATTGCCTCCTGCAAACTGACATCAGGAACCTGGCTTGGGGAGTTTTCTTTCTCTGGTGAAAGGCCAATGTACGTGTCCAGGGCCTGATGGCCCGGAGTGGCCGGCAGCCTGCTGAAATTCCGCACGTATGAGGATACATCCCAGATGCAAGGTGCCCCCACAGGCGACTGTGGCTGGTTTGACAGTGCCAAGTGCCTCCTGCAAACTGACATCAGGAACCTGGCCTGGTGACTTTTGTTTCTCTGGGGAAAGGCCATGGTTCATATACTGGGCACGTAGGACCGGAGAGACAGGCTGCCTACTGAAATTCCGAACGGATCTGGATGCCGCCCAGATACAAGGTGCCCCCACAGGCACCTGCGGTTGGTTTGAGAGTGCCAAGTGCCTCCTGCAAACTGACATCAGGAACCTGGCCTGGTGATTTTGTTTCTCTGGGGAAAGGCCATGGTTCGTGTCCAGTGCCCGGTGGCCTGGAGTGGCCAGCTGCCTGCTGAAATTCCGCACGTATGAGGATACGTCCCAGATGCAAGGTGCCCCCACAGGCAACAGTGGCTGGATTGACAGTGCCAAGTGCCTCCTGCAAACTGACATCAGGAACCTGGCCTGGTGACTTTTCTTTCTCTGGGGAAAGGCCATTGTACGTTTCCTGGGCCTGGTGGCCCCTAGTGGCCGGCCGCCTGCTGAAATTCCGCATGGATCAGGATACCTCCCAGACCGAAAGTACCACCACAGGCAACTGTGGCTGGTTTGACAGTGCCAGGTGCCTCCTGCAAACTGACATCAGGACCCTGGCCTGGGGAGTTGTCTTTCTCAGAGGAAAAACCAGTGTTCTTGTCCCACGTCCTGTAGCCCGGAGTGGCCGGCTGCCTGCCGAAATTCTCAACGTCTCAATATACATCCTAGAAGCAAGGCGCCACAATAGGCAATTGTGGCGGATTGGACAATGCCAAATGCCTCCTGCAAATTGACATCAGGAACATGGCATGCTGAGTTTTGCTTCTGTCAGAAAAAGTTCATGGTTCATGTCCAGGTTGAGGTGACCCGGCGTGGCAGGGTGTCTCTTAAAATTCCAAACATCTCAGGATGGCTCCCAGAATCAAGGCGCCACCACAGGCACCTGTGGGTGGTTGGACAGTGCCAAGTGCCTCCTGCAAACTGACGTCAGGAACTTGGCCTGGTGACTTTTGTTTCTCACAGAAAAGGCCATCGTTGGTGTCCAGGGTCCGGTGGCCAGGAGAGGACTGGTGCCTGCTGAAATTGCGAACATCCCAATATACCAGCCTGAAGCAAGGTGCCACCAGAGGCAACTGTGGCTGGTTGGACAGTGCGAAGTTCCTTCAGAATATGGACATCAGGGACCTGGCCTGGTGACTTTTGTTTCTCTGGGGAAAGGCCATAGTTCCTGGGCAGGTTCCGGTGGACCGTAGCGGCACGGTGCTTCTTAAAATTCCGAACATCTCAAGACATCTCCCAGAAGCAAGGCACCACCATAGGCAAGTGTGGCTGGTTCGACAGGGCCAAGTGCCTCCTGCAAATCGACATCAGGAACCTGGCCTGGTGACTTTTGTTTCTCTGGGGAAAGGTCATCATTCTTGTCCGGGGCCCGCTGGCCCGGAGTAGCCGGCGTACTGCTGAAATTCCTCACGGTTGAGGATACCTCCCAGATGAAAGGAGGCCGCAGAGGAAACTGTGGCTGGTTTGACAGTGCCAAGTGCCTCCTGCAAACTGACATCAGGAACCTGGCCTGCTGACTTTTGTTTCTCAGGGGAAAGGCCATGGTTCATATCCTGGACCAGTTGGACCTGAGAGGCCAGCTGCCTGCTGAAATTCCGAACGGATCAGGATGCCGCCCAGATGCAAGGTGCCCCCAAAGGCACCTGCAGTTGGTTTGACAGTGCCAATTGCCTCTTGCAAACTGACATCAGGAACCTGGCCTGGTGAGTTTTGTTTCTCTGGGGAAAGGCCATAGATGATGTGCAGTGCCCGGTGGCCCGGAGTGGCCGGCTGCCTGCTGAAATTCCGCACGGATGAGGATACGTCCCAGATGCAAGGTGCCCCCACAGGCAACTGTGGCTGGTTTGACAGTGCCAAGTGCCTCCTGCAAACTGACATCAGGAACCTGGCCTGGTGACTTTTGTTTCTCTGGAGAAAGGCCATGGTTCATTTCCAGGGCCGGGTGGCCCGGAGTGGCCTTCTGCCTGCTGAAATTCGTCACGGCTGAGGATACCTCCCAGACGCAAGGAGCCCCCAGAGGAGACTGTGGCTGGTTTGACAGTGCCAAGTGCCTCCTGCAAACTGACATCAGGAACCTGGCCTGGTGACTTTTGTTTCTCTGGGGAAAGGCCATTGTACGTGTCCAGGGCCTGATGGCCCGGAGTGGCCGGCTGCCTGCTGAAATTCCGCACGGATCAGGATACCTCCCAGACCGAAACTACCACCACAGGCAACTGTGGCTGGTTTGACAGTGCCAAGTGCCTCCTGCAAACTGACATCAGGAACCTGGCTTGGGGAGTTTTCTTTCTCTGGTGAAAGGCCAATGTACGTGTCCAGGGCCTGATGGCCCGGAGTGGCCGGCAGCCTGCTGAAATTCCGCACGTATGAGGATACATCCCAGATGCAAGGTGCCCCCACAGGCGACTGTGGCTGGTTTGACAGTGCCAAGTGCCTCCTGCAAACTGACATCAGGAACCTGGCCTGGTGACTTTTGTTTCTCTGGGGAAAGGCCATGGTTCATATACTGGGCACGTAGGACCGGAGAGACAGGCTGCCTACTGAAATTCCGAACGGATCTGGATGCCGCCCAGATGCAAGGTGCCCCCACAGGCACCTGCGGTTGGTTTGAGAGTGCCAAGTGCCTCCTGCAAACTGACATCAGGAACCTGGCCTGGTGATTTTGTTTCTCTGGGGAAAGGCCATGGTTCGTGTCCAGTGCCCGGTGGCCTGGAGTGGCCAGCTGCCTGCTGAAATTCCGCACGTATGAGGATACGTCCCAGATGCAAGGTGCCCCCACAGGCAACAGTGGCTGGATTGACAGTGCCAAGTGCCTCCTGCAAACTGACATCAGGAACCTGGCCTGGTGCTTTTGTTTCTCTGGGGAAAGGCCATTGTACGTTTCCTGGGCCTGGTGGCCCCTAGTGGCCGGCCGCCTGCTGAAATTCCGCATGGATCAGGATACCTCCCAGACCGAAAGTACCACCACAGGCAACTGTGGCTGGTTTGACAGTGCCAGGTGCCTCCTGCAAACTGACATCAGGACCCTGGCCTGGGGAGTTGTCTTTCTCAGAGGAAAAACCAGTGTTCTTGTCCCACGTCCTGTAGCCCGGAGTGGCCGGCTGCCTGCCGAAATTCTCAACGTCTCAATATACATCCTAGAAGCAAGGCGCCACAATAGGCAATTTTGGCGGATTGGACAATGCCAAATGCCTCCTGCAAATTGACATCAGGAACATGGCATGCTGAGTTTTGCTTCTGTCAGAAAAAGTTCATGGTTCATGTCCAGGTTGAGGTGACCCGGCGTGGCAGGGTGTCTCTTAAAATTCCAAACATCTCAGGATGGCTCCCAGAATCAAGGCGCCACCACAGGCACCTGTGGGTGGTTGGACAGTGCCAAGTGCCTCCTGCAAACTGACGTCAGGAACTTGGCCTGGTGACTTTTGTTTCTCACAGAAAAGGCCATCGTTGGTGTCCAGGGTCCGGTGGCCAGGAGAGGACTGGTGCCTGCTGAAATTGCGAACATCCCAATATACCAGCCTGAAGCAAGGTGCCACCAGAGGCAACTGTGGCTGGTTGGACAGTGCGAAGTTCCTTCAGAATATGGACATCAGGGACCTGGCCTGGTGACTTTTGTTTCTCTGGGGAAAGGCCATAGTTCCTGGGCAGGTTCCGGTGGACCGTAGCGGCACGGTGCTTCTTAAAATTCCGAACATCTCAAGACATCTCCCAGAAGCAAGGCACCACCATAGGCAAGTGTGGCTGGTTCGACAGGGCCAAGTGCCTCCTGCAAATCGACATCAGGAACCTGGCCTGGTGACTTTTGTTTCTCTGGGGAAAGGTCATCATTCTTGTCCGGGGCCCGCTGGCCCGGAGTAGCCGGCGTACTGCTGAAATTCCTCACGGTTGAGGATACCTCCCAGATGAAAGGAGGCCGCAGAGGAAACTGTGGCTGGTTTGACAGTGCCAAGTGCCTCCTGCAAACTGACATCAGGAACCTGGCCTGGTGACTTTTGTTTCTCTGGGGAAAGGCCATAGATGATGTCCAGTGCCCGGTGGCCCGGAGTGGCCGGCTGCCTGCTGAAATTCCGCACGGATGAGGATACGTCCCAGATGCAAGGTGCCCCCACAGGCAACTGTGGCTGGTTTGACAGTGCCTAGTGCCTCCTGCAAACTGACATCAGGAACCTGGCCTGGTGACTTTTGTTTCTCTGGGGAAAGGCCATTGTTCATGTCCAGGCCCGGGTGGCCCGGAGTGGCCAGCTGCCAGCTGAAATTCCGCACGGCTGAGGATACCTCCCAGACGCAAGGAGCCCCCAGAGGAGACTGTGGCTGGTTTGACAGTGCCAAGTGCCTCCTGCAAACTGACATCAGGAACCTGGCCTGGTGACTTTTGTTTCTCTGGGGAAAAGCCATGGTTCATATCCTCGACCTGTATGCCCGGAGTGGCCGGCTGCCTGCTGAAATTCCGCACGGATCAGGATACCTCCCAAATGGAAGGTGCTTCCACAGGCACCTGTGGCTGGTTTGACAGTGCCAAGTGCCTCCTTCAAACTGACATCAGGAACCTGGCCTGGTGACTTTTGTTTCTCTGGGCAAGCGCCATCATCCTTGTCCGGGGCCCGGTGGCCCGGCGTGGCCGGCAGCCTGCTGAAATTCCGAACCGATCAGGATACCTCCCAGACCGAAAACACCACCACAGGCAACTGTGGCTGGTTTGACAGCGCCAAGTGCCTCCTGCAAACTGACATCAGGAACCTGGCCTGGTGACTTTTGTTTCTCTGGGGAAAGGCCATTGTTCATGTCCAGGCCCGGGTGGCCCGGAGTGGCCAGCTGCCAGCTGAAATTCCGCACGTATGAGGATACATCCCAGATGCAAGGTGCCCCCACAGGCAACTGTGGCTGGTTTGACAGTGCCAAGTGCCTCCTGTAAACTGACATCAGGAACCTGGCCTGGTGACTTTTGTTTCTCTGGGGAAAGGCCATGCTTCATATCCTGGACCTGTAGGCCCGGAGTGGCCGGCTCCCTGCTGAAATTCCGAATGGATCAGGATGCCGCCCAGATGCAATGTGCCCCCACTAGGCAACTGTGGCTGGTTTGACAGTGCCAAGTGCCTCCTGCAAACTGACATCAGGAACCTGGCCTGGTAACTTTCGTTTCTCTGGGGAAAGGCCATAGATGATGTGCAGTGCCCGGTGGCCCGGAGTGGCCGGCTGCCTGCTGAAATTCCTCACGTATGAGGATACATCCCAGATGCATGGTGCCCGCGCAGGCAACAGTGGCTGGTTTGAGAGTGCCAAGTGCCTCCTGCAAACTGACATCAGGAACCTGGCCTGGTGACTTTTGTTTCTCTGGGGAAAGGCCATCGTCCCTATCCAGGGCCCCGCGGCCCGGAGTGGCCGGCTGCCTGCTGAAGTTCCGCACGGATCAGGATACCTCCCAGAATGAAAATACCACCACAGGCAACTGTGGCTGGTTTGACAGTGCCAAGTGCCTCCTGCAAACTGACATCAAGAACCTGGCCTGGTGACTTTTGTTTCCTGGTGAAAGGCCATTGTACGTGTCCAGGGCCTGATGGCCCGGAGTGGCCGGCAGCCTGCTGAAATTCCGCACGGATCAGGATACCTCCCAGACCGAAACTACCACCACAGGCAACTGTGGCTGGTTTGACAGTGCCAAGTGCCTCCTGCAAACTGACATCAGGAACCTGGCTTGGGGAGTTTTCTTTCTCTGGTGAAAGGCCAATGTACGTGTCCAGGGCCTGATGGCCCGGAGTGGCCGGCAGCCTGCTGAAATTCCTCACGGTTGAGGATACCTCCCAGATGAAAGGTGCCCCCACAGGCAACTGTGGCTGGTTTGACAGTGCCAAGTGCCTCCTGCAAACTGACATCAGGACCCTGGCCTGGTGAGTTGTCTTTCTCAGAGGAAAAGCCAGTGTTCTTGTCCCACGTCCTGTAGCCCGGAGTGGCCGGCTGCCTGCCGAAATACTCAACGTCTCAATATACATCCTAGAAGCAAGGCGCCACAATAGGCAATTGTGGCGGATTGGACAGTGCCAAATGCCTCCTGCAAATTGACATCAGGAACATGGCCTGCTGAGTTTTGCTTCTGTCAGAAAAAGTTCATGGTTCATGTCCAGGTTGAGGTGACCCAGCGTGGCAGGGTGTCTCTTAAAATTCCAAACATCTCAGGATGGCTCCCAGAATCAAGGCGCCACCACAGGCACCTGTGGGTGGTTGGACAGTGCCAAGTGCCTCCTGCAAACTGACGTCAGGAACTTGGCCTGGTGACTTTTGTTTCTCACAGAAAAGGCCATCGTTGGTGTCCAGGGTCCGGTGGCCAGGAGAGGACTGGTGCCTGCTGAAATTGCGAACATCCCAATATACCAGCCTGAAGCAAGGTGCCACCAGAGGCAACTGTGGCTGGTTGGACAGTGCGAAGTTCCTTCAGAATATGGACATCAAGGACCTGGCCTGGTGACTTTTGTTTCTCTGGGGAACGGCCATAGTTCCTGGGCAGGTTCCGGTGGACCGTAGCGGCACGGTGCTTCTTAAAATTCCGAACATCTCAAGACATCTCACAGAAGAAAGGCACATCCATAGGCAAGAGTGGCTGGTTCGACAGGGCCAAGTGCCTCCTGCAAATCGACATCAGGAACCTGGCCTGGTGACTTTTGTTTCTCTGGGGAAAGGTCATCATTCTTGTCCAGGGCCCGCTGGCCCGGAGTGTCCGGCGTACTGCTGAAATTCCTCACGGTTGAGGATACCTCCCAGACGCAAGGTGCTCCCACAGGCAACTGTGGCTGGTTTGACAGTGCCAAGTGCCTCCTGCAAACTGACATCAGGAACCTGGCCTGGTGACTTTTGTTTCTCTGGGGAAAGGCCATGGTTCATGTCCAGGGCCAGGTGGCCCGGAGTGGCTGGCTGCCTGCTGAAATTCCTCACGGTTGAGGATACCTCCCAGATGAACTGAGCCCGCAGAGGAAACTGTGGCTGGTTTGACAGTGCCAAGTGCCTCCTGCAAACTGACATCAGGAACCTGGCCTGGTGACTTTTGTTTCTCTGGGGAAAGGCCATGGTTCATATCCTGGACCAGTTGGACCGGAGTGGCCGGCTGTCTGCTGAAATTCCGAACGGATCTGGATGCCGCCCAGATGCAAGGTGCCCCCACAGGCACCTGCGGTTGGTTTGAGAGTGCCAAGTGCCTCCTGCAAACTGACATCAGGAACCTGGCCTGGTGACTTTTGTTTCTCTGGGGAAAGGCCATAGATGATGTGCAGTGCCCGGTGGCCCGGAGTGGCCGGCTGCATGCTGAAATTCCGCACGGATCAGGATACCTCCCAGATGCAAGGTGCCCCCACAGGGAATTGTGGCTGGTTTGACAGTGCCAAGTGCCTCCTGCAAACTGACATCAGGAACCTGGCCTGGTGACTTTTGTTTCTCTGGGGAAAAGCCATGGTTCATATCCTCGACCTGTATGCCCGGAGTGGCCGGCTGCCTGCTGAAATTCCGCACGGATCAGGATACCTCCCAAATGGAAGGTGCTTCCACAGGCACCTGTGGCTGGTTTGACAGTGCCAAGTGCCTCCTTCAAACTGACATCAGGAACCTGGCCTGGTGACTTTTGTTTCTCTGGGCAAGCGCCATCATCCTTGTCCGGGGCCCGGTGGCCCGGCGTGGCCGGCAGCCTGCTGAAATTCCGAACCGATCAGGATACCTCCCAGACCGAAAACACCACCACAGGCAACTGTGGCTGGATTGACAGTGCCAAGTGCCTCCTGCAAACTGACATCAGGAACCTGGCCTGGTGCTTTTGTTTCTCTGGGGAAAGGCCATTGTACGTTTCCAGGGCCTGGTGGCCCCTAGTGGCCGGCCGCCTGCTGAAATTCCGCATGGATCAGGATACCTCCCAGACCGAAAGTACCACCACAGGCAACTGTGGCTGGTTTGACAGTGCCAGGTGCCTCCTGCAAACTGACATCAGGACCCTGGCCTGGGGAGTTGTCTTTCTCAGAGGAAAAACCAGTGTTCTTGTCCCACGTCCTGTAGCCCGGAGTGGCCGGCTGCCTGCCGAAATTCTCAACGTCTCAATATACATCCTAGAAGCAAGGCGCCACAATAGGCAATTGTGGCGGATTGGACAATGCCAAATGCCTCCTGCAAATTGACATCAGGAACATGGCCTGCTGAGTTTTGCTTCTGTCAGAAAAAGTTCATGGTTCATGTCCAGGTTGAGGTGACCCGGCGTGGCAGGGTGTCTCTTAAAATTCCAAACATCTCAGGATGGCTCCCAGAATCAAGGCGCCACCACAGGCACCTGTGGGTGGTTGGACAGTGCCAAGTGCCTCCTGCAAACTGACGTCAGGAACTTGGCCTGGTGAGTTTTGTTTCTCACAGAAAAGGCCATCGTTGGTGTCCAGGGTCCGGTGGCCAGGAGAGGACTGGTGCCTGCTGAAATTGCGAACATCCCAATATACCAGCCTGAAGCAAGGTGCCACCAGAGGCAACTGTGGCTGGTTGGACAGTGCGAAGTTCCTTCAGAATATGGACATCAGGGACCTGGCCTGGTGACTTTTGTTTCTCTGGGGAAAGGCCATAGTTCCTGGGCAGGTTCCGGTGGACCGTAGCGGCACGGTGCTTCTTAAAATTTCGAACATCTCAAGACATCTCCCAGAAGCAAGGCACCACCATAGGCAAGTGTGGCTGGTTCGACAGGGCCAAGTGCCTCCTGCAAATCGACATCAGGAACCTGGCCTGGTGACTTTTGTTTCTCTGGGGAAAGGTCATCATTCTTGTCCGGGGCCCGCTGACCCGGAGTAGCCGGCGTACTGCTGAAATTCCTCACGGTTGAGGATACCTCCCAGATGAAAGGAGGCCGCAGAGGAAACTGTGGCTGGTTTGACAGTGCCAAGTGCCTCCTGCAAACTGACATCAGGAACCTGGCCTGCTGACTTTTGTTTCTCAGGGGAAAGGCCATGGTTCATATCCTGGACCAGTTGGACATGAGAGGCCAGCTGCCTGCTGAAATTCCGAACGGATCAGGATGCCGCCCAGATGCAAGGTGCCCCCAAAGGCACCTGCAGTTGGTTTGACAGTGCCAAGTGCCTCCTGCAAACTGACATCAGGAACCTGACCTGGTGAGTTTTGTTTCTCTGGGGAAAGGCCATAGATTATGTGCAGTGCCCGGTGGCCCGGAGTGGCCGGCTGCCTGCTGAAATTCCGCACGGATGAGGATACGTCCCAGATGCAAGGTGCCCCCACAGGCAACTGTGGCTGGTTTGACAGTGCCAAGTGCCTCCTGCAAACTGACATCAGGAACCTGGCCTGGTGACTCTTCTTTCTCTGGAGAAAGGCCATGGTTCATTTCCAGGGCCGGGTGGCCCGGAGTGGCCAGCTGCCAGCTGAAATTCGTCACGGCTGAGGATACCTCCCAGACGCAAGGAGCCCCCAGAGGAGACTGTGGCTGGTTTGACAGTGCCAAGTGCCTCCTGCAAACTGACATCAGGAACCTGGCCTGGTGACTTTTGTTTCTCTGGGGAAAGGCCATTGTACGTGTCCAGGGCCTGATGGCCCGGAGTGGCCGGCTGCCTGCTGAAATTCCGCACGGATCAGGATACCTCCCAGACCGAAACTACCACCACAGGCAACTGTGGCTGGTTTGACAGTGCCAAGTGCCTCCTGCAAACTGACATCAGGAACCTGGCTTGGGGAGTTTTCTTTCTCTGGTGAAAGGCCAATGTACGTGTCCAGGGCCTGATGGCCCGGAGTGGCGGGCAGCCTGCTGAAATTCCGCACGTATGAGGATACATCCCAGATGCAAGGTGCCCCCACAGGCGACTGTGGCTGGTTTGACAGTGCCAGGTGCCTCCTGCAAACTGACATCAGGAACCTGGCCTGGTGACTTTTGTTTCTCTGGAGAAAGGCCATGGTTCATTTCCAGGGCCGGGTGGCCCGGAGTGGCCAGCTGCCAGCTGAAATTCGTCACGGCTGAGGATACCTCCCAGACGCAAGGAGCCCCCAGAGGAGACTGTGGCTGGTTTGACAGTGCCAAGTGCCTCCTGCAAACTGACATCAGGAACCTGGCCTGGTGACTTTTGTTTCTCTGGGGAAAGGCCATTGTACGTGTCCAGGGCCTGATGGCCCGGAGTGGCCGGCTGCCTGCTGAAATTCCGCACGGATCAGGATACCTCCCAGACCGAAACTACCACCACAGGCAACTGTGGCTGGTTTGACAGTGCCAAGTGCCTCCTGCAAACTGACATCAGGAACCTGGCTTGGGGAGTTTTCTTTCTCTGGTGAAAGGCCAATGTACGTGTCCAGGGCCTGATGGCCCGGAGTGGCCGGCAGCCTGCTGAAATTCCGCACGTATGAGGATACATCCCAGATGCAAGGTGCCCCCACAGGCGACTGTGGCTGGTTTGACAGTGCCAAGTGCCTCCTGCAAACTGACATCAGGAACCTGGCCTGGTGACTTTTGTTTCTCTGGGGAAAGGTCATCATTCTTGTCCGGGGCCCGCTGACCCGGAGTAGCCGGCGTACTGCTGAAATTCCTCACGGTTGAGGATACCTCCCAGATGAAAGGAGGCCGCAGAGGAAACTGTGGCTGGTTTGACAGTGCCAAGTGCCTCCTGCAAACTGACATCAGGAACCTGGCCTGCTGACTTTTGTTTCTCAGGGGAAAGGCCATGGTTCATATCCTGGACCAGTTGGACATGAGAGGCCAGCTGCCTGCTGAAATTCCGAACGGATCAGGATGCCGCCCAGATGCAAGGTGCCCCCAAAGGCACCTGCAGTTGGTTTGACAGTGCCAAGTGCCTCCTGCAAACTGACATCAGGAACCTGACCTGGTGAGTTTTGTTTCTCTGGGGAAAGGCCATAGATTATGTGCAGTGCCCGGTGGCCCGGAGTGGCCGGCTGCCTGCTGAAATTCCGCACGGATGAGGATACGTCCCAGATGCAAGGTGCCCCCACAGGCAACTGTGGCTGGTTTGACAGTGCCAAGTGCCTCCTGCAAACTGACATCAGGAACCTGGCCTGGTGACTCTTCTTTCTCTGGAGAAAGGCCATGGTTCATTTCCAGGGCCGGGTGGCCCGGAGTGGCCAGCTGCCAGCTGAAATTCGTCACGGCTGAGGATACCTCCCAGACGCAAGGAGCCCCCAGAGGAGACTGTGGCTGGTTTGACAGTGCCAAGTGCCTCCTGCAAACTGACATCAGGAACCTGGCCTGGTGACTTTTGTTTCTCTGGGGAAAGGCCATTGTACGTGTCCAGGGCCTGATGGCCCGGAGTGGCCGGCTGCCTGCTGAAATTCCGCACGGATCAGGATACCTCCCAGACCGAAACTACCACCACAGGCAACTGTGGCTGGTTTGACAGTGCCAAGTGCCTCCTGCAAACTGACATCAGGAACCTGGCTTGGGGAGTTTTCTTTCTCTGGTGAAAGGCCAATGTACGTGTCCAGGGCCTGATGGCCCGGAGTGGCGGGCAGCCTGCTGAAATTCCGCACGTATGAGGATACATCCCAGATGCAAGGTGCCCCCACAGGCGACTGTGGCTGGTTTGACAGTGCCAGGTGCCTCCTGCAAACTGACATCAGGAACCTGGCCTGGTGACTTTTGTTTCTCTGGAGAAAGGCCATGGTTCATTTCCAGGGCCGGGTGGCCCGGAGTGGCCAGCTGCCAGCTGAAATTCGTCACGGCTGAGGATACCTCCCAGACGCAAGGAGCCCCCAGAGGAGACTGTGGCTGGTTTGACAGTGCCAAGTGCCTCCTGCAAACTGACATCAGGAACCTGGCCTGGTGACTTTTGTTTCTCTGGGGAAAGGCCATTGTACGTGTCCAGGGCCTGATGGCCCGGAGTGGCCGGCTGCCTACTGAAATTCCGAACGGATCTGGATGCCGCCCAGATGCAAGATGCCCCCACAGGCACCTGCGGTTGGTTTGAGAGTGCCAAGTGCCTCCTGCAAACTGACATCAGGAACCTGGCCTGGTGATTTTGTTTCTCTGGGGAAAGGCCATGGTTCGTGTCCAGTGCCCGGTGGCCTGGAGTGGCCAGCTGCCTGCTGAAATTCCGCACGTATGAGGATACGTCCCAGATGCAAGGTGCCCCCACAGGCAACAGTGGCTGGATTGACAGTGCCAAGTGCCTCCTGCAAACTGACATCAGGAACCTGGCCTGGTGCTTTTGTTTCTCTGGGGAAAGGCCATTGTACGTTTCCTGGGCCTGGTGGCCCCTAGTGGCCGGCCGCCTGCTGAAATTCCGCATGGATCAGGATACCTCCCAGACCGAAAGTACCACCACAGGCAACTGTGGCTGGTTTGACAGTGCCAGGTGCCTCCTGCAAACTGACATCAGGACCCTGGCCTGGGGAGTTGTCTTTCTCAGAGGAAAAACCAGTGTTCTTGTCCCACGTCCTGTAGCCCGGAGTGGCCGGCTGCCTGCCGAAATTCTCAACGTCTCAATATACATCCTAGAAGCAAGGCGCCACAATAGGCAATTGTGGCGGATTGGACAATGCCAAATGCCTCCTGCAAATTGACATCAGGAACATGGCATGCTGAGTTTTGCTTCTGTCAGAAAAAGTTCATGGTTCATGTCCAGGTTGAGGTGACCCGGCGTGGCAGGGTGTCTCTTAAAATTCCAAACATCTCAGGATGGCTCCCAGAATCAAGGCGCCACCACAGGCACCTGTGGGTGGTTGGACAGTGCCAAGTGCCTCCTGCAAACTGACGTCAGGAACTTGGCCTGGTGAGTTTTGTTTCTCACAGAAAAGGCCATCGTTGGTGTCCAGGGTCCGGTGGCCAGGAGAGGACTGGTGCCTGCTGAAATTGCGAACATCCCAATATACCAGCCTGAAGCAAGGTGCCACCAGAGGCAACTGTGGCTGGTTGGACAGTGCGACGTTCCTTCAGAATATGGACATCAGGGACCTGGCCTGGTGACTTTTGTTTCTCTGGGGAAAGGCCATAGTTCCTGGGCAGGTTCCGGTGGACCGTAGCGGCACGGTGCTTCTTAAAATTCCGAACATCTCAAGACATCTCCCAGAAGCAAGGCACCACCATAGGCAAGTGTGGCTGGTTCGACAGGGCCAAGTGCCTCCTGCAAATCGACATCAGGAACCTGGCCTGGTGACTTTTGTTTCTCTGGGGAAAGGTCATCATTCTTGTCCGGGGCCCGCTGGCCCGGAGTAGCCGGCGTACTGCTGAAATTCCTCACGGTTGAGGATACCTCCCAGATGAAAGGAGGCCGCAGAGGAAACAGTGGCTGGTTTGACAGTGCCAAGTGCCTCCTGCAAACTGACATCAGGAACCTGGCCTGGTGACTTTTGTTTCTCAGGGGAAAGGCCATAGATGATGTGCAGTGCCCGGTGGCCCGGAGTGGCCGGCTGCCTGCTGAAATTCCGCACGGATGAGGATACGTCCCAGATGCAAGGTGCCCCCACAGGCAACTGTGGCTGGTTTGACAGTGCCTAGTGCCTCCTGCAAACTGACATCAGGAACCTGGCCTGGTGACTTTTGTTTCTCTGGGGAAAGGCCATTGTTCATGTCCAGGCCCGGGTGGCCCGGAGTGGCCAGCTGCCAGCTGAAATTCCGCACGGCTGAGGATACCTCCCAGACGCAAGGAGCCCCCAGAGGAGACTGTGGCTGGTTTGACAGTGCCAAGTGCCTCCTGCAAACTGACATCAGGAACCTGGCCTGGTGACTTTTGTTTCTCTGGGGAAAAGCCATGGTTCATATCCTCGACCTGTATGCCCGGAGTGGCCGGCTGCCTGCTGAAATTCCGCACGGATCAGGATACCTCCCAAATGGAAGGTGCTTCCACAGGCACCTGTGGCTGGTTTGACAGTGCCAAGTGCCTCCTTCAAACTGACATCAGGAACCTGGCCTGGTGACTTTTGTTTCTCTGGGCAAGCGCCATCATCCTTGTCTGGGGCCCGGTGGCCCGGCGTGGCCGGCAGCCTGCTGAAATTCCGAACCGATCAGGATACCTCCCAGACCGAAAACACCACCACAGGCAACTGTGGCTGGTTTGACAGCGCCAAGTGCCTCCTGCAAACTGACATCAGGAACCTGGCCTGGTGACTTTTGTTTCTCTGGGGAAAGGCCATTGTTCATGTCCAGGCCCGGGTGGCCCGGAGTGGCCAGCTGCCAGCTGAAATTCCGCACGTATGAGGATACATCCCAGATGCAAGGTGCCCCCACAGGCAACTGTGGCTGGTTTGACAGTGCCAAGTGCCTCCTGTAAACTGACATCAGGAACCTGGCCTGGTGACTTTTGTTTCTCTGGGGAAAGGCCATGCTTCATATCCTGGACCTGTAGGCCCGGAGTGGCCGGCTCCCTGCTGAAATTCTGAATGGATCAGGATGCCGCCCAGATGCAATGTGCCCCCACTAGGCAACTGTGGCTGGTTTGACAGTGCCAAGTGCCTCCTGCAAACTGACATCAGGAACCTGGCCTGGTGACTTTCGTTTCTCTGGGGAAAGGCCATAGATGATGTGCAGTGCCCGGTGGCCCGGAGTGGCCGGCTGCCTGCTGAAATTCCTCACGTATGAGGATACATCCCAGATGCATGGTGCCCGCGCAGGCAACAGTGGCTGGTTTGAGAGTGCCAAGTGCCTCCTGCAAACTGACATCAGGAACCTGGCCTGGTGACTTTTGTTTCTCTGGGGAAAGGCCATCGTCCCTATCCAGGGCCCCGCGGCCCGGAGTGGCCGGCTGCCTGCTGAAGTTCCGCACGGATCAGGATACCTCCCAGAATGAAAATACCACCACAGGCAACTGTGGCTGGTTTGACAGTGCCAAGTGCCTCCTGCAAACTGACATCAAGAACCTGGCCTGGTGACTTTTGTTTCCTGGTGAAAGGCCATTGTACGTGTCCAGGGCCTGATGGCCCGGAGTGGCCGGCTGCCTGCTGAAATTCCGCACGGATCAGGATACCTCCCAGACCGAAACTACCACCACAGGCAACTGTGGCTGGTTTGACAGTGCCAAGTGCCTCCTGCAAACTGACATCAGGAACCTGGCTTGGGGAGTTTTCTTTCTCTGGTGAAAGGCCAATGTACGTGTCCAGGGCCTGATGGCCCGGAGTGGCCGGCAGCCTGCTGAAATTCCTCACGGTTGAGGATACCTCCCAGATGAAAGGTGCCCCCACAGGCAACTGTGGCTGGTTTGACAGTGCCAAGTGCCTCCTGCAAACTGACATCAGGACCCTGGCCTGGTGAGTTGTCTTTCTCAGAGGAAAAGCCAGTGTTCTTGTCCCACGTCCTGTAGCCCGGAGTGGCCGGCTGCCTGCCGAAATACTCAACGTCTCAATATACATCCTAGAAGCAAGGCGCCACAATAGGCAATTGTGGCGGATTGGACAGTGCCAAATGCCTCCTGCAAATTGACATCAGGAACATGGCATGCTGAGTTTTGCTTCTGTCAGAAAAAGTTCATGGTTCATGTCCAGGTTGAGGTGACCCAGCGTGGCAGGGTGTCTCTTAAAATTCCAAACATCTCAGGATGGCTCCCAGAATCAAGGCGCCACCACAGGCACCTGTGGGTGGTTGGACAGTGCCAAGTGCCTCCTGCAAACTGACGTCAGGAACTTGGCCTGGTGACTTTTGTTTCTCACAGAAAAGGCCATCGTTGGTGTCCAGGGTCCGGTGGCCAGGAGAGGACTGGTGCCTGCTGAAATTGCGAACATCCCAATATACCAGCCTGAAGCAAGGTGCCACCAGAGGCAACTGTGGCTGGTTGGACAGTGCGAAGTTCCTTCAGAATATGGACATCAAGGACCTGGCCTGGTGACTTTTGTTTCTCTGGGGAACGGCCATAGTTCCTGGGCAGGTTCCGGTGGACCGTAGCGGCACGGTGCTTCTTAAAATTCCGAACATCTCAAGACATCTCCCAGAAGCAAGGCACATCCATAGGCAAGAGTGGCTGGTTCGACAGGGCCAAGTGCCTCCTGCAAACTGACATCAGGAACCTGGCCTGGTGACTTTTGTTTCTCTGGGGAAAGGCCATGGTTCATATCCTGGACCAGTTGGACCGGAGTGGCCGGCTGTCTGCTGAAATTCCGCACGGATCTGGATGCCGCCCAGATGCAAGGTGCCCCCACAGGCACCTGCGGTTGGTTTGAGAGTGCCAAGTGCCTCCTGCAAACTGACATCAGGAACCTGGCCTGGTGAGTTTTGTTTCTCTGGGGAAAGGCCATAGATGATGTGCAGTGCCCGGTGGCCCGGAGTGGCCGGCTGCATGCTGAAATTCCGCACGGATCAGGATACCTCCCAGATGCAAGGTGCCCCCACAGGGAATTGTGGCTGGTTTGACAGTGCCAAGTGCCTCCTGCAAACTGACATCAGGAACCTGGCCTGGTGACTTTTGTTTCTCTGGGGAAAAGCCATGGTTCATATCCTCGACCTGTATGCCCGGAGTGGCCGGCTGCCTGCTGAAATTCCGCACGGATCAGGATACCTCCCAAATGGAAGGTGCTTCCACAGGCACCTGTGGCTGGTTTGACAGTGCCAAGTGCCTCCTTCAAACTGACATCAGGAACCTGGCCTGGTGACTTTTGTTTCTCTGGGCAAGCGCCATCATCCTTGTCCGGGGCCCGGTGGCCCGGCGTGGCCGGCAGCCTGCTGAAATTCCGAACCGATCAGGATACCTCCCAGACCGAAAACACCACCACAGGCAACTGTGGCTGGATTGACAGTGCCAAGTGCCTCCTGCAAACTGACATCAGGAACCTGGCCTGGTGCTTTTGTTTCTCTGGGGAAAGGCCATTGTACGTTTCCAGGGCCTGGTGGCCCCTAGTGGCCGGCCGCCTGCTGAAATTCCGCATGGATCAGGATACCTCCCAGACCGAAAGTACCACCACAGGCAACTGTGGCTGGTTTGACAGTGCCAGGTGCCTCCTGCAAACTGACATCAGGACCCTGGCCTGGGGAGTTGTCTTTCTCAGAGGAAAAACCAGTGTTCTTGTCCCACGTCCTGTAGCCCGGAGTGGCCGGCTGCCTGCCGAAATTCTCAACGTCTCAATATACATCCTAGAAGCAAGGCGCCACAATAGGCAATTGTGGCGGATTGGACAGTGCCAAATGCCTCCTGCAAATTGACATCAGGAACATGGCATGCTGAGTTTTGCTTCTGTCAGAAAAAGTTCATGGTTCATGTCCAGGTTGAGGTGACCCGGCGTGGCAGGGTGTCTCTTAAAATTCCAAACATCTCAGGATGGCTCCCAGAATCAAGGCGCCACCACAGGCACCTGTGGGTGGTTGGACAGTGCCAAGTGCCTCCTGCAAACTGACGTCAGGAACTTGGCCTGGTGAGTTTTGTTTCTCACAGAAAAGGCCATCGTTGGTGTCCAGGGTCCGGTGGCCAGGAGAGGACTGGTGCCTGCTGAAATTGCGAACATCCCAATATACCAGCCTGAAGCAAGGTGCCACCAGAGGCAACTGTGGCTGGTTGGACAGTGCGAAGTTCCTTCAGAATATGGACATCAGGGACCTGGCCTGGTGACTTTTGTTTCTCTGGGGAAAGGCCATAGTTCCTGGGCAGGTTCCGGTGGACCGTAGCGGCACGGTGCTTCTTAAAATTTCGAACATCTCAAGACATCTCCCAGAAGCAAGGCACCACCATAGGCAAGTGTGGCTGGTTCGACAGGGCCAAGTGCCTCCTGCAAATCGACATCAGGAACCTGGCCTGGTGACTTTTGTTTCTCTGGGGAAAGGTCATCATTCTTGTCCGGGGCCCGCTGACCCGGAGTAGCCGGCGTACTGCTGAAATTCCTCACGGTTGAGGATACCTCCCAGATGAAAGGAGGCCGCAGAGGAAACTGTGGCTGGTTTGACAGTGCCAAGTGCCTCCTGCAAACTGACATCAGGAACCTGGCCTGCTGACTTTTGTTTCTCAGGGGAAAGGCCATGGTTCATATCCTGGACCAGTTGGACATGAGAGGCCAGCTGCCTGCTGAAATTCCGAACGGATCAGGATGCCGCCCAGATGCAAGGTGCCCCCAAAGGCACCTGCAGTTGGTTTGACAGTGCCAAGTGCCTCCTGCAAACTGACATCAGGAACCTGACCTGGTGAGTTTTGTTTCTCTGGGGAAAGGCCATAGATGATGTGCAGTGCCCGGTGGCCCGGAGTGGCCGGCTGCCTGCTGAAATTCCGCACGGATGAGGATACGTCCCAGATGCAAGGTGCCCCCACAGGCAACTGTGGCTGGTTTGACAGTGCCAAGTGCCTCCTGCAAACTGACATCAGGAACCTGGCCTGGTGACTCTTCTTTCTCTGGAGAAAGGCCATGGTTCATTTCCAGGGCCGGGTGGCCCGGAGTGGCCAGCTGCCAGCTGAAATTCGTCACGGCTGAGGATACCTCCCAGACGCAAGGAGCCCCCAGAGGAGACTGTGGCTGGTTTGACAGTGCCAAGTGCCTCCTGCAAACTGACATCAGGAACCTGGCCTGGTGACTTTTGTTTCTCTGGGGAAAGGCCATTGTACGTGTCCAGGGCCTGATGGCCCGGAGTGGCCGGCTGCCTGCTGAAATTCCGCACGGATCAGGATACCTCCCAGACCGAAACTACCACCACAGGCAACTGTGGCTGGTTTGACAGTGCCAAGTGCCTCCTGCAAACTGACATCAGGAACCTGGCCTGGTGACTTTTGTTTCTCAGGGGAAAGGCCATAGATGATGTGCAGTGCCCGGTGGCCCGGAGTGGCCGGCTGCCTGCTGAAATTCCGCACGGATGAGGATACCTCCCAGATGCAAGGTGCCCCCACAGGCAACTCTGGCTGGTTTGACAGTGCCAAGTGCCTCCTGCAAACTGACATCAGGAACCTGGCCTGGTGACTTTTGTTTCTCAGGGGAAAGGCCATGGTTCATATACTGGGCACGTAGGACCGGAGAGGCCGGCTGCCTACTGAAATTCCGAACGGATCTAGATGCCGCCCAGATGCAAGGTGCCCCCACAGGCACCTGCGGTTGGTTTGAGAGTGCCAAGTGCCTCCTGCAAACTGACATCAGGAACCTGGCCTGGTGATTTTGTTTCTCTGGTGAAAGGCCATGGTTCGTGTCCAGTGCCCGGTGGCCTGGAGTGGCCAGCTGCCTGCTGAAATTCCGCACGTATGAGGATACGTCCCAGATGCAAGGTGCCCCCACAGGCAACAGTGGCTGGATTGACAGTGCCAAGTGCCTCCTGCAAACTGACATCAGGAACCTGGCCTGGTGCTTTTGTTTCTCTGGGGAAAGGCCATTGTACGTTTCCTGGGCCTGGTGGCCCCTAGTGGCCGGCCGCCTGCTGAAATTCCGCATGGATCAGGATACCTCCCAGACCGAAAGTACCACCACAGGCAACTGTGGCTGGTTTGACAGTGCCAGGTGCCTCCTGCAAACTGACATCAGGACCCTGGCCTGGGGAGTTGTCTTTCTCAGAGGAAAAACCAGTGTTCTTGTCCCACGTCCTGTAGCCCGGAGTGGCCGGCTGCCTGCCGAAATACTCAACGTCTCAATATACATCCTAGAAGCAAGGCGCCACAATAGGCAATTGTGGCGGATTGGACAGTGCCAAATGCCTCCTGCAAATTGACATCAGGAACATGGCATGCTGAGTTTTGCTTCTGTCAGAAAAAGTTCATGGTTCATGTCCAGGTTGAGGTGACCCGGCGTGGCAGGGTGTCTCTTAAAATTCCAAACATCTCAGGATGGCTCCCAGAATCAAGGCGCCACCACAGGCACCTGTGGGTGGTTGGACAGTGCCAAGTGCCTCCTGCAAACTGACGTCAGGAACTTGGCCTGGTGAGTTTTGTTTCTCACAGAAAAGGCCATCGTTGGTGTCCAGGGTCCGGTGGCCAGGAGAGGACTGGTGCCTGCTGAAATTGCGAACATCCCAATATACCAGCCTGAAGCAAGGTGCCACCAGAGGCAACTGTGGCTGGTTGGACAGTGCGAAGTTCCTTCAGAATATGGACATCAGGGACCTGGCCTGGTGACTTTTGTTTCTCTGGGGAAGGGCCATAGTTCCTGGGCAGGTTCCGGTGGACCGTAGCGGCACGGTGCTTCTTAAAATTCCGAACATCTCAAGACATCTCCCAGAAGCAAGGCACAACCATAGGCAAGTGTGGCTGGTTTGACAGGGCCAAGTGCCTCCTGCAAATCGACATCAGGAACCTGGCCTGGTGACTTTTGTTTCTCTGGGGAAAGGTCATCATTCTTGTCCAGGGCCCGCTGGCCCGGAGTGGCCGGCGTAGTGCTGAAATTCCTCACGGTTGAGGATACCTCCCAGATGAAAGGAGGCCGCAGAGGAAACTGTGGCTGGTTTGACAGTGCCAAGTGCCTCCTGCAAACTGACATCAGGAACCTGGCCTGGTGACTTTTGTTTCTCAGGGGAAAGGCCATAGATGATGTGCAGTGCCCGGTGGCCCGGAGTGGCCGGCTGCCTGCTGAAATTCCGCACGGATGAGGATACCTCCCAGATGCAAGGTGCCCCCACAGGCAACTGTGGCTGGTTTGACAGTGCCAAGTGCCTCCTGCAAACTGACATCAGGAACCTGGCCTGGTGACTTTTCTTTCTCTGGGGAAAGGCCATGGTTCATGTCCAGGGCCGGGTGGCCCGGAGTGGCCAGCTGCCAGCTGAAATTCGTCACGGCTGAGGATACCTCCCAGACGCAAGGAGCCCCCAGAGGAGACTGTGGCTGGTTTGACAGTGCCAAGTGCCTCCTGCAAACTGACATCAGGAACCTGGCCTGGTGACTTTTGTTTCTCTGGGGAAAGGCCATTGTTCATGTCCAGGCCCGGGTGGCCCGGAGTGGCCAGCTGCCAGCTGAAATTCGTCACGGCTGAGGATACCTCCCAGACGCAAGGAGCCCCCAGAGGAGACTGTGGCTGGTTTGACAGTGCCAAGTGCCTCCTGCAAACTGACATCAGGAACCTGGCCTGGTGACTTTTGTTTCTCTGGGGAAAAGCCATGGTTCATATCCTCGACCTGTATGCCCGGAGTGGCCGGCTGCCTGCTGAAATTCCGCACGGATCAGGATACCTCCCAAATGGAAGGTGCTTCCACAGGCACCTGTGGCTGGTTTGACAGTGCCAAGTGCCTCCTTCAAACTGACATCAGGAACCTGGCCTGGTGACTTTTGTTTCTCTGGGCAAGCGCCATTGTACGTGTCCGGGGCCCGGTGGCCCGGCGCGGCCGGCAGCCTGCTGAAATTCCGAACCGATCAGGATACCTCCCAGACCGAAAACACCACCACAGGCAACTGTGGCTGGTTTGACAGTGCCAAGTGCCTCCTGCAAACTGACATCAGGAACCTGGCCTGGTGACTTTTGTTTCTCTGGGGAAAGGCCACTGTTCATGTCCAGGCCCGGGTGGCCAGGAGTGGCCAGCTGCCAGCTGAAATTCCGCACGGATCAGGATACATCCCAGATGCAAGGTGCCCCCACAGGCAACTGTGGCTGGTTTGACAGTGCCAAGTGCCTCCTGTAAACTGACATCAGGAACCTGGCCTGGTGACTTTTGTTTCTCTGGGGAAAGGCCATGCTTCATATCCTGGACCTGTAGGCCCGGAGTGGCCGGCTCCCTGCTGAAATTCCGAATGGATCAGGATGCCGCCCAGATGCAATGTGCCCCCACAGGCACCTGTGGCTGGTTTGACAGTGCCAAGTGCCTCCTGCAAACTGACATCAGGAACCTGGCCTGGTGACTTTCGTTTCTCTGGGGAAAGGCCATAGATGATGTGCAGTGCCCGGTGGCCCGGAGTGGCCGGCTGCCTGCTGAAATTCCTCACGTATGAGGATACATCCCAGATGCATGGTGCCCGCGCAGGCAACAGTGGCTGGTTTGAGAGTGCCAAGTGCCTCCTGCAAACTGACATCAGGAACCTGGCCTGGTGACTTTTGTTTCTCTGGGGAAAGGCCACCGTCCCTATCCAGGGCCCCGCGGCCCGGAGTGGCCAGCTGCCTGCTGAAGTTGCGCACGGATCAGGATACCTCCCAGAATGAAAATACCACCACAGGCAACTGTGGCTGGTTTGACAGTGCCAAGTGCCTCCTGCAAACTGACATCAGGAACCTGGCCTGGTGACTTTTGTTTCCTGGTGAAAGGCCATTGTACGTGTCCAGGGCCTGATGGCCCGGAGTGGCCGGCAGCCTGCTGAAATTCCGCACGGATCAGGATACCTCCCAGACCGAAACTACCACCACAGGCAACTGTGGCTGGTTTGACAGTGCCAAGTGCCTCCTGCAAACTGACATCAGGAACCTGGCTTGGGGAGTTTTCTTTCTCTGGTGAAAGGCCAATGTACGTGTCCAGGGCCTGATGGCCCGGAGTGGCCGGCAGCCTGCTGAAATTCCGCACGTATGAGGATACGTCCCAGATGCAAGGTGCCCCCACAGGCAACAGTGGCTGGTTTGACAGTGCCAAGTGCCTCCTGCAAACTGACATCAGGAACCTGGCCTGGTGACTTTTGTTTCTCTGGGGAAAGGCCATCATTCTTGTCCGGGGCCCGGTGGTCCGGCGTGACCGGCAGCCTGCAGAAATTCCGAAACGATCAGGATACCTCCCAGACCGACAATACTACCACAGGCACCTGTGGCTGGTTTGACAGTACCAAGTGCCTCCTGCAAACTGACATCAGGAACCTGGCCTGGTGACTTTTGTTTCTCGAGGGAAAGGCCATCATTCTTGTCCGGGGCCCGGTGCCCCGGAGTGGCTGGCTGCCTTGTGAAATTCCTCACGGTTGAGGATACCTCCCAGACGCAAGGAGCCCCCAGAGGAAACTGTGGCTGGTTTGACAGTGCCAAGTGCCTCCTGCAAACTGACATCAGGAACCTGGCCTGGTGACTTTTGTTTCTCTGGGGAAAGGCCATGGTTCATATCCTGGACCAGTTGGACCGGAGTGGCCGGCTGCCTGCTGAAATTCCGAACGGATCAGGATGCCGCCCAGATGCAAGGTGTCCCCACAGGCACCTACGGTTGGTTTGACAGTGCCCAGTGCCTCCTGCAAACTGACATCAAGAACCTGGCCTGGTGACTTTTGTTTCTCTGGGGAAAGGCCATAGATGATGTCCAGTGCCCGGTGGCCCGGAGTGGCCGGCTGCCTGCTGAAATTCCGCGCGTATGAGGATACCGCCCAGATGCAAGGTGCCCGCGCAGGCAATAGTGGCTGGTTTGAGACGGCCAAGTGCCTCCTGCAAACTGACATCAGGAACCTGGCCTGGTGACTTTTGTTTCTCTGGGGAAAGGCCATCGTCCCTATCCAGGGCCCCGCGGCCCGGAGTGGCCGGCTGCCTGCTGAAGTTCCGCACGGATCAGGATACCTCCCATAGTGAAAGTACCACCACAGGCAACTGTGGCTGGTTTGACAGTGCCAAGTGCCTCCTGCAAACTGACATCAGGAACCTGGACTGGTGACTTTTGTTTCTCTGGGGAAAGGCCATGGTTCATATCCTGGACCTGTTGGACCTGAGAGGCCGGCTGCCTGCTGAAATTCTGAACGAATCAGGATGCCGTCCAGATGCAAGGTGTCCCCAAAGGCACCTGCAGTTGGTTTGACAGTGCCAAGTGCCTCCTGCAAACTGACATCAGGAACCTGGCCTGGTGACTTTTGTTTCTCTGGTGAAAGGCCATTGTACGTTTCCAGGGCCTGATGGCCCGGGGTGGCCTGCTGCCTGCTGAAATTCCGCACGGATCAGGATACCTCCCAGACGGAACGCACCACCACAGGCAACAGTGGCTGGTTTGACAGTGCCTAGTGCCTCCTGCAAACTGACATCAGGAACCTGGCCTGGTGACTTTTGCTTCTCTGGGAAATGGCCATCATTCTTGTCCAGTGCCCAGTGGACCGGAGTGGCCGGCTGCCTGCTGAAATTCCGCTCGTATGAGGATACGTCCCAGATGCAAGGTGCCCCCACAGGCAACAGTGGCTGGATTGACAGTGCCAAGTGCCTCCTGCAAACTGACATCAGGAACCTGGCCTGGTGCTTTTGTTTCTCTGGGGAAAGGCCATTGTACGTTTCCAGGGCCTGGTGGCCCCTAGTGGCCGGCCGCCTGCTGAAATTCCGCATGGATCAGGATACCTCCCAGACCGAAAGTACCACCACAGGCAACTGTGGCTGGTTTGACAGTGCCAGGTGCCTCCTGCAAACTGACATCAGGACCCTGGCCTGGGGAGTTGTCTTTCTCAGAGGAAAAACCAGTGTTCTTGTCCCACGTCCTGTAGCCCGGAGTGGCCGGCTGCCTGCCGAAATTCTCAACGTCTCAATATACATCCTAGAAGCAAGGCGCCACAATAGGCAATTGTGGCGGATTGGACAGTGCCAAATGCCTCCTGCAAATTGACATCAGGAACATGGCATGCTGAGTTTTGCTTCTGTCAGAAAAAGTTCATGGTTCATGTCCAGGTTGAGGTGACCCGGCGTGGCAGGGTGTCTCTTAAAATTCCAAACATCTCAGGATGGCTCCCAGAATCAAGGCGCCATCACAGGCACCTGTGGGTGGTTGGACAGTGCCAAGTGCCTCCTGCAAACTGACGTCAGGAACTTGGCCTGGTGACTTTTGTTTCTCACAGAAAAGGCCATCGTTGGTGTCCAGGGTCCGGTGGCCAGGAGAGGACTGGTGCCTGCTGAAATTGCGAACATCCCAATATACCAGCCTGAAGCAAGGTGCCACCAGAGGCAACTGTGGCTGGTTGGACAGTGCGAAGTTCCTTCAGAATATGGACATCAGGGACCTGGCCTGGTGACTTTTGTTTCTCTGGGGAAAGGCCATAGTTCCTGGGCAGGTTCCGGTGGACCGTAGCGGCACGGTGCTTCTTAAAATTCCGAACATCTCAAGACATCTCCCAGAAGCAAGGCACAACCATAGGCAAGTGTGGCTGGTTTGACAGTGCCAAGTGCCTCCTGCAAATCGACATCAGGAACCTGGCCTGGTGACTTTTGTTTCTCTGGGGAAAGGTCATCATTCTTGTCCAGGGCCCGCTGGCCCGGAGTGGCCGGCGTAGTGCTGAAATTCCTCACGGTTGAGGATACCTCCCAGATGAAAGGAGGCCGCAGAGGAAACTGTGGCTGGTTTGACAGTGCCAAGTGCCTCCTGCAAACTGACATCAGGAACCTGGCCTGGTGACTTTTGTTTCTCAGGGGAAAGGCCATAGATGATGTGCAGTGCCCGGTGGCCCGGAGTGGCCGGCTGCCTGCTGAAATTCCGCACGGATGAGGATACCTCCCAGATGCAAGGTGCCCCCACAGGCAACTGTGGCTGGTTTGACAGTGCCAAGTGCCTCCTGCAAACTGACATCAGGAACCTGGCCTGGTGACTTTTCTTTCTCTGGGGAAAGGCCATGGTTCATGTCCAGGGCCCGGTGGCCCGGAGTGGCCAGCTGCCAGCTGAAATTCGTCACGGCTGAGGATACCTCCCAGACGCAAGGAGCCCCCAGAGGAGACTGTGGCTGGTTTGACAGTGCCAAGTGCCTCCTGCAAACTGACATCAGGAACCTGGCCTGGTGACTTTTGTTTCTCTGGGGAAAGGCCATTGTTCATGTCCAGGCCCGGGTGGCCCGGAGTGGCCAGCTGCCAGCTGAAATTCGTCACGGCTGAGGATACCTCCCAGACGCAAGGAGCCCCCAGAGGAGACTGTGGCTGGTTTGACAGTGCCAAGTGCCTCCTGCAAACTGACATCAGGAACCTGGCCTGGTGACTTTTGTTTCTCTGGGGAAAAGCCATGGTTCATATCCTCGACCTGTATGCCCGGAGTGGCCGGCTGCCTGCTGAAATTCCGCACGGATCAGGATACCTCCCAAATGGAAGGTGCTTCCACAGGCACCTGTGGCTGGTTTGACAGTGCCAGGTGCCTCCTTCAAACTGACATCAGGAACCTGGCCTGGTGACTTTTGTTTCTCTGGGCAACCGCCATCATCCTTGTCCGGGGCCCGGTGGCCCGGCGTGGCCGGCAGCCTGCTGAAATTCCGAACCGATCAGGATACCTCCCAGACCGAAAACACCACCACAGGCAACTGTGGCTGGTTTGACAGTGCCAAGTGCCTCCTGCAAACTGACATCAGGAACCTGGCCTGGTGACTTTTGTTTCTCTGGGGAAAGGCCACTGTTCATGTCCTGGCCCGGGTGGCCAGGAGTGGCCAGCTGCCAGCTGAAATTCCGCACGTATGAGGATACATCCCAGATGCAAGGTGCCCCCACAGGCAACTGTGGCTGGTTTGACAGTGCCAAGTGCCTCCTGTAAACTGACATCAGGAACCTGGCCTGGTGACTTTTGTTTCTCTGGGGAAAGGCCATGCTTCATATCCTGGACCTGTAGGCCCGGAGTGGCCGGCTCCCTGCTGAAATTCCGAATGGATCAGGATGCCGCCCAGATGCAAGGTGCCCCCACAGGCACCTGTGGCTGGTTTGACAGTGCCAAGTGCCTCCTGCAAACTGACATCAGGAACCTGGCCTGGTGACTTTCGTTTCTCTGGGGAAAGGCCATAGATGATGTGCAGTGCCCGGTGGCCCGGAGTGGCCGGCTGCCTGCTGAAATTCCTCACGTATGAGGATACATCCCAGATGCATGGTGCCCGCGCAGGCAACAGTGGCTGGTTTGAGAGTGCCAAGTGCCTCCTGCAAACTGACATCAGGAACCTGGCCTGGTGACTTTTGTTTCTCTGGGGAAAGGCCATCGTCCCTATCCAGGGCCCCGCGGCACGGAGTGGCCAGCTGCCTGCTGAAGTTGCGCACGGATCAGGATACCTCCCAGAATGAAAATACCACCACAGGCAACTGTGGCTGGTTTGACAGTGCCAAGTGCCTCCTGCAAACTGACATCAAGAACCTGGCCTGGTGACTTTTGTTTCCTGGTGAAAGGCCATTGTACGTGTCCAGGGCCTGATGGCCCGGAGTGGCCGGCTGCCTGCTGAAATTCCGCACGGATCAGGATACCTCCCAGACCGAAACTACCACCACAGGCAACTGTGGCTGGTTTGACAGTGCCAAGTGCCTCCTGCAAACTGACATCAGGAACCTGGCTTGGGGAGTTTTCTTTCTCTGGTGAAAGGCCAATGTACGTGTCCAGGGCCTGATGGCCCGGAGTGGCCGGCAGCCTGCTGAAATTCCTCACGGTTGAGGATACCTCCCAGATGAAAGGTGCCCCCACAGGCAACTGTGGCTGGTTTGACAGTGCCAAGTGCCTCCTGCAAACTGACATCAGGACCCTGGCCTGGTGAGTTGTCTTTCTCAGAGGAAAAGCCAGTGTTCTTGTCCCACGTCCTGTAGCCCGGAGTGGCCGGCTGCCTGCCGAAATACTCAACGTCTCAATATACATCCTAGAAGCAAGGCGCCACAATAGGCAATTGTGGCGGATTGGACAGTGCCAAATGCCTCCTGCAAATTGACATCAGGAACATGGCCTGCTGAGTTTTGCTTCTGTCAGAAAAAGTTCATGGTTCATTTCCAGGTTGAGGTGAC
Organism: Passer domesticus; assembly: GCF_036417665.1. Lineage (NCBI taxonomy): Eukaryota > Metazoa > Chordata > Aves > Passeriformes > Passeridae > Passer > Passer domesticus. The sequence goes on from NC_087484.1 coordinate 26,170,232, forward strand.
CCAGTGTGGCAGGGTGTCTCTTAAAATTCCAAACATCTCAGGATGGCTCCCAGAATCAAGGCGCCACCACAGGCACCTGTGGGTGGTTGGACAGTGCCAAGTGCCTCCTGCAAACTGACGTCAGGAACTTGGCCTGGTGACTTTTGTTTCTCACAGAAAAGGCCATCGTTGGTGTCCAGGGTCCGGTGGCCAGGAGAGGACTGGTGCCTGCTGAAATTGCGAACATCCCAATATACCAGCCTGAAGCAAGGTGCCACCAGAGGCAACTGTGGCTGGTTGGACAGTGCGAAGTTCCTTCAGAATATGGACATCAAGGACCTGGCCTGGTGACTTTTGTTTCTCTGGGGAACGGCCATAGTTCCTGGGCAGGTTCCGGTGGAGTGTAGCGGCACGGTGCTTCTTAAAATTCCGAACATCTCAAGACATCTCCCAGAAGCAAGGCACATCCATAGGCAAGAGTGGCTGGTTCGACAGTGCCAAGTGCCTCCTGCAAATCGACATCAGGAACCTGGCCTGGTGACTTTTGTTTCTCTGGGGAAAGGTCATCATTCTTGTCCAGGGCCCGGTGGCCCGGAGTGTCCGGCGTACTGCTGAAATTCCTCACGGTTGAGGATACCTCCCAGACGCAAGGTGCTCCCAAAGGCAACTGTGGCTGGTTTGACAGTGCCAAGTGCCTCCTGCAAACTGACATCAGGAACCTGGCCTGGTGACTTTTCTTTCTCTGGTGAAAGGCCAATGTACGTGTCCAGGGCCTGATGGCCCGGAGTGGCCGGCAGCCTGCTGAAATTCCTCACGGTTGAGGATACCTCCCAGATGAAAGGTGCCCCCACAGGCAACTGTGGCTGGTTTGACAGTGCCAAGTGCCTTCTGCAAACTGACATCAGGACCCTGGCCTGGTGAGTTGTCTTTCTCAGAGGAAAAGCCAGTGTTCTTGTCCCACGTCCTGTAGCCCGGAGTGGCCGGCTGCCTGCCGAAATACTCAACGTCTCAATATACATCCTAGAAGCAAGGCGCCACAATAGGCAATTGTGGCGGATTGGACAGTGCCAAATGCCTCCTGCAAATTGACATCAGGAACATGGCCTGCTGAGTTTTGCTTCTGTCAGAAAAAGTTCATGGTTCATGTCCAGGTTGAGGTGACCCAGTGTGGCAGGGTGTCTCTTAAAATTCCAAACATCTCAGGATGGCTCCCAGAATCAAGGCGCCACCACAGGCACCTGTGGGTGGTTGGACAGTGCCAAGTGCCTCCTGCAAACTGACGTCAGGAACTTGGCCTGGTGACTTTTGTTTCTCACAGAAAAGGCCATCGTTGGTGTCCAGGGTCCGGTGGCCAGGAGAGGACTGGTGCCTGCTGAAATTGCGAACATCCCAATATACCAGCCTGAAGCAAGGTGCCACCAGAGGCAACTGTGGCTGGTTGGACAGTGCGAAGTTCCTTCAGAATATGGACATCAAGGACCTGGCCTGGTGACTTTTGTTTCTCTGGGGAACGGCCATAGTTCCTGGGCAGGTTCCGGTGGACCGTAGCGGCACGGTGCTTCTTAAAATTCCGAACATCTCAAGACATCTCACAGAAGAAAGGCACATCCATAGGCAAGAGTGGCTGGTTCGACAGGGCCAAGTGCCTCCTGCAAATCGACATCAGGAACCTGGCCTGGTGACTTTTGTTTCTCTGGGGAAAGGTCATCATTCTTGTCCAGGGCCCGGTGGCCCGGAGTGTCCGGCGTACTGCTGAAATTCCTCACGGTTGAGGATACCTCCCAGACGCAAGGTGCTCCCACAGGCAACTATGGCTGGTTTGACAGTGCCAAGTGCCTCCTGCAAACTGACATCAGGAACTTGGCCTGGTGACTTTTGTTTCTCTGGGGAAAGGCCATGGTTCATGTCCAGGGCCAGGTGGCCCGGAGTGGCTGGCTGCCTGCTGAAATTCCTCACGGTTGAGGATACCTCCCAGATGAAAGGAGCCCGCAGAGGAAACTGTGGCTGGTTTGACAGTGCCAAGTGCCTCCTGCAAACTGACATCAGGAACCTGGCCTGGTGACTTTTGTTTCTCTGGGGAAAGGCCATGGTTCATATCCTGGACCTGTTGGACCTGAGAGGCCGGCTGCCTGCTGAAATTCTGAACGGATCAGGATGCCGTCCAGATGCAAGGTGTCCCCAAAGGCACCTGCAGTTGGTTTGACAGTGCCAAGTGCCTCCTGCAAACTGACATCAGGAACCTTGCCTGGTGACTTTTGTTTCTCTGGGGAAATGCCATAGATGATGTCCAGTGCCCGGTGGCCCGGAGTGGCCGGCTGCCTGCTGAAATTCCGCACGGATCAGGATACGTCTCAGATGCAAGGTGCCCACACAGGCAACTGTGGCTGGATTGACAGTGCCAAGTGCCTCCTGCAAACTGACATCAGGAACCTGGCCTGGTGACTTTTCTTTCTCTGGGGAAAGGCCATGGTTCATGTCCAGGGCCCGGTGGCCCGGAGTGGCCAGCTGCCAGCTGAAATTCGTCACGGCTGAGGATACCTCCCAGACGCAAGGAGCCCCCAGAGGAGACTGTGGCTGGTTTGACAGTGCCAAGTGCCTCCTGCAAACTGACATCAGGAACCTGGCCTGGTGACTTTTGTTTCTCTGGGGAAAGGCCATTGTTCATGTCCAGGGCCGGGTGGCCCGGAGTGGCCAGCTGCCAGCTGAAATTCCGCACGTGTGAGGATACATCCCAGATGCAAGGTGCCCCCAAAGGCAACTGTGGCTGGTTTGACAGTGCCAAGTGCCTCCTGTAAACTGACATCAGGAACCTGGCCTGGTGACTTTTGTTTCTCTGGGGAAAGGCCATGGTTCATATCCTGGACCTGTAGGCCCGGAGTGGCCGGCTCCCTGCTGAAATTCCGAATGGATCAGAATGCCGCCCAGATGCAAGGTGCCCCCACAGGCAACTGTGGCTGGTTTGACAGTGCCAAGTGCCTCCTGCAAACTGACATCAGGAACCTGGCCTGGTGACTTTTGTTTCTCTGGGGAAAGGCCATGGTTCAGGTCCAGGTCCGGGTGGCCCGGAGTGGGCAGCTGCCTGCTGAAATTCCGCACGTATGAGGATACCGCCCAGATGCATGGTGCCCGCGCAGGCAACAGTGGCTGGTTTGAGAGTGCCAAGTGCCTCCTGCAAACTGACATCAGGAACCTGGCCTGGTGACTTTTGTTTCTCTGGGGAAAGGCCATCGTCCCTATCCAGGGCCCCGCGGCCCGGAGTGGCCGGCTGCCTGCTGAAGTTCCGTACGGATCAGGATACCTCCCAGAATGAAAATACCACCACAGGCAACTGTGGCTGGTTTGACAGTGCCAAGTGCCTCCTGCAAACTGACATCAGGAACCTGGCTTGGGGAGTTTTCTTTCTCTGGTGAAAGGCCAATGTACGTGTCCAGGGCCTGATGGCCCGGAGTGGCCGGCAGCCTGCTGAAATTCCTCACGGTTGAGGATACCTCCCAGATGCAAGGTGCCCCCACAGGCGACTGTGGCTGGTTTGACAGTGCCAAGTGCCTCCTGCAAACTGACATCAGGAACCTGGCCTGGTGACTTTTGTTTCTCTGGGGAAAAGCCATGGTTCATATACTGGGCACATAGGACCGGAGAGACCGGCTGCCTACTGAAATTCCGCACGTATGAGTATACGTCCCAGATGCAAGGTGCCCCCACAGGCAACTGTGGCTGGTTTGACAGTGCCAAGTGCCTCCTGCAAACTGACATCAGGAACCTGGCCTGGTGACTTTTCTTTCTCTGGGGAAAGGCCATTGTACGTGTTCAGGGCCTGGTGGCCCCTAGTGGCCGGCCGCCTGCTGAAATTCCGCATGGATCAGGATACCTCCCAGACCGAAAGTACCACCACAGGCAACTGTGGCTGGTTTGACAGTGCCAAGTGCCTCCTGCAAACTGACATCAGGACCCTGGCCTGGCGAGTTGTCTTTCTCAGAGGAAAAGCCAGTGTTCTTGTCCCACGTCCTGTAGCCCGGAGTGGCCGGCTGCCTGCCGAAATACTCAACGTCTCAATATACATCCTAGAAGCAAGGCGCCACAATAGGCAATTGTGGCGGATTGGACAGTGCCAAATGCCTCCTGCAAATTGACATCAGGAACATGGCCTGCTGAGTTTTGCTTCTGTCAGAAAAATTTCATGGTTCATGTCCAGGTTGAGGTGACCCGGCGTGGCAGGGTGTCTCTTAAAATTCCAAACATCTCAGGATGGCTCCCAGAATCAAGGCGCCACCACAGGCACCTGTGGGTGGTTGGACAGTGCCAAGTGCCTCCTGCAAACTGACGTCAGGAACTTGGCCTGGTGACTTTTGTTTCTCACAGAAAAGGCCATCGTTGGTGTCCAGGGTCCGGTGGCCAGGAGAGGACTGGTGCCTGCTGAAATTGCGAACATCCCAATATACCAGCCTGAAGCAAGGTGCCACCAGAGGCAACTGTGGCTGGTTGGACAGTGCGAAGTTCCTTCAGAATATGGACATCAAGGACCTGGCCTGGTGACTTTTGTTTCTCTGGGGAACGGCCATAGTTCCTGGGCAGGTTCCGGTGGACCGTAGCGGCACGGTGCTTCTTAAAATTCCGAACATCTCAAGACATCTCCCAGAAGCAAGGCACATCCATAGGCAAGAGTGGCTGGTTCGACAGGGCCAAGTGCCTCCTGCAAATCGACATCAGGAACCTGGCCTGGTGACTTTTGTTTCTCTGGGGAAAGGTCATCATTCTTGTCCAGGGCCCGGTGGCCCGGAGTGTCCGGCGTACTGCTGAAATTCCTCACGGTTGAGGATACCTCCCAGACGCAAGGTGCTCCCACAGGCAACTGTGGCTGGTTTGACAGTGCCAAGTGCCTCCTGCAAACTGACATCAGGAACCTGGCCTGGTGACTTTTGTTTCTCTTGGGAAAGGCCATGGTTCATGTCCAGGGCCAGGTGGCCGGGAGTGGCTGGCTGCCTGCTGAAATTCCTCACGGTTGAGGATACCTCCCAGATGAAAGGAGCCCGCAGAGGAAACTGTGGCTGGTTTGACAGTGCCAAGTGCCTCCTGCAAACTGACATCAGGAACCTGGCCTGGTGACTTTTGTTTCTCTGGGGAAAGGCCATGGTTCATATCCTGGACCTGTTGGACCTGAGAGGCCGGCTGCCTGCTGAAATTCTGAACGAATCAGGATGCCGTCCAGATGCAAGGAGTCCCCAAAGGCACCTGCAGTTGGTTTGACAGTGCCAAGTGCCTCCTGCAAACTGACATCAGGAACCTGGCCTGGTGACTTTTGTTTCTCTGGGGAAAGGCCACTGTTCATGTCCAGGGCCGGGTGGCCCGGAGTGGCCAGCTGCCAGCTGAAATTCCACACGTGTGAGGATACATCCCAGATGCAAGGTGCCCCCAAAGGCAACTGTGGCTGGTTTGACAGTGCCAAGTACCTCCTGTAAACTGACATCAGGAACCTGGCCTGGTGACTTTTGTTTCTCTGGGGAAAGGCCATGGTTCATATCCTGGACCTGTAGGCCCGGAGTGGCCGGCTCCCTGCTGAAATTCCGAATGGATCAGGATGCCGCCCAGATGCAAGGTGCCCCCACAGGCACCTGTGGCTGGTTTGACAGTGCCAAGTGCCTCCTGCAAACTGACATCAGGAACCTGGCCTGGTGACTTTCGTTTCTCTGGGGAAAGGCCATGGTTGGTGTCAAGTGCCCGTAGGCCCGGAGTGGCCGGCTGCCTGCTGAAATTCCGCACGGATCAGGATACCTCCCAGATGCAAGGTGCTTCCACAGGCACCTGTGGTTGGTTTGACAGTGCCAAGTGCCTCCTTCAAACTGACATCAGGAACCTGGCCTGGTGACTTTTGTTTCTCTGGGCAAGCGCCATCATCCATGTCCGGGGTCCGGTGGCCCGTCGTGGCCGGCTGTCTGCTGAAATTCCGCATGGATCAGGATACCTCCCAGACCGAAAATACCACCACAGGCAACTGTGGTTGGTTTGACAGTGCCAAGTGCCTCCTGCAAACAGACATCAGGAACCTGGCCTGGTGACTTTTGTTTCTCTGGGGAAAGGCCATGGTTCGTGTCCAGTGCCCGGTGGCCTGGAGTGGCCAGCTGCCTGCTGAAATTCCGCACGTATGAGGATACGTCCCAGAAGCAAGGTGCCCCCACAGGCAACTGTGGCTGGTTTGACAGTGCCAAGTGCCTCCTGCAAACTGACATCAGGAACCTGGCCTGGTGACTTTTCTTTCTCTGGGGAAAGGCCATTGTACGTGTTCAGGGCCTGGTGGCCCCTAGTGGCCGGCCGCCTGCTGAAATTCCGCATGGTTCAGGATACCTCCCAGACCGAAAGTACCACCACAGGCAACTGTGGCTGGTTTGACAGTGCCAAGTGCCTCCTGCAAACTGACATCAGGACCCTGGCCTGGCGAGTTGTCTTTCTCAGAGGAAAAGCCAGTGTTCTTGTCCCACGTCCTGTAGCCCGGAGTGGCCGGCTGCCTGCCGAAATACTCAACGTCTCAATATACATCCTAGAAGCAAGGCGCCACAATAGGCAATTGTGGCGGATTGGACAGTGCCAAATGCCTCCTGCAAATTGACATCAGGAACATGGCCTGCTGAGTTTTGCTTCTGTCAGAAAAATTTCATGGTTCATGTCCAGGTTGAGGTGACCCGGCGTGGCAGGGTGTCTCTTAAAATTCCAAACATCTCAGGATGGCTCCCAGAATCAAGGCGCCACCACAGGCACCTGTGGGTGGTTGGACAGTGCCAAGTGCCTCCTGCAAACTGACGTCAGGAACTTGGCCTGGTGAGTTTTGTTTCTCACAGAAAAGGCCATCGTTGGTGTCCAGGGTCCGGTGGCCAGGAGAGGACTGGTGCCTGCTGAAATTGCGAACATCCCAATATACCAGCCTGAAGCAAGGTGCCACCAGAGGCAACTGTGGCTGGTTGGACAGTGCGAAGTTCCTTCAGAATATGGACATCAAGGACCTGGCCTGGTGACTTTTGTTTCTCTGGGGAACGGCCATAGTTCCTGGGCAGGTTCCGGTGGACCGTAGCGGCACGGTGCTTCTTAAAATTCCGAACATCTCAAGACATCTCCCAGAAGCAAGGCACAACCATAGGCAAGTGTGGCTGGTTTGACAGTGCCAAGTGCCTCCTGCAAATCGACATCAGGAACCTGGCCTGGTGACTTTTGTTTCTCTGGGGAAAGGTCATCATTCTTGTCCAGGGCCCGCTGGCCCGGAGTAGCCGGCGTAGTGCTGAAATTCCTCACGGTTGAGGATACCTCCCAGATGAAAGGAGGCCGCAGAGGAAACTGTGGCTGGTTTGACAGTGCCAAGTGCCTCCTGCAAACTGACATCAGGAACCTGGCCTGGTGACTTTTGTTTCTCAGGGGAAAGGCCATAGATGATGTGCAGTGCCCGGTGGCCCGGAGTGGCCGGCTGCCTGCTGAAATTCCGCACGGATGAGGATACCTCCCAGATGCAAGGTGCCCCCACAGGCAACTGTGGCTGGTTTGACAGTGCCAAGTGCCTCCTGCAAACTGACATCAGGAACCTGGCCTGGTGACTTTTCTTTCTCTGGGGAAAGGCCATGGTTCATGTCCAGGGCCCGGTGGCCCGGAGTGGCCAGCTGCCAGCTGAAATTCGTCACGGCTGAGGATACCTCCCAGACGCAAGGAGCCCCCAGAGGAGACTGTGGCTGGTTTGACAGTGCCAAGTGCCTCCTGCAAACTGACATCAGGAACCTGGCCTGGTGACTTTTGTTTCTCTGGGGAAAGGCCATTGTTCATGTCCAGGCCCGGGTGGCCCGGAGTGGCCAGCTGCCAGCTGAAATTCGTCACGGCTGAGGATACCTCCCAGACGCAAGGAGCCCCCAGAGGAGACTGTGGCTGGTTTGACAGTGCCAAGTGCCTCCTGCAAACTGACATCAGGAACCTGGCCTGGTGACTTTTGTTTCTCTGGGGAAAAGCCATGGTTCATATCCTCGACCTGTATGCCCGGAGTGGCCGGCTGCCTGCTGAAATTCCGCACGGATCAGGATACCTCCCAAATGGAAGGTGCTTCCACAGGCACCTGTGGCTGGTTTGACAGTGCCAGGTGCCTCCTTCAAACTGACATCAGGAACCTGGCCTGGTGACTTTTGTTTCTCTGGGGAAAAGCCATCATCCTTGTCCGGGGCCCGGTGGCCCGGCGTGGCCGGCAGCCTGCTGAAATTCCGAACCGATCAGGATACCTCCCAGACCGAAAACACCACCACAGGCAACTGTGGCTGGTTTGACAGTGCCAAGTGCCTCCTGCAAACTGACATCAGGAACCTGGCCTGGTGACTTTTGTTTCTCTGGGGAAAGGCCACTGTTCATGTCCTGGCCCGGGTGGCCAGGAGTGGCCAGCTGCCAGCTGAAATTCCGCACGTATGAGGATACATCCCAGATGCAAGGTGCCCCCACAGGCAACTGTGGCTGGTTTGACAGTGCCAAGTGCCTCCTGTAAACTGACATCAGGAACCTGGCCTGGTGACTTTTGTTTCTCTGGGGAAAGGCCATGCTTCATATCCTGGACCTGTAGGCCCGGAGTGGCCGGCTCCCTGCTGAAATTCCGAATGGATCAGGATGCCGCCCAGATGCAATGTGCCCCCACAGGCACCTGTGGCTGGTTTGACAGTGCCAAGTGCCTCCTGCAAACTGACATCAGGAACCTGGCCTGGTGACTTTCGTTTCTCTGGGGAAAGGCCATAGATGATGTGCAGTGCCCGGTGGCCCGGAGTGGCCGGCTGCCTGCTGAAATTCCTCACGTATGAGGATACATCCCAGATGCATGGTGCCCGCGCAGGCAACAGTGGCTGGTTTGAGAGTGCCAAGTGCCTCCTGCAAACTGACATCAGGAACCTGGCCTGGTGACTTTTGTTTCTCTGGGGAAAGGCCATCGTCCCTATCCAGGGCCCCGCGGCACGGAGTGGCCAGCTGCCTGCTGAAGTTGCGCACGGATCAGGATACCTCCCAGAATGAAAATACCACCACAGGCAACTGTGGCTGGTTTGACAGTGCCAAGTGCCTCCTGCAAACTGACATCAAGAACCTGGCCTGGTGACTTTTGTTTCCTGGTGAAAGGCCATTGTACGTGTCCAGGGCCTGATGGCCCGGAGTGGCCGGCTGCCTGCTGAAATTCCGCACGGATCAGGATACCTCCCAGACCGAAACTACCACCACAGGCAACTGTGGCTGGTTTGACAGTGCCAAGTGCCTCCTGCAAACTGACATCAGGAACCTGGCTTGGGGAGTTTTCTTTCTCTGGTGAAAGGCCAATGTACGTGTCCAGGGCCTGATGGCCCGGAGTGGCCGGCAGCCTGCTGAAATTCCTCACGGTTGAGGATACCTCCCAGATGAAAGGTGCCCCCACAGGCAACTGTGGCTGGTTTGACAGTGCCAAGTGCCTCCTGCAAACTGACATCAGGACCCTGGCCTGGTGAGTTGTCTTTCTCAGAGGAAAAGCCAGTGTTCTTGTCCCACGTCCTGTAGCCCGGAGTGGCCGGCTGCCTGCCGAAATACTCAACGTCTCAATATACATCCTAGAAGCAAGGCGCCACAATAGGCAATTGTGGCGGATTGGACAGTGCCAAATGCCTCCTGCAAATTGACATCAGGAACATGGCCTGCTGAGTTTTGCTTCTGTCAGAAAAAGTTCATGGTTCATTTCCAGGTTGAGGTGACCCAGTGTGGCAGGGTGTCTCTTAAAATTCCAAACATCTCAGGATGGCTCCCAGAATCAAGGCGCCACCACAGGCACCTGTGGGTGGTTGGACAGTGCCAAGTGCCTCCTGCAAACTGACGTCAGGAACTTGGCCTGGTGACTTTTGTTTCTCACAGAAAAGGCCATCGTTGGTGTCCAGGGTCCGGTGGCCAGGAGAGGACTGGTGCCTGCTGAAATTGCGAACATCCCAATATACCAGCCTGAAGCAAGGTGCCACCAGAGGCAACTGTGGCTGGTTGGACAGTGCGAAGTTCCTTCAGAATATGGACATCAAGGACCTGGCCTGGTGACTTTTGTTTCTCTGGGGAACGGCCATAGTTCCTGGGCAGGTTCCGGTGGAGTGTAGCGGCACGGTGCTTCTTAAAATTCCGAACATCTCAAGACATCTCCCAGAAGCAAGGCACATCCATAGGCAAGAGTGGCTGGTTCGACAGTGCCAAGTGCCTCCTGCAAATCGACATCAGGAACCTGGCCTGGTGACTTTTGTTTCTCTGGGGAAAGGTCATCATTCTTGTCCAGGGCCCGCTGGCCCGGAGTGTCCGGCGTACTGCTGAAATTCCTCACGGTTGAGGATACCTCCCAGACGCAAGGTGCTCCCACAGGCAACTGTGGCTGGTTTGACAGTGCCAAGTGCCTCCTGCAAACTGACATCAGGAACCTGGCCTGGTGACTTTTCTTTCTCTGGTGAAAGGCCAATGTACGTGTCCAGGGCCTGATGGCCCGGAGTGGCCGGCAGCCTGCTGAAATTCCTCACGGTTGAGGATACCTCCCAGATGAAAGGTGCCCCCACAGGCAACTGTGGCTGGTTTGACAGTGCCAAGTGCCTTCTGCAAACTGACATCAGGACCCTGGCCTGGTGAGTTGTCTTTCTCAGAGGAAAAGCCAGTGTTCTTGTCCCACGTCCTGTAGCCCGGAGTGGCCGGCTGCCTGCCGAAATACTCAACGTCTCAATATACATCCTAGAAGCAAGGCGCCACAATAGGCAATTGTGGCGGATTGGACAGTGCCAAATGCCTCCTGCAAATTGACATCAGGAACATGGCCTGCTGAGTTTTGCTTCTGTCAGAAAAAGTTCATGGTTCATGTCCAGGTTGAGGTGACCCAGCGTGGCAGGGTGTCTCTTAAAATTCCAAACATCTCAGGATGGCTCCCAGAATCAAGGCGCCACCACAGGCACCTGTGGGTGGTTGGACAGTGCCAAGTGCCTCCTGCAAACTGACGTCAGGAACTTGGCCTGGTGACTTTTGTTTCTCACAGAAAAGGCCATCGTTGGTGTCCAGGGTCCGGTGGCCAGGAGAGGACTGGTGCCTGCTGAAATTGCGAACATCCCAATATACCAGCCTGAAGCAAGGTGCCACCAGAGGCAACTGTGGCTGGTTGGACAGTGCGAAGTTCCTTCAGAATATGGACATCAAGGACCTGGCCTGGTGACTTTTGTTTCTCTGGGGAACGGCCATAGTTCCTGGGCAGGTTCCGGTGGACCGTAGCGGCACGGTGCTTCTTAAAATTCCGAACATCTCAAGACATCTCACAGAAGAAAGGCACATCCATAGGCAAGAGTGGCTGGTTCGACAGGGCCAAGTGCCTCCTGCAAATCGACATCAGGAACCTGGCCTGGTGACTTTTGTTTCTCTGGGGAAAGGTCATCATTCTTGTCCAGGGCCCGGTGGCCCGGAGTGTCCGGCGTACTGCTGAAATTCCTCACGGTTGAGGATACCTCCCAGACGCAAGGTGCTCCCACAGGCAACTATGGCTGGTTTGACAGTGCCAAGTGCCTCCTGCAAACTGACATCAGGAACTTGGCCTGGTGACTTTTGTTTCTCTGGGGAAAGGCCATGGTTCATGTCCAGGGCCAGGTGGCCCGGAGTGGCTGGCTGCCTGCTGAAATTCCTCACGGTTGAGGATACCTCCCAGATGAAAGGAGCCCGCAGAGGAAACTGTGGCTGGTTTGACAGTGCCAAGTGCCTCCTGCAAACTGACATCAGGAACCTGGCCTGGTGACTTTTGTTTCTCTGGGGAAAGGCCATGGTTCATATCCTGGACCTGTTGGACCTGAGAGGCCGGCTGCCTGCTGAAATTCTGAACGGATCAGGATGCCGTCCAGATGCAAGGTGTCCCCAAAGGCACCTGCAGTTGGTTTGACAGTGCCAAGTGCCTCCTGCAAACTGACATCAGGAACCTTGCCTGGTGACTTTTGTTTCTCTGGGGAAATGCCATAGATGATGTCCAGTGCCCGGTGGCCCGGAGTGGCCGGCTGCCTGCTGAAATTCCGCACGGATCAGGATACGTCTCAGATGCAAGGTGACCACACAGGCAACTGTGGCTGGATTGACAGTGCCAAGTGCCTCCTGCAAACTGACATCAGGAACCTGGCCTGGTGACTTTTCTTTCTCTGGGGAAAGGCCATGGTTCATGTCCAGGGCCCGGTGGCCCGGAGTGGCCAGCTGCCAGCTGAAATTCGTCACGGCTGAGGATACCTCCCAGACGCAAGGAGCCCCCAGAGGAGACTGTGGCTGGTTTGACAGTGCCAAGTGCCTCCTGCAAACTGACATCAGGAACCTGGCCTGGTGACTTTTGTTTCTCTGGGGAAAGGCCATTGTTCATGTCCAGGCCCGGGTGGCCCGGAGTGGCCAGCTGCCAGCTGAAATTCCGCACGTGTGAGGATACATCCCAGATGCAAGGTGCCCCCAAAGGCAACTGTGGCTGGTTTGACAGTGCCAAGTGCCTCCTGTAAACTGACATCAGGAACCTGGCCTGGTGACTTTTGTTTCTCTGGGGAAAGGCCATGGTTCATATCCTGGACCTGTAGGCCCGGAGTGGCCGGCTCCCTGATGAAATTCCGAATGGATCAGAATGCCGCCCAGATGCAAGGTGCCCCCACAGGCAACTGTGGCTGGTTTGACAGTGCCAAGTGCCTCCTGCAAACTGACATCAGGAACCTGGCCTGGTGACTTTTGTTTCTCTGGGGAAAGGCCATGGTTCAGGTCCAGGTCCGGGTGGCCCGGAGTGGGCAGCTGCCTGCTGAAATTCCGCACGTATGAGGATACCGCCCAGATGCATGGTGCCCGCGCAGGCAACAGTGGCTGGTTTGAGAGTGCCAAGTGCCTCCTGCAAACTGACATCAGGAACCTGGCCTGGTGACTTTTGTTTCTCTGGGGAAAGGCCATCGTCCCTATCCAGGGCCCCGCGGCCCGGAGTGGCCGGCTGCCTGCTGAAGTTCCGTACGGATCAGGATACCTCCCAGAATGAAAATACCACCACAGGCAACTGTGGCTGGTTTGACAGTGCCAAGTGCCTCCTGCAAACTGACATCAGGAACCTGGCTTGGGGAGTTTTCTTTCTCTGGTGAAAGGCCAATGTACGTGTCCAGGGCCTGATGGCCCGGAGTGGCCGGCAGCCTGCTGAAATTCCTCACGGTTGAGGATACCTCCCAGATGCAAGGTGCCCCCACAGGCGACTGTGGCTGGTTTGACAGTGCCAAGTGCCTCCTGCAAACTGACATCAGGAACCTGGCCTGGTGACTTTTGTTTCTCTGGGGAAAAGCCATGGTTCATATACTGGGCACATAGGACCGGAGAGACCGGCTGCCTACTGAAATTCCGCACGTATGAGTATACGTCCCAGATGCAAGGTGCCCCCACAGGCAACTGTGGCTGGTTTGACAGTGCCAAGTGCCTCCTGCAAACTGACATCAGGAACCTGGCCTGGTGACTTTTCTTTCTCTGGGGAAAGGCCATTGTACGTGTTCAGGGCCTGGTGGCCCCTAGTGGCCGGCCGCCTGCTGAAATTCCGCATGGATCAGGATACCTCCCAGACCGAAAGTACCACCACAGGCAACTGTGGCTGGTTTGACAGTGCCAAGTGCCTCCTGCAAACTGACATCAGGACCCTGGCCTGGCGAGTTGTCTTTCTCAGAGGAAAAGCCAGTGTTCTTGTCCCACGTCCTGTAGCCCGGAGTGGCCGGCTGCCTGCCGAAATACTCAACGTCTCAATATACATCCTAGAAGCAAGGCGCCACAATAGGCAATTGTGGCGGATTGGACAGTGCCAAATGCCTCCTGCAAATTGACATCAGGAACATGGCCTGCTGAGTTTTGCTTCTGTCAGAAAAATTTCATGGTTCATGTCCAGGTTGAGGTGACCCGGCGTGGCAGGGTGTCTCTTAAAATTCCAAACATCTCAGGATGGCTCCCAGAATCAAGGCGCCACCACAGGCACCTGTGGGTGGTTGGACAGTGCCAAGTGCCTCCTGCAAACTGACGTCAGGAACTTGGCCTGGTGAGTTTTGTTTCTCACAGAAAAGGCCATCGTTGGTGTCCAGGGTCCGGTGGCCAGGAGAGGACTGGTGCCTGCTGAAATTGCGAACATCCCAATATACCAGCCTGAAGCAAGGTGCCACCAGAGGCAACTGTGGCTGGTTGGACAGTGCGAAGTTCCTTCAGAATATGGACATCAAGGACCTGGCCTGGTGACTTTTGTTTCTCTGGGGAACGGCCATAGTTCCTGGGCAGGTTCCGGTGGACCGTAGCGGCACGGTGCTTCTTAAAATTCCGAACATCTCAAGACATCTCACAGAAGCAAGGCACATCCATAGGCAAGAGTGGCTGGTTCGACAGGGCCAAGTGCCTCCTGCAAATCGACATCAGGAACCTGGCCTGGTGACTTTTGTTTCTCTGGGGAAAGGTCATCATTCTTGTCCAGGGCCCGGTGGCCCGGAGTGTCCGGCGTACTGCTGAAATTCCTCACGGTTGAGGATACCTCCCAGACGCAAGGTGCTCCCACAGGCAACTGTGGCTGGTTTGACAGTGCCAAGTGCCTCCTGCAAACTGACATCAGGAACCTGGCCTGGTGACTTTTGTTTCTCTTGGGAAAGGCCATGGTTCATGTCCAGGGCCAGGTGGCCGGGAGTGGCTGGCTGCCTGCTGAAATTCCTCACGGTTGAGGATACCTCCCAGATGAAAGGAGCCCGCAGAGGAAACTGTGGCTGGTTTGACAGTGCCAAGTGCCTCCTGCAAACTGACATCAGGAACCTGGCCTGGTGACTTTTGTTTCTCTGGGGAAAGGCCATGGTTCATATCCTGGACCTGTTGGACCTGAGAGGCCGGCTGCCTGCTGAAATTCTGAACGAATCAGGATGCCGTCCAGATGCAAGGAGTCCCCAAAGGCACCTGCAGTTGGTTTGACAGTGCCAAGTGCCTCCTGCAAACTGACATCAGGAACCTGGCCTGGTGACTTTTGTTTCTCTGGGGAAAGGCCACTGTTCATGTCCAGGGCCGGGTGGCCCGGAGTGGCCAGCTGCCAGCTGAAATTCCACACGTGTGAGGATACATCCCAGATGCAAGGTGCCCCCAAAGGCAACTGTGGCTGGTTTGACAGTGCCAAGTACCTCCTGTAAACTGACATCAGGAACCTGGCCTGGTGACTTTTGTTTCTCTGGGGAAAGGCCATGGTTCATATCCTGGACCTGTAGGCCCGGAGTGGCCGGCTCCCTGCTGAAATTCCGAATGGATCAGGATGCCGCCCAGATGCAAGGTGCCCCCACAGGCACCTGTGGCTGGTTTGACAGTGCCAAGTGCCTCCTGCAAACTGACATCAGGAACCTGGCCTGGTGACTTTCGTTTCTCTGGGGAAAGGCCATGGTTCGTGTCAAGTGCCCGTAGGCCCGGAGTGGCCGGCTGCCTGCTGAAATTCCGCACGGATCAGGATACCTCCCAGATGCAAGGGGCTTCCACAGGCACCTGTGGTTGGTTTGACAGTGCCAAGTGCCTCCTGCAAACTGACATCAGGAACCTGGCCTGGTGACTTTTGTTTCTCTGGGCAAGCGCCATCATCCATGTCCGGGGTCCGGTGGCCCGTCGTGGCCGGCTGTCTGCTGAAATTCCGCATGGATCAGGATACCTCCCAGACCGAAAATACCACCACAGGCAACTGTGGTTGGTTTGACAGTGCCAAGTGCCTCCTGCAAACAGACATCAGGAACCTGGCCTGGTGACTTTTGTTTCTCTGGGGAAAGGCCATGGTTCGTGTCCAGTGCCCGGTGGCCTGGAGTGGCCAGCTGCCTGCTGAAATTCCGCACGTATGAGGATACGTCCCAGAAGCAAGGTGCCCCCACAGGCAACTGTGGCTGGTTTGACAGTGCCAAGTGCCTCCTGCAAACTGACATCAGGAACCTGGCCTGGTGACTTTTCTTTCTCTGGGGAAAGGCCATTGTACGTGTTCAGGGCCTGGTGGCCCCTAGTGGCCGGCCGCCTGCTGAAATTCCGCATGGTTCAGGATACCTCCCAGACCGAAAGTACCACCACAGGCAACTGTGGCTGGTTTGACAGTGCCAAGTGCCTCCTGCAAACTGACATCAGGACCCTGGCCTGGCGAGTTGTCTTTCTCAGAGGAAAAGCCAGTGTTCTTGTCCCACGTCCTGTAGCCCGGAGTGGCCGGCTGCCTGCCGAAATACTCAACGTCTCAATATACATCCTAGAAGCAAGGCGCCACAATAGGCAATTGTGGCGGATTGGACAGTGCCAAATGCCTCCTGCAAATTGACATCAGGAACATGGCCTGCTGAGTTTTGCTTCTGTCAGAAAAATTTCATGGTTCATGTCCAGGTTGAGGTGACCCGGCGTGGCAGGGTGTCTCTTAAAATTCCAAACATCTCAGGATGGCTCCCAGAATCAAGGTGCCACCACAGGCACCTGTGGGTGGTTGGACAGTGCCAAGTGCCTCCTGCAAACTGACGTCAGGAACTTGGCCTGGTGAGTTTTGTTTCTCACAGAAAAGGCCATCGTTGGTGTCCAGGGTCCGGTGGCCAGGAGAGGACTGGTGCCTGCTGAAATTGCGAACATCCCAATATACCAGCCTGAAGCAAGGTGCCACCAGAGGCAACTGTGGCTGGTTGGACAGTGCGAAGTTCCTTCAGAATATGGACATCAAGGACCTGGCCTGGTGACTTTTGTTTCTCTGGGGAACGGCCATAGTTCCTGGGCAGGTTCCGGTGGACCGTAGCGGCACGGTGCTTCTTAAAATTCCGAACATCTCAAGACATCTCCCAGAAGCAAGGCACATCCATAGGCAAGTGTGGCTGGTTTGACAGGGCCAAGTGCCTCCTGCAAATCGACATCAGGAACCTGGCCTGGTGACTTTTGTTTCTCTGGGGAAAGGTCATCATTCTTGTCCAGGGCCCGGTGGCCCGGAGTGTCCGGCGTACTGCTGAAATTCCTCACGGTTGAGGATACCTCCCAGACGCAAGGTGCTCCCACAGGCAACTGTGGCTGGTTTGACAGTGCCAAGTGCCTCCTGCAAACTGACATCAGGAACCTGGCCTGGTGACTTTTGTTTCTCTTGGGAAAGGCCATGGTTCATGTCCAGGGCCAGGTGGCCGGGAGTGGCTGGCTGCCTGCTGAAATTCCTCACGGTTGAGGATACCTCCCAGATGAAAGGAGCCCGCAGAGGAAACTGTGGCTGGTTTGACAGTGCCAAGTGCCTCCTGCAAACTGACATCAGGAACCTGGCCTGGTGACTTTTGTTTCTCTGGGGAAAGGCCATGGTTCATATCCTGGACCTGTTGGACCTGAGAGGCCGGCTGCCTGCTGAAATTCTGAACGAATCAGGATGCCGTCCAGATGCAAGGAGTCCCCAAAGGCACCTGCAGTTGGTTTGACAGTGCCAAGTGCCTCCTGCAAACTGACATCAGGAACCTGGCCTGGTGACTTTTGTTTCTCTGGGGAAAGGCCACTGTTCATGTCCAGGGCCGGGTGGCCCGGAGTGGCCAGCTGCCAGCTGAAATTCCACACGTGTGAGGATACATCCCAGATGCAAGGTGCCCCCAAAGGCAACTGTGGCTGGTTTGACAGTGCCAAGTACCTCCTGTAAACTGACATCAGGAACCTGGCCTGGTGACTTTTGTTTCTCTGGGGAAAGGCCATGGTTCATATCCTGGACCTGTAGGCCCGGAGTGGCCGGCTCCCTGCTGAAATTCCGAATGGATCAGGATGCCGCCCAGATGCAAGGTGCCCCCACAGGCACCTGTGGCTGGTTTGACAGTGCCAAGTGCCTCCTGCAAACTGACATCAGGAACCTGGCCTGGTGACTTTCGTTTCTCTGGGGAAAGGCCATGGTTCGTGTCAAGTGCCCGTAGGCCAGGAGTGGCCGGCTGCCTGCTGAAATTCCGCACGGATCAGGATACCTCCCAGATGCAAGGTGCTTCCACAGGCACCTGTGGTTGGTTTGACAGTGCCAAGTGCCTCCTTCAAACTGACATCAGGAACCTGGCCTGGTGACTTTTGTTTCTCTGGGCAAGCGCCATCATCCATGTCCGGGGTCCGGTGGCCCGTCGTGGCCGGCTGTCTGCTGAAATTCCGCATGGATCAGGATACCTCCCAGACCGAAAATACCACCACAGGCAACTGTGGTTGGTTTGACAGTGCCAAGTGCCTCCTGCAAACAGACATCAGGAACCTGGCCTGGTGACTTTTGTTTCTCTGGGGAAAGGCCATGGTTCGTGTCCAGTGCCCGGTGGCCTGGAGTGGCCAGCTGCCTGCTGAAATTCCGCACGTATGAGGATACGTCCCAGAAGCAAGGTGCCCCCACAGGCAACTGTGGCTAGTTTGACAGTGCCAAGTGCCTCCTGCAAACTGACATCAGGAACCTGGCCTGGTGACTTTTCTTTCTCTGGGGAAAGGCCATTGTACGTGTTCAGGGCCTGGTGGCCCCTAGTGGCCGGCCGCCTGCTGAAATTCCGCATGGTTCAGGATACCTCCCAGACCGAAAGTACCACCACAGGCAACTGTGGCTGGTTTGACAGTGCCAAGTGCCTCCTGCAAACTGACATCAGGACCCTGGCCTGGCGAGTTGTCTTTCTCAGAGGAAAAGCCAGTGTTCTTGTCCCACGTCCTGTAGCCCGGAGTGGCCGGCTGCCTGCCGAAATACTCAACGTCTCAATATACATCCTAGAAGCAAGGCGCCACAATAGGCAATTGTGGCGGATTGGACAGTGCCAAATGCCTCCTGCAAATTGACATCAGGAACATGGCCTGCTGAGTTTTGCTTCTGTCAGAAAAATTTCATGGTTCATGTCCAGGTTGAGGTGACCCGGCGTGGCAGGGTGTCTCTTAAAATTCCAAACATCTCAGGATGGCTCCCAGAATCAAGGCGCCACCACAGGCACCTGTGGGTGGTTGGACAGTGCCAAGTGCCTCCTGGAAACTGACGTCAGGAACTTGGCCTGGTGACTTTTGTTTCTCACAGAAAAGGCCATCGTTGGTGTCCAGGGTCCGGTGGCCAGGAGAGGACTGGTGCCTGCTGAAATTGCGAACATCCCAATATACCAGCCTGAAGCAAGGTGCCACCAGAGGCAACTGTGGCTGGTTGGACAGTGCGAAGTTCCTTCAGAATATGGACATCAGGGACCTGGCCTGGTGACTTTTGTTTCTCTGGGGAAAGGCCATCGTTCCTGGGCAGGTTCCGGTGGACCGTAGCGGCACGGTGCTTCTTAAAATTCCGAACATCTCAAGACATCTCCCAGAAGCAAGGCACAACCATAGGCAAGTGTGGCTGGTTTGACAGGGCCAAGTGCCTCCTGCAAATCGACATCAGGAACCTGGCCTGGTGACTTTTGTTTCTCTGGGGAAAGGTCATCATTCTTGTCCAGGGCCCGCTGGCCCGGAGTGGCCGGCGTAGTGCTGAAATTCCTCACGGTTGAGGATACCTCCCAGATGAAAGGAGGCCGCAGAGGAAACTGTGGCTGTTTTGACAGTGCCAAGTGCCTCCTGCAAACTGACATCAGGAACCTGGACTGGTGACTTTTGTTTCTCTGGGGAAAGGCCATGGTTCATATCCTGGACCAGTTGGACCTGAGAGGCCGGTTGCCTGCTGAAATTCCGAACGGATCAGGACGCCGCCCAGATGCAAGGTGCCCCCACAGGCACCTGCAGTTGGTTTGACAGTGCCAAGTGCCTCCTGCAAACTGACATCAGGAACCTGGCCTGGTGACTTTTGTTTCTCTGGGGAAAGGCCATAGATGATGTCCAGTGCCCGGTGGCCCGGAGTGGCCGGCTGCCTGCTGAAATTCCGCACGGATCAGGATACGTCCCAGATGCAAGGTGCCCCCACAGCCAACTGTGGCTGGATTGACAGTGCCAAGTGCCTCCTGCAAACTGACATCAGGAACCAGGGCTGGTGAGTTTTGTTTCTCTGGGGAAAGGCCATGGTTCATATCCAGGACCCGTAGGCCAGGAGTGCCCCGCAGCCTGCTGAAATTCCGTACGGATCAGGATGACGCCCAGATTAAAGGTGCCCCCAAAGGCACCTGTGGCTGGTTTGACAGTGCCAAGTGCCTCCTGCAAACTGATATCAGCAGCCTGGCCTGGTGACTTTTGTTTCTCTGGGGAAAGGACATGGTTCATGTCAAGTGCCCGGTGGCCCTGAGTGGCCGGCTGCCTGCTGAAATTCCGCACGTATGAGGATACCGCCCAGATGCAAGGTGCACGCGCAGGCAACTGTGGCTGGTTTGACAGTGCCAAGTGCCTCCTGCAAACTGACATCAGGAACCTGGCCTGGTGACTTTTGTTTCTCTGGGGAAAGGCCATCGTTCCTATCCAGGGCCCGGCGGCCCGGAGTGGTCGGATGCCTGCTGAAATTCTGAACGGATCAGGATACCTCCCAGATGCAAGGTGCCCACACAGGCAACTGTGGCTGGTTTGACAGTGCCAAGTGCCTCCTGCAAACTGACATCAGGAACCTGGCCTGGTGACATTTGTTTCTCAGGGGAAAGGCCATCGTTCGTACCCAGTGCCCTTTGGCACGCAGTTGGCGGCTGCCTGCTGAAATTCCTCACGGTTGAGGATACCTCCCAGATGAAAGGAGCCCCAAAAGGGAACTGTGGCTGGTTGGACAGTGCCAAGTGCCTCCTGCAAACTGACATCAGGAACCTGGCCTAGTGACTTTTGTTTCTCTGGGGAAAGGCCATCGTTCCTCTCCTGGACCCGAAGGCCCAGAGTGGACGGCCGCCTTCTGAAATTCCGCATGGATCAGGATACCTCCCAGATGGAAGGTGCCCCCACAGGCAACTGTGGCTGGTTTGACAGTGCCAAGTGCCTCCTGCAAACTGACATCAGGAACCTGGCCTGGTGACTTTTGTTTCTCTGGGGAAAGGCCATCATTCTTGTCCGGGGCCCGCTGGCCCGGAGTGGCTGCCTGCCTGCTGAAATTCCGAACGGATCAGGATACCTCCCAGACGCAAGGCGCCCCCACAGGCACCTGCGGTTGGTTTGACGGTGCCCAGAGCCTCCTGCTAACTGACATCAGGAACCTGGCCTGGTGACTTTTGTTTCTCTGGGGAATGGCCATGGTTCATGTCCAGCGCCAGGTGGCCCACAGTGGCCGGCTGCCTGCTGAAATTCCGCATGGATCAGGATACCTCCCATACCGAAAGTACCACCACAGGCAACTGTGGCTGGTTTGACAGTGCCTAGTGCCTCCTGCAAACTGACATCAGGAACCTGGCCTGGTGACTTTTGTTTCTCTGGGAAAGGGCCATCATTCTTGTCCAGGGCCCGGTGGCCCGGCGTGGCCGGCAGCCTGCAGAAATTCTTAACGGATGAGGATACCTCCCAGATCGAAAATACTGCAACAGGCAACTGTGGCTGGTTTGACAGTGCCAAGTGCCTCCTGCAAACTGACATCAGGAACCTAGCCTGGTGCTTTTGTTTCTCTGGGGAAAGGCCATTGTACGTTTCCAGGGACGGGTGGCCTGTAGTGGCCGGCTGCCTGCTGAAATTCCTCAAGGTTGAGGATACCTCCCAGACGCAAGGTGCCCCCAAAGGCACCTGCGGTTGGTTTGACAGTGCCAAGTGCCTCCTGCAAATTGACATCAGGAACCGGGCCTAGTGACTTTTGTTTCTCTGGGGAAAGTCCATAGATGATGTCCAGTGCCCAGTGGACCGGAGTGGCCGGCTGCCTACTGAAATTCCGCATGGATCACGATACCTCCCAGACCGAAAGTACCACCACAGGCAACTGTGGCTGGTTTGAGAGTGCCAAGTGCCTCCTGCAAACTGACATCAGGAACCTGGCCTGGTGACTTTTGTTTCTCTGGGGAAAGGTCATCATTCTTGTCCGGGGCCCGCTGGCCCGGAGTGGCTGCCTGCCTCCTGAAATTCCGCACGGATCAGGATGCCTCCCAGATGCAAGGTGCCCCCACAGGCACCTGCGGTTGGTTTGACGGTGCCCAGAGCCTCCTGCAAACTGACATCAGGAACCTGGCCTGGTGACTTTTGTTTCTCTGGGGAATGGCCATGGTTCATGTCCAGCGCCAGGTGGCCCACAGTGGCCGGCTGCCTGCTGAAATTCCGCACGGATCAGGATACCTCCCAGACCGAAACTACCACCACAGGCAACTGCGGCTGGTTTGACAGTGCCAAGTGCCTCCTGCAAACTGACATCAGGACCCTGGCCTGGTGAGTTGTCTTTCTCAGAGGAAAAGCCAGTGTTCTTGTCCCACGTCCTGTAGCCCGGAGTGGCCGGCTGCCTGCCGAAATACTCAACGTCTCAATATACATCCTAGAAGCAAGGCGCCACAATAGGCAATTGTGGCGGATTGGACAGTGCCAAATGCCTCCTGCAAATTGACATCAGGAACATGGCCTGCTGAGTTTTGCTTCTGTCAGAAAAAGTTCATGGTTCATTTCCAGGTTGAGGTGACCCGGTGTGGCAGGGTGTCTCTTAAAATTCCAAACATCTCAGGATGGCTCCCAGAATCAAGGCGCCACCACAGGAACCTGTGGGTGGTTGGACAGTGCCAAGTGCCTCCTGCAAACTGACGTCAGGAACTTGGCCTGGTGACTTTTGTTTCTCTGGGGAAAGGCCATCGTTGGTGTCCAGGGTCCGGTGGCCAGGAGAGGACTGGTGCCTGCTGAAATTGCGAACATCCCAATATACCAGCCTGAAGCAAGGTGCCACCAGAGGCAACTGTGGCTGGTTGGACAGTGCGAAGTTCCTTCAGAATATGGACATCAAGGACCTGGCCTGGTGACTTTTGTTTCTCTGGGGAACGGCCATAGTTCCTGGGCAGGTTCCGGTGGACCGTAGCGGCACGGTGCTTCTTAAAATTCCGAACATCTCAAGATATCTCACAGAAGAAAGGCACATCCATAGGCAAGAGTGGCTGGTTCGACAGGGCCAAGTGCCTCCTGCAAATCGACATCAGGAACCTGGCCTGGTGACTTTTGTTTCTCTGGGGAAAGGTCATCATTCTTGTCCAGGGCCCGCTGGCCCGGAGTGTCCGGCGTACTGCTGAAATTCCTCACGGTTGAGGATACCTCCCAGACGCAAGGTGCTCCCACAGGCAAGTGTGGCTGGTTTGACAGTGCCAAGTGCCTCCTGCAAACTGACATCAGGAACTTGGCCTGGTGACTTTTGTTTCTCTGGGGAAAGGACATGGTTCATGTCCAGGGCCAGGTGGCCCGGAGTGGCTGGCTGCCTGCTGAAATTCCTCACGGTTGAGGATACCTCCCAGATGAAAGGAGCCCGCAGAGGAAACTGTGGCTGGTTTGACAGTGCCAAGTGCCTCCTGCAAACTGACATCAGGAACCTGGCCTGGTGACTTTTGTTTCTCTGGGGAAAGGCCATGGTTCATATCCTGGACCTGTTGGACCTGAGAGGCCGGCTGCCTGCTGAAATTCTGAACGGATCAGGATGCCGTCCAGATGCAAGGTGTCCCCAAAGGCACCTGCAGTTGGTTTGACAGTGCCAAGTGCCTCCTGCAAACTGACATCAGGAACCTGGCCTGGTGACTTTTGTTTCTCTGGGGAAATGCCATAGATGATGTCCAGTGCCCGGTGGCCCGGAGTGGCCGGCTGCCTGCTGAAATTCCGCACGGATCAGGATACGTCTCAGATGCAAGGTGCCCACACAGGCAACTGTGGCTGGATTGACAGTGCCAAGTGCCTCCTGCAAACTGACATCAAGAACCTGGCCTGGTGACTTTTCTTTCTCTGGGGAAAGGCCATGGTTCATGTCCAGGGCCCGGTGGCCCGGAGTGGCCAGCTGCCAGCTGAAATTCGTCACGGCTGAGGATACCTCCCAGACGCAAGGAGCCCCCAGAGGAGACTGTGGCTGGTTTGACAGTGCCAAGTGCCTCCTGCAAACTGACATCAGGAACCTGGCCTGGTGACTTTTGTTTCTCTGGGGAAAGGCCATTGTTCATGTCCAGGCCCGGGTGGCCCGGAGTGGCCAGCTGCCAGCTGAAATTCCGCACGTGTGAGGATACATCCCAGATGCAAGGTGCCCCCAAAGGCAACTGTGGCTGGTTTGACAGTGCCAAGTGCCTCCTGCAAACTGACATCAGGAACCTGGCCTGGTGACTTTTGTTTCTCTGGGGAAAGGCCATGGTTCAGGTCCAGGTCCGGGTGGCCCGGAGTGGCCAGCTGCCTGCTGAAATTCCGCACGTATGAGGATACCGCCCAGATGCATGGTGCCCGCGCAGGCAACAGTGGCTGGTTTGAGAGTGCCAAGTGCCTCCTGCAAACTGACATCAGGAACCTGGCCTGGTGACTTTTGTTTCTCTGGGGAAAGGCCATCGTCCCTATCCAGGGCCCCGCGGCCCGGAGTGGCCGGCTGCCTGCTGAAGTTCCGTACGGATCAGGATACCTCCCAGAATGAAAATACCACCACAGGCAACTGTGGCTGGTTTGACAGTGCCAAGTGCCTCCTGCAAACTGACATCAGGAACCTGGCTTGGGGAGTTTTCTTTCTCTGGTGAAAGGCCAATGTACGTGTCCAGGGCCTGATGGCCCGGAGTGGCCGGCAGCCTGCTGAAATTCCTCACGGTTGAGGATACCTCCCAGATGAAAGGTGCCCCCACAGGCGACTGTGGCTGGTTTGACAGTGCCAAGTGCCTCCTGCA
Organism: Passer domesticus; assembly: GCF_036417665.1. Classification (NCBI taxonomy): domain Eukaryota; kingdom Metazoa; phylum Chordata; class Aves; order Passeriformes; family Passeridae; genus Passer; species Passer domesticus. Next base: position 26,194,861 of record NC_087484.1, read on the forward strand.
AACTGACATCAGGAACCTGGCCTGATGACTTTTGTTTCTCTGGGGAAAGGCCATGGTTCATATACTGGGCACATAGGACCGGAGAGACCGGCTGCCTACTGAAATTCCGCACGTATGAGGATACGTCCCAGATGCAAGGTGCCCCCACAGGCAACTGTGGCTGGTTTGACAGTGCCAAGTGCCTCCTGCAAACTGACATCAGGAACCTGGCCTGGTGACTTTTCTTTCTCTGGGGAAAGGCCATTGTACGTGTTCAGGGCCTGGTGGCCCCTAGTGGCCGGCTGCCTGCTGAAATTCCGCATGGATCAGGATACCTCCCAGACCGAAAGTACCACCACAGGCAACTGTGGCTGGTTTGACAGTGCCTAGTGCCTCCTGCAAACTGACATCAGGACCCTGGCCTGGCGAGTTGTCTTTCTCAGAGGAAAAGCCAGTGTTCTTGTCCCACGTCCTGTAGCCCGGAGTGGCCGGCTGCCTGCCGAAATACTCAACGTCTCAATATACATCCTAGAAGCAAGGCGCCACAATAGGCAATTGTGGCGGATTGGACAGTGCCAAATGCCTCCCGCAAATTGACATCAGGAACATGGCCTGCTGAGTTTTGCTTCTGTCAGAAAAATTTCATGGTTCATGTCCAGGTTGAGGTGACCCGGCGTGGCAGGGTGTCTCTTAAAATTCCAAACATCTCAGGATGGCTCCCAGAATCAAGGCGCCACCACAGGCACCTGTGGGTGGTTGGACAGTGCCAAGTGCCTCCTGCAAACTGACGTCAGGAACTTGGCCTGGTGACTTTTGTTTCTCACAGAAAAGTCCATCGTTGGTGTCCAGGGTCCGGTGGCCAGGAGAGGACTGGTGCCTGCTGAAATTGCGAACATCCCAATATACCAGCCTAAAGCAAGGTGCCACCAGAGGCAACTGTGGCTGGTTGGACAGTGCGAAGTTCCTTCAGAATATGGACATCAAGGACCTGGCCTGGTGACTTTTGTTTCTCTGGGGAACGGCCATAGTTCCTGGGCAGGTTCCGGTGGACCGTAGCGGCACGGTGCTTCTTAAAATTCCGAACATCTCAAGACATCTCACAGAAGAAAGGCACATCCATAGGCAAGAGTGGCTGGTTCGACAGGGCCAAGTGCCTCCTGCAAATCGACATCAGGAACCTGGCCTGGTGACTTTTGTTTCTCTGGGGAAAGGTCATCATTCTTGTCCAGGGCCCGCTGGCCCGGAGTGTCCGGCGTACTGCTGAAATTCCTCACGGTTGAGGATACCTCCCAGACGCAAGGTGCTCCCACAGGCAACTGTGGCTGGTTTGACAGTGCCAAGTGCCTCCTGCAAACTGACATCAGGAACCTGGCCTGGTGACTTTTGTTTCTCTTGGGAAAGGCCATGGTTCATGTCCAGGGCCAGGTGGCCCGGAGTGGCTGGCTGCCTGCTGAAATTCCTCACGGTTGAGGATACCTCCCAGATGAAAGGAGCCCGCAGAGGAAACTGTGGCTGGTTTGACAGTGCCAAGTGCCTCCTGCAAACTGACATCAGGAACCTGGACTGGTGACTTTTGTTTCTCTGGGGAAAGGCCAGGGTTCATATCCTGGACCTGTTGGACCTGAGAGGCCGGCTGCCTGCTGAAATTCTGAACGAATCAGGATGCCGTCCAGATGCAAGGTGTCCCCAAAGGCACCTGCAGTTGGTTTGACAGTGCCAAGTGCCTCCTGCAAACTGACATCAGGAACCTGGCCTGGTGACTTTTCTTTCTCTGGGGAAAGGCCATGGTTCATGTCCAGGGCCCGGTGGCCCGGAGTGGCCAGCTGCCAGCTGAAATTCGTCACGGCTGAGGATACCTCCCAGACGCAAGGAGCCCCCAGAGGAGACTGTGGCTGGTTTGACAGTGCCAAGTGCCTCCTGCAAACTGACATCAGGAACCTGGCCTGGTGACTTTTGTTTCTCTGGGGAAAGGCCATGGTTCATGTCCAGGGCCGGGTGGCCCGGAGTGGCCAGCTGCCAGCTGAAATTCCACACGTGTGAGGATACATCCCAGATGCAAGGTGCCCCCAAAGGCAACTGTGGCTGGTTTGACAGTGCCAAGTACCTCCTGTAAACTGACATCAGGAACCTGGCCTGGTGACTTTTGTTTCTCTGGGGAAAGGCCATGGTTCATATCCTGGACCTGTAGGCCCGGAGTGGCCGGCTCCCTGCTGAAATTCCGAATGGATCAGGATGCCGCCCAGATGCAAGGTGCCCCCACAGGCACCTGTGGCTGGTTTGACAGTGCCAAGTGCCTCCTGCAAACTGACATCAGGAACCTGGCCTGGTGACTTTCGTTTCTCTGGGGAAAGGCCATGGTTGGTGTCAAGTGCCCGTAGGCCCGGAGTGGCCGGCTGCCTGCTGAAATTCCGCACGGATCAGGATACCTCCCAGATGCAAGGTGCTTCCACAGGCACCTGTGGTTGGTTTGACAGTGCCAAGTGCCTCCTGCAAACTGACATCAGGAACCTGGCCTGGTGACTTTTGTTTCTCTGGGCAAGCGCCATCATCCTTGTCCGGGGTCCGGTGGCCCGTCGTGGCCGGCTGTCTGCTGAAATTCCGCATGGATCAGGATACCTCCCAGACCGAAAATACCACCACAGGCAACTGTGGTTGGTTTGACAGTGCCAAGTGCCTCCTGCAAACAGACATCAGGAACCTGGCCTGGTGACTTTTGTTTCTCTGGGGAAAGGCCATGGTTCGTGTCCAGTGCCCGGTGGCCTGGAGTGGCCAGCTGCCTGCTGAAATTCCGCACGTATGAGGATACGTCCCAGAAGCAAGGTGCCCCCACAGGCAACAGTGGCTGGTTTGACAGTGCCAAGTGCCTCCTGCAAACTGACATCAGGAACCTGGCCTGGTGACTTTTCTTTCTCTGGGGAAAGGCCATTGTACGTGTTCAGGGCCTGGTGGCCCCTAGTGGCCGGCCGCCTGCTGAAATTCCGCATGGATCAGGATACCTCCCAGACCGAAAGTACCACCACAGGCAACTGTGGCTGGTTTGACAGTGCCAAGTGCCTCCTGCAAACTGACATCAGGACCCTGGCCTGGTGAGTTGTCTTTCTCAGAGGAAAAGCCAGTGTTCTTGTCCCACGTCCTGTAGCCCGGAGTGGCCGGCTGCCTGCCGAAATACTCAACGTCTCAATATACATCCTAGAAGCAAGGCGCCACAATAGGCAATTGTCGCGGATTGGACAGTGCCAAATGCCTCCTGCAAATTGACATCAGGAACATGGCCTGCTGAGTTTTGCTTCTGTCAGAAAAATTTCATGGTTCATGTCCAGGTTGAGGTGACCCGGCGTGGCAGGGTGTCTCTTAAAATTCCAAACATCTCAGGATGGCTCCCAGAATCAAGGCGCCACCACAGGCACCTGTGGATGGTTGGACAGTGCCAAGTGCCTCCTGCAAACTGACGTCAGGAACTTGGCCTGGTGAGTTTTGTTTCTCACAGAAAAGGCCATCGTTGGTGTCCAGGGTCCGGTGGCCCGGAGAGGACTGGTGCCTGCTGAAATTGCGAACATCCCAATATACCAGCCTGAAGCAAGGTGCCACCAGAGGCAACTGTGGCTGGTTGGACAGTGCGAAGTTCCTTCAGAATATGGACATCAGGGACCTGGCCTGGTGACTTTTGTTTCTCTGGGGAAAGGCCATAGTTCCTGGGCAGGTTCCGGTGGACCGTAGCGGCACGGTGCTTCTTAAAATTCCGAACATCTCAAGACATCTCCCAGAAGCAAGGCACAACCATAGGCAAGTGTGGCTGGTTTGACAGGGCCAAGTGCCTCCTGCAAATCGACATCAGGAACCTGGCCTGGTGACTTTTGTTTCTCTGGGGAAAGGTCATCATTTTTGTCCAGGGCCCGCTGGCCCGGAGTGGCCGGCGTAGTGCTGAAATTCCACACGGTTGAGGATACCTCCCAGATGAAAGGAGGCCGCAGAGGAAACTGTGGCTGTTTTGACAGTGCCAAGTGCCTCCTGCAAACTGACATCAGGAACCTGGACTGGTGACTTTTGTTTCTCTGGGGAAAGGCCATGGTTCATATCCTGGACCAGTTGGACCTGAGAGGCCGGTTGCCTGCTGAAATTCCGAACGGATCAGGACGCCGCCCAGATGCAAGGTGCCCCCAAAGGCACCTGCGGTTGGTTTGACAGTGCCAAGTGCCTCCTGCAAACTGACATCAGGAACCTGGCCTGGTGACTTTTGTTTCTCTGGGGAAAGGCCATAGATGATGTCCAGTGCCCGGTGGCCCGGAGTGCCCCGCAGCCTGCTGAAATTCCGCACGGATCAGGATGACGCCCAGATTAAAGGTGCCCCCACAGCCAACTGTGGCTGGATTGACAGTGCCAAGTGCCTCCTGCAAACTGACATCAGGAACCAGGCCTGGTGAGTTTTGTTTCTCTGGGGAAAGGCCATGGTTCATATCCAGGACCCGTAGGCCAGGAGTGCCCCGCAGCCTGCTGAAATTCCGTACGGATCAGGATGACGCCCAGATTAAAGGTGCCCCCAAAGGCACCTGTGGCTGGTTTGACAGTGCCAAGTGCCTCCTGCAAACTGATATCAGCAGCCTGGCCTGGTGACTTTTGTTTCTCTGGGGAAAGGACATGGTTCATGTCAAGTGCCCGGTGGCCCTGAGTGGCCGGCTGCCTGCTGAAATTCCGCACGTATGAGGATACCGCCCAGATGCAAGGTGCACGCGCAGGCAACTGTGGCTGGTTTGACAGTGCCAAGTGCCTCCTGCAAACTGACATCAGGAACCTGGCCTGGTGACTTTTGTTTCTCTGGGGAAAGGCCATCGTTCCTATCCAGGGCCCGGCGGCCCGGAGTGGTCGGATGCCTGCTGAAATTCTGAACGGATCAGGATACCTCCCAGATGCAAGGTGCCCACACAGGCAACTGTGGCTGGTTTGACAGTGCCAAGTGCCTCCTGCAAACTGACATCAGGAACCTGGCCTGGTGACATTTGTTTCTCAGGGGAAAGGCCATCGTTCGTACCCAGTGCCCTTTGGCACGCAGTTGGCGGCTGCCTGCTGAAATTCCTCACGGTTGAGGATACCTCCCAGATGAAAGGAGCCCCAAAAGGGAACTGTGGCTGGTTGGACAGTGCCAAATGCCTCCTGCAAATTGACATCAGGAACATGGCCTGCTGAGTTTTGCTTCTGTCAGAAAAATTTCATGGTTCATGTCCAGGTTGAGGTGACCCGGCGTGGCAGGGTGTCTCTTAAAATTCCAAACATCTCAGGATGGCTCCCAGAATCAAGGCGCCACCACAGGCACCTGTGGATGGTTGGACAGTGCCAAGTGCCTCCTGCAAACTGACGTCAGGAACTTGGCCTGGTGAGTTTTGTTTCTCACAGAAAAGGCCATCGTTGGTGTCCAGGGTCCGGTGGCCCGGAGAGGACTGGTGCCTGCTGAAATTGCGAACATCCCAATATACCAGCCTGAAGCAAGGTGCCACCAGAGGCAACTGTGGCTGGTTGGACAGTGCGAAGTTCCTTCAGAATATGGACATCAGGGACCTGGCCTGGTGACTTTTGTTTCTCTGGGGAAAGGCCATAGTTCCTGGGCAGGTTCCGGTGGACCGTAGCGGCACGGTGCTTCTTAAAATTCCGAACATCTCAAGACATCTCCCAGAAGCAAGGCACAACCATAGGCAAGTGTGGCTGGTTTGACAGGGCCAAGTGCCTCCTGCAAATCGACATCAGGAACCTGGCCTGGTGACTTTTGTTTCTCTGGGGAAAGGTCATCATTTTTGTCCAGGGCCCGCTGGCCCGGAGTGGCCGGCGTAGTGCTGAAATTCCACACGGTTGAGGATACCTCCCAGATGAAAGGAGGCCGCAGAGGAAACTGTGGCTGTTTTGACAGTGCCAAGTGCCTCCTGCAAACTGACATCAGGAACCTGGACTGGTGACTTTTGTTTCTCTGGGGAAAGGCCATGGTTCATATCCTGGACCAGTTGGACCTGAGAGGCCGGTTGCCTGCTGAAATTCCGAACGGATCAGGACGCCGCCCAGATGCAAGGTGCCCCCAAAGGCACCTGCGGTTGGTTTGACAGTGCCAAGTGCCTCCTGCAAACTGACATCAGGAACCTGGCCTGGTGACTTTTGTTTCTCTGGGGAAAGGCCATAGATGATGTCCAGTGCCCGGTGGCCCGGAGTGGCCGGCTGCCTGCTGAAATTCCGCACGGATCAGGATACGTCCCAGATGCAAGGTGCCCCCACAGCCAACTGTGGCTGGATTGACAGTGCCAAGTGCCTCCTGCAAACTGACATCAGGAACCAGGCCTGGTGAGTTTTGTTTCTCTGGGGAAAGGCCATGGTTCATATCCAGGACCCGTAGGCCAGGAGTGCCCCGCAGCCTGCTGAAATTCCGTACGGATCAGGATGACGCCCAGATTAAAGGTGCCCCCAAAGGCACCTGTGGCTGGTTTGACAGTGCCAAGTGCCTCCTGCAAACTGATATCAGCAGCCTGGCCTGGTGACTTTTGTTTCTCTGGGGAAAGGACATGGTTCATGTCAAGTGCCCGGTGGCCCTGAGTGGCCGGCTGCCTGCTGAAATTCCGCACGTATGAGGATACCGCCCAGATGCAAGGTGCACGCGCAGGCAACTGTGGCTGGTTTGACAGTGCCAAGTGCCTCCTGCAAACTGACATCAGGAACCTGGCCTGGTGACTTTTGTTTCTCTGGGGAAAGGCCATCGTTCCTATCCAGGGCCCGGCGGCCCGGAGTGGTCGGATGCCTGCTGAAATTCTGAACGGATCAGGATACCTCCCAGATGCAAGGTGCCCACACAGGCAACTGTGGCTGGTTTGACAGTGCCAAGTGCCTCCTGCAAACTGACATCAGGAACCTGGCCTGGTGACATTTGTTTCTCAGGGGAAAGGCCATCGTTCGTACCCAGTGCCCTTTGGCACGCAGTTGGCGGCTGCCTGCTGAAATTCCTCACGGTTGAGGATACCTCCCAGATGAAAGGAGCCCCAAAAGGGAACTGTGGCTGGTTGGACAGTGCCAAGTGCCTCCTGCAAACTGACATCAGGAACCTGGCCTAGTGACTTTTGTTTCTCTGGGGAAAGGCCATCATTCTTGTCCGGGGCCCGCTGGCCCGGAGTGGCTGCCTGCCTGCTGAAATTCCGAACGGATCAGGATACCTCCCAGACGCAAGGCGCCCCCACAGGCACCTGCGGTTGGTTTGACGGTGCCCAGAGCCTCCTGCTAACTGACATCAGGAACCTGGCCTGGTGACTTTTGTTTCTCTGGGGAATGGCCATGGTTCATGTCCAGCGCCAGGTGGCCCGCAGTGGCCGGCTGCCTGCTGAAATTCCGCATGGATCAGGATACCTCCCATACCGAAAGTACCACCACAGGCAACTGTGGCTGGTTTGACAGTGCCTAGTGCCTCCTGCAAACTGACATCAGGAACCTGGCCTGGTGACTTTTGTTTCTCTCGGAAAGGGCCATCATTCTTGTCCAGGGCCCGGTGACCCGGCGTGGCCGGCAGCCTGCAGAAATTCTTAACGGATGAGGATACCTCCCAGATCGAAAATACTGCAACAGGCAACTGTGGCTGGTTTGACAGTGCCAAGTGCCTCCTGCAAACTGACATCAGGAACCTAGCCTGGTGCTTTTGTTTCTCTGGGGAAAGGCCATTGTACGTTTCCAGGGACGGGTGGCCTGTAGTGGCCGGCTGCCTGCTGAAATTCCTCAAGGTTGAGGATACCTCCCAGACGCAAGGTGCCCCCAAAGGCACCTGCGGTTGGTTTGACAGTGCCAAGTGCCTCCTGCAAATTGACATCAGGAACCGGGCCTAGTGACTTTTGTTTCTCTGGGGAAAGTCCATAGATGATGTCCAGTGCCCAGTGGACCGGAGTGGCCGGCTGCCTACTGAAATTCCGCATGGATCACGATACCTCCCAGACCGAAAGTACCACCACAGGCAACTGTGGCTGGTTTGAGAGTGCCAAGTGCCTCCTGCAAACTGACATCAGGAACCTGGCCTGGTGACTTTTGTTTCTCTGGGGAAAGGCCATGGTTCATGTCCGCGGCCCGGTGGCCCGGAGTGGCTGGCTGCCTTCTGAAATTCCTCACGGTTGAGGATACCTCCCAGATGCAAGGTGCCCACACAGGCAACTGCGGCTGGTTTGACAGTGCCAAGTGCCTCCTGCAAACTGACATCAGGAACCTGGCCTGGTGACTTTTGTTTCTCTGGGGAAAGGTCATCATTCTTGTCCGGGGCCCGCTGGCCCGGAGTGGTCGGCAGCCTGCTGAAATTCCTCACGGTTGAGGATACCTCCCAGACGCAACGTGCTCCCACAGGTAACTGTCACTTGTTTGACAGTGCCAAGTGCCTCCTGCAAACTGACATCAGGAACCTGGCCTGGTGAGTTTTGTTTCTCTGGGGAAAGGCCATCGTTCGTACCCAGTGCGCTTTGGCACGCAGTTGGCGGCTGCCTGCTGAAATTCCTCACGGTTGAGGATACCTCCCAGATGAAAGGAGCCCCAAAAGAGAACTGTGGCTGGTTTGACAGTGCCAAGTGCCTCCTGCAAACTGACATCAGGAACCTGGCCTAGTGACTTTTGTTTCTCTGGGGAAAGGCCATCGTTCCTCTCCTGGACCCGAAGGCCCAGAGTGGCCGGCCGCCTGCTGAAATTCCGCATGGATCAGGATACCTCCCAGATGCAAGGTGCCCCCACAGGCAACTGTGGCTGGCTTGACAGTGCCAAGTGCCTCCTGCAAATTGACATCAGGAACCAGGCCTAGTGACTTTTGTTTCACTGAGGAAAGGCCATAGATGATGTCCAGTGCCCAGTGGACCGGAGTGGCCGGCTGCCTGCTGAAATTCCGCACGGATCAGGATACCTCCCAGATGCAAGTTGCCCCCGCAGGCAACTGTGGCTGGTTTGACAGTGCCAAGTGCCTCCTGCAAACTGACATCAGGAACCTGGACTGGTGACTTTTGTTTCTCTGGGGAAAGGCCATGGTTCATATCCTGGACCAGTTGGACCTGAGAGGCCGGTTGCCTGCTGAAATTCCGAACGGATCAGGATGCCGCCCAGATGCAAGGTGCCCCCAAAGGCACCTGCAGTTGGTTTGACAGTGCCAAGTGCCTCCTGCAAACTGACATCAGGAACCTGGCCTGGTGACTTTTGTTTCTCTGGGGAAAGGCCATAGATGATGTCCAGTGCCCGGTGGCCCGGAGTGGCCGGCTGCCTGCTGAAATTCCGCACGGATCAGGATACGTCCCAGATGCAAGGTGCCCCCACAGCCAACTGTGGCTGGATTGACAGTGCCAAGTGCCTCCTGCAAACTGACATCAGGAACCAGGCCTGGTGAGTTTTGTTTCTCTGGGGAAAGGCCATGGTTCATATCCAGGACCCGTAGGCCAGGAGTGCCCCGCAGCCTGCTGAAATTCCGTACGGATCAGGATGACGCCCAGATTAAAGGTGCCCCCAAAGGCACCTGTGGCTGGTTTGACAGTGCCAAGTGCCTCCTGCAAACTGATATCAGCAGCCTGGCCTGGTGACTTTTGTTTCTCTGGGGAAAGGACATGGTTCATGTCAAGTGCCCGGTGGCCCTGAGTGGCCGGCTGCCTGCTGAAATTCCGCACGTATGAGGATACCGCCCAGATGCAAGGTGCACGCGCAGGCAACTGTGGCTGGTTTGACAGTGCCAAGTGCCTCCTGCAAACTGACATCAGGAACCTGGCCTGGTGACTTTTGTTTCTCTGGGGAAAGGCCATCGTTCCTATCCAGGGCCCGGCGGCCCGGAGTGGTCGGATGCCTGCTGAAATTCTGAACGGATCAGGATACCTCCCAGATGCAAGGTGCCCCCAGAGGCAACTGTGGCTGGTTTGACAGTGCCAAGTGCCTCCTGCAAACTGACATCAGGAACCTGGCCTGGTGACATTTGTTTCTCAGGGGAAAGGCCATCGTTCGTACCCAGTGAGCTTTGGCACGCAGTTGGCGGCTCCCTGCTGAAATTCCGAATGGATCAGGATGCCGCCCAGATGCAATGTGCCCCCACTAGGCAACTGTGGCTGGTTTGACAGTGCCAAGTGCCTCCTGCAAACTGACATCAGGAACCTGGCCTAGTGACTTTTGTTTCTCTGGGGAAAGGCCATCGTTCCTCTCCTGGACCCGAAGGCCCAGAGTGGACGGCCGCCTTCTGAAATTCCGCATGGATCAGGATACCTCCCAGATGGAAGGTGCCCCCACAGGCAACTGTGGCTGGTTTGACAGTGCCAAGTGCCTCCTGCAAACTGACATCAGGAACCTGGCCTGGTGACTTTTGTTTCTCTGGGGAAAGGCCATCATTCTTGTCCGGGGCCCGCTGGCCCGGAGTGGCTGCCTGCCTGCTGAAATTCCTCACGGTTGAGGATACCTCCCAGACGCAAGGCGCCCCCACAGGCACCTGCGGTTGGTTTGACGGTGCCCAGAGCCTCCTGCTAACTGACATCAGGAACCGGGCCTGGTGACTTTTGTTTCTCTGGGGAATGGCCATGGTTCATGTCCAGCGCCAGGTGGCCCACAGTGGCCGGCTGCCTGCTGAAATTCCGCATGGATCAGGATACCTCCCATACCGAAAGTACCACCACAGGCAACTGTGGCTGGTTTGACAGTGCCTAGTGCCTCCTGCAAACTGACATCAGGAACCTGACCTGGTGACTTTTGTTTCTCTGGGAAAGGGCCATCATTCTTGTCCAGGGCCCGGTGGCCCGGCGTGGCCGGCAGCCTGCAGAAATTCTTAACGGATGAGGATACCTCCCAGATCGAAAATACTGCAACAGGCAACTGTGGCTGGTTTGACAGTGCCAAGTGCCTCCTGCAAACTGACATCAGGAACCTAGCCTGGTGCTTTTGTTTCTCTGGGGAAAGGCCATTGTACGTTTCCAGGGACGGGTGGCCTGTAGTGGCCGGCTGCCTGCTGAAATTCCTCAAGGTGAGGATACCTCCCAGACGCAAGGTGCCCCCAAAGGCACCTGCGGTTGGTTTGACAGTGCCAAGTGCCTCCTGCAAATTGACATCAGGAACCGGGCCTAGTGACTTTTGTTTCTCTGGGGAAAGTCCATAGATGATGTCCAGTGCCCAGTGGACCGGAGTGGCCGGCTGCCTACTGAAATTCCGCATGGATCACGATACCTCCCAGACCGAAAGTACCACCACAGGCAACTGTGGCTGGTTTGAGAGTGCCAAGTGCCTCCTGCAAACTGACATCAGGAACCTGGCCTGGTGACTTTTGTTTCTCTGGGGAAAGGTCATCATTCTTGTCCGGGGCCCGCTGGCCCGGAGTGGCTGCCTGCCTCCTGAAATTCCGCACGGATCAGGATGCCTCCCAGATGCAAGGTGCCCCCACAGGCACCTGCGGTTGGTTTGACGGTGCCCAGAGCCTCCTGCTAACTGACATCAGGAACCTGGCCTGGTGACTTTTGTTTCTCTGGGGAATGGCCATGGTTCATGTCCAGCGCCAGGTGGCCCACAGTGGCCGGCTGCCTGCTGAAATTCCGCACGGATCAGGATACCTCCCAGACCGAAACTACCACCACAGGCAACTGCGGCTGGTTTGACAGTGCCAAGTGCCTCCTGCAAACTGACATCAGGAACCTGGCTTGGGGAGTTTTCTTTCTCTGGTGAAAGGCCAATGTACGTGTCCAGGGCCTGATGGCCCGGAGTGGCCGGCAGCCTGCTGAAATTCCTCACGGTTGAGGATACCTCCCAGATGAAAGGTGCCCCCACAGGCAACTGTGGCTGGTTTGACAGTGCCAAGTGCCTCCTGCAAACTGACATCAGGACCCTGGCCTGGTGAGTTGTCTTTCTCAGAGGAAAAGCCAGTGTTCTTGTCCCACGTCCTGTAGCCCGGAGTGGCCGGCTGCCTGCCGAAATACTCAACGTCTCAATATACATCCTAGAAGCAAGGCGCCACAATAGGCAATTGTGGCGGATTGGACAGTGCCAAATGCCTCCTGCAAATTGACATCAGGAACATGGCCTGCTGAGTTTTGCTTCTGTCAGAAAAAGTTCATGGTTCATTTCCAGGTTGAGGTGACCCGGTGTGGCAGGGTGTCTCTTAAAATTCCAAACATCTCAGGATGGCTCCCAGAATCAAGGCGCCACCACAGGAACCTGTGGGTGGTTGGACAGTGCCAAGTGCCTCCTGCAAACTGACGTCAGGAACTTGGCCTGGTGACTTTTGTTTCTCTGGGGAAAGGCCATCGTTGGTGTCCAGGGTCCGGTGGCCAGGAGAGGACTGGTGCCTGCTGAAATTGCGAACATCCCAATATACCAGCCTGAAGCAAGGTGCCACCAGAGGCAACTGTGGCTGGTTGGACAGTGCGAAGTTCCTTCAGAATATGGACATCAAGGACCTGGCCTGGTGACTTTTGTTTCTCTGGGGAACGGCCATAGTTCCTGGGCAGGTTCCGGTGGACCGTAGCGGCACGGTGCTTCTTAAAATTCCGAACATCTCAAGATATCTCACAGAAGAAAGGCACATCCATAGGCAAGAGTGGCTGGTTCGACAGGGCCAAGTGCCTCCTGCAAATCGACATCAGGAACCTGGCCTGGTGACTTTTGTTTCTCTGGGGAAAGGTCATCATTCTTGTCCAGGGCCCGCTGGCCCGGAGTGTCCGGCGTACTGCTGAAATTCCTCACGGTTGAGGATACCTCCCAGATGAAAGGAGCCCGCAGAGGAAACTGTGGCTGGTTTGACAGTGCCAAGTGCCTCCTGCAAACTGACATCAGGAACCTGGCCTGGTGACTTTTGTTTCTCTGGGGAAAGGCCATGGTTCATATCCTGGACCAGTTGGACCTGAGAGGCCGGCTGCCTGCTGAAATTCTGAACGGATCAGGATGCCGTCCAGATGCAAGGTGTCCCCAAAGGCACCTGCAGTTGGTTTGACAGAGCCAAGTGCCTCCTGCAAACTGACATCAGGAACCTGGCCTGGTGACTTTTGTTTCTCTGGGGAAATGCCATAGATGATGTCCAGTGCCCGGTGGCCCGGAGTGGCCGGCTGCCTGCTGAAATTCCGCACGGATCAGGATACGTCTCAGATGCAAGGTGCACACACAGGCAACTGTGGCTGGATTGACAGTGCCAAGTGCCTCCTGCAAACTGACATCAGGAACCTGACCTGGTGACTTTTGTTTCTCTGGGGAAAGGCCATTGTTCATGTCCAGGGCCGGGTGGCCCGGAGTGGCCAGCTGCCAGCTGAAATTCCGCACGTGTGAGGATACATCCCAGATGCAAGGTGCCCCCAAAGGCAACTGTGGCTGGTTTGACAGTGCCAAGTGCCTCCTGCAAACTGACATCAGGAACCTGGCCTGGTGACTTTTGTTTCTCTGGGGAAAGGCCATGGTTCATATCCTGGACCAGTAGGCCCGGAGTGGCCGGCTCCCTGCTGAAATTCCGAATGGATCAGAATGCCGCCCAGATGCAAGGTGCCCCCACAGGCACCTGTGGCTGGTTTGACAGTGCCAAGTGCCTCCTGCAAACTGACATCAGGAACCTGGCCTGGTGACTTTTGTTTCTCTGGGGAAAGGCCATGGTTCAGGTCCAGGTCCGGGTGGCCCGGAGTGGGCAGCTGCCTGCTGAAATTCCGCACGTATGAGGATACCGCCCAGATGCATGGTGCCCGCGCAGGCAACAGTGGCTGGTTTGAGAGTGCCAAGTGCCTCCTGCAAACTGACATCAGGAACCTGGCCTGGTGACTTTTGTTTCTCTGGGGAAAGGCCATCGTCCCTATCCAGGGCCCCGCGGCCCGGAGTGGCCGGCTGCCTGCTGAAGTTCCGTACGGATCAGGATACCTCCCAGAATGAAAATACCACCACAGGCAACTGTGGCTGGTTTGACAGTGCCAAGTGCCTCCTGCAAACTGACATCAGGAACCTGGCTTGGGGAGTTTTCTTTCTCTGGTGAAAGGCCAATGTACGTGTCCAGGGCCTGATGGCCCGGAGTGGCCGGCAGCCTGCTGAAATTCCTCACGGTTGAGGATACCTCCCAGATGCAAGGTGCCCCCACAGGCGACTGTGGCTGGTTTGACAGTGCCAAGTGCCTCCTGCAAACTGACATCAGGAACCTGGCCTGGTGACTTTTGTTTCTCTGGGGAAAGGCCATGGTTCATATACTGGGCACATAGGACCGGAGAGACCGGCTGCCTACTGAAATTCCGCACGTATGAGGATACGTCCCAGATGCAAGGTGCCCCCACAGGCAACTGTGGCTGGTTTGACAGTGCCAAGTGCCTCCTGCAAACTGACATCAGGAACCTGGCCTGGTGACTTTTCTTTCTCTGGGGAAAGGCCATTGTACGTGTTCAGGGCCTGGTGGCCCCTAGTGGCCGGCCGCCTGCTGAAATTCCGCATGGATCAGGATACCTCCCAGACCGAAAGTACCACCACAGGCAACTGTGGCTGGTTTGACAGTGCCAAGTGCCTCCTGCAAACTGACATCAGGACCCTGGCCTGGCGAGTTGTCTTTCTCAGAGGAAAAGCCAGTGTTCTTGTCCCACGTCCTGTAGCCCGGAGTGGCCGGCTGCCTGCCGAAATACTCAACGTCTCAATATACATCCTAGAAGCAAGGCGCCACAATAGGCAATTGTGGCGGATTGGACAGTGCCAAATGCCTCCTGCAAATTGACATCAGGAACATGGCCTGCTGAGTTTTGCTTCTGTCAGAAAAATTTCATGGTTCATGTCCAGGTTGAGGTGACCCGGCGTGGCAGGGTGTCTCTTAAAATTCCAAACATCTCAGGATGGCTCCCAGAATCAAGGCGCCACCACAGGCACCTGTGGGTGGTTGGACAGTGCCAAGTGCCTCCTGCAAACTGACGTCAGGAACTTGGCCTGGTGACTTTTGTTTCTCACAGAAAAGTCCATCGTTGGTGTCCAGGGTCCGGTGGCCAGGAGAGGACTGGTGCCTGCTGAAATTGCGAACATCCCAATATACCAGCCTGAAGCAAGGTGCCACCAGAGGCAACTGTGGCTGGTTGGACAGTGCGAAGTTCCTTCAGAATATGGACATCAAGGACCTGGCCTGGTGACTTTTGTTTCTCTGGGGAACGGCCATAGTTCCTGGGCAGGTTCCGGTGGACCGTAGCGGCACGGTGCTTCTTAAAATTCCGAACATCTCAAGACATCTCACAGAAGAAAGGCACATCCATAGGCAAGTGTGGCTGGTTCGACAGGGCCAAGTGCCTCCTGCAAATCGACATCAGGAACCTGGCCTGGTGACTTTTGTTTCTCTGGGGAAAGGTCATCATTCTTGTCCAGGGCCCGCTGGCCCGGAGTGTCCGGCGTACTGCTGAAATTCCTCACGGTTGAGGATACCTCCCAGACGCAAGGTGCTCCCACAGGCAACTGTGGCTGGTTTGACAGTGCCAAGTGCCTCCTGCAAACTGACATCAGGAACCTGGCCTGGTGACTTTTGTTTCTCTTGGGAAAGGCCATGGTTCATGTCCAGGGCCAGGTGGCCCGGAGTGGCTGGCTGCCTGCTGAAATTCCTCACGGTTGAGGATACCTCCCAGATGAAAGGAGCCCGCAGAGGAAACTGTGGCTGGTTTGACAGTGCCAAGTGCCTCCTGCAAACTGACATCAGGAACCTGGACTGGTGACTTTTGTTTCTCTGGGGAAAGGCCATGGTTCATATCCTGGACCTGTTGGACCTGAGAGGCCGGCTGCCTGCTGAAATTCTGAACGAATCAGGATGCCGTCCAGATGCAAGGTGTCCCCAAAGGCACCTGCAGTTGGTTTGACAGTGCCAAGTGCCTCCTGCAAACTGACATCAGGAACCTGGCCTGGTGACTTTTGTTTCTCTGGGGAAAGGCCATGGTTCATGTCCAGGGCTGGGTGGCCCGGAGTGGCCAGCTGCCAGCTGAAATTCGTCACGGCTGAGGATACCTCCCAGACGCAAGGAGCCCCCAGAGGAGACTGTGGCTGGTTTGACAGTGCCAAGTGCCTCCTGCAAACTGACATCAGGAACCTGGCCTGGTGACTTTTGTTTCTCTGGGGAAAGGCCATGGTTCATGTCCAGGGCCGGGTGGCCCGGAGTGGCCAGCTGCCAGCTGAAATTCCACACGTGTGAGGATACATCCCAGATGCAAGGTGCCCCCAAAGGCAACTGTGGCTGGTTTGACAGTGCCAAGTACCTCCTGTAAACTGACATCAGGAACCTGGCCTGGTGACTTTTGTTTCTCTGGGGAAAGGCCATGGTTCATATCCTGGACCTGTAGGCCCGGAGTGGCCGGCTCCCTGCTGAAATTCCGAATGGATCAGGATGCCGCCCAGATGCAAGGTGCCCCCACAGGCACCTGTGGCTGGTTTGACAGTGCCAAGTGCCTCCTGCAAACTGACATCAGGAACCTGGCCTGGTGGCTTTCGTTTCTCTGGGGAAAGGCCATGGTTGTTGTCAAGTGCCCGTAGGCCCGGAGTGGCCGGCTGCCTGCTGAAATTCCGCACGGATCAGGATACCTCCCAGATGCAAGGTGCTTCCACAGGCACCTGTGGTTGGTTTGACAGTGCCAAGTGCCTCCTTCAAACTGACATCAGGAACCTGGCCTGGTGACTTTTGTTTCTCTGGGCAAGCGCCATCATCCTTGTCCGGGGTCCGGTGGCCCGTCGTGGCCGGCTGTCTGCTGAAATTCCGCATGGATCAGGATACCTCCCAGACCGAAAATACCACCACAGGCAACTGTGGTTGGTTTGACAGTGCCAAGTGCCTCCTGCAAACTGACATCAGGAACCTGGCCTGGTGACTTTTGTTTCTCTGGGGAAAGGCCATGGTTCGTGTCCAGTGCCCGGTGGCCTGGAGTGGCCAGCTGCCTGCTGAAATTCCGCACGTATGAGGATACGTCCCAGAAGCAAGGTGCCCCCACAGGCAACAGTGGCTGGTTTGACAGTGCCAAGTGCCTCCTGCAAACTGACATCAGGAACCTGGCCTGGTGACTTTTCTTTCTCTGGGGAAAGGCCATTGTACGTGTTCAGGGCCTGGTGGCCCCTAGTGGCCGGCCGCCTGCTGAAATTCCGCATGGATCAGGATACCTCCCAGACCGAAAGTACCACCACAGGCAACTGTGGCTGGTTTGACAGTGCCAAGTGCCTCCTGCAAACTGACATCAGGACCCTGGCCTGGTGAGTTGTCTTTCTCAGAGGAAAAGCCAGTGTTCTTGTCCCACATCCTGTAGCCCGGAGTGGCCGGCTGCCTGCCGAAATACTCAACGTCTCAATATACATCCTAGAAGCAAGGCGCCACAATAGGCAATTGTGGCGGATTGGACAGTGCCAAATGCCTCCTGCAAATTGACATCAGGAACATGGCCTGCTGAGTTTTGCTTCTGTCAGAAAAATTTCATGGTTCATGTCCAGGTTGAGGTGACCCGGCGTGGCAGGGTGTCTCTTAAAATTCCAAACATCTCAGGATGGCTCCCAGAATCAAGGCGCCACCACAGGCACCTGTGGATGGTTGGACAGTGCCAAGTGCCTCCTGCAAACTGACGTCAGGAACTTGGCCTGGTGACTTTTGTTTCTCACAGAAAAGGCCATCGTTGGTGTCCAGGGTCCGGTGGCCAGGAGAGGACTGGTGCCTGCTGAAATTGCGAACATCCCAATATACCAGCCTGAAGCAAGGTGCCACCAGAGGCAACTGTGGCTGGTTGGACAGTGCGAAGTTCCTTCAGAATATGGACATCAGGGACCTGGCCTGGTGACTTTTGTTTCTCTGGGGAAAGGCCATAGTTCCTGGGCAGGTTCCGGTGGACCGTAGCGGCACGGTGCTTCTTAAAATTCCGAACATCTCAAGACATCTCCCAGAAGCAAGGCACAACCATAGGCAAGTGTGGCTGGTTTGACAGGGCCAAGTGCCTCCTGCAAATCGACATCAGGAACCTGGCCTGGTGACTTTTGTTTCTCTGGGGAAAGGTCATCATTCTTGTCCAGGGCCCGCTGGCCCGGAGTGGCCGGCGTAGTGCTGAAATTCCTCACGGTTGAGGATACCTCCCAGATGAAAGGAGGCCGCAGAGGAAACTGTGGCTGTTTTGACAGTGCCAAGTGCCTCCTCCAAACTGACATCAGGAACCTGGACTGGTGACTTTTGTTTCTCTGGGGAAAGGCCATGGTTCATATCTTGGACCAATTGGACCTGAGAGGCCGGTTGCCTGCTGAAATTCCGAACGGATCAGGATGCCGCCCAGATGCAAGGTGCCCCCAAAGGCACCTGCAGTTGGTTTGACAGTGCCAAGTGCCTCCTGCAAACTGACATCAGGAACCTGGCCTGGTGACTTTTGTTTCTCTGGGGAAAGGCCATAGATGATGTCCAGTGCCCGGTGGCCCGGAGTGGCCGGCTGCCTGCTGAAATTCCGCACGGATCAGGATACGTCCCAGATGCAAGGTGCCCCCACAGCCAACTGTGGCTGGATTGACAGTGCCAAGTGCCTCCTGCAAACTGACATCAGGAACCAGGCCTGGTGAGTTTTGTTTCTCTGGGGAAAGGCCATGGTTCATATCCAGGACCCGTAGGCCAGGAGTGCCCCGCAGCCTGCTGAAATTCCGTACGGATCAGGATGACGCCCAGATTAAAGGTGCCCCCAAAGGCACCTGTGGCTGGTTTGACAGTGCCAAGTGCCTCCTGCAAACTGATATCAGCAGCCTGGCCTGGTGACTTTTGTTTCTCTGGGGAAAGGACATGGTTCATGTCAAGTGCCCGGTGGCCCTGAGTGGCCGGCTGCCTGCTGAAATTCCGCACGTATGAGGATACCGCCCAGATGCAAGGTGCACGCGCAGGCAACTGTGGCTGGTTTGACAGTGCCAAGTGCCTCCTGCAAACTGACATCAGGAACCTGGCCTGGTGACTTTTGTTTCTCTGGGGAAAGGCCATCGTTCCTATCCAGGGCCCGGCGGCCCGGAGTGGTCAGATGCCTGCTGAAATTCTGAACGGATCAGGATACCTCCCAGATGCAAGGTGCCCACACAGGCAACTGTGGCTGGTTTGACAGTGCCAAGTGCCTCCTGCAAACTGACATCAGGAACCTGGCCTGGTGACTTTTGTTTCTCTGGGGAAAGGCCATCATTCCTCTCCTGGACCCGAAGGCCCAGAGTGGACGGCCGCCTTCTGAAATTCCGCATGGATCAGGATACCTCCCAGATGGAAGGTGCCCCCACAGGCAACTGTGGCTGGTTTGACAGTGCCAAGTGCCTCCTGCAAACTGACATCAGGAACCTGGCCTGGTGACTTTTGTTTCTCTGGGGAAAGGCCATCATTCTTGTCCGGGGCCCGCTGGCCCGTAGTGGCTGCCTGCCTGCTGAAATTCTGAACGGATCAGGATACCTCCCAGACGCAAGGCGCCCCCACAGGCACCTGCGGTTGGTTTGACGGTGCCCAGAGCCTCCTGCTAACTGACATCAGGAACCTGGCCTGGTGACTTTTGTTTCTCTGGGGAATGGCCATGGTTCATGTCCAGCGCCAGGTGGCCCACAGTGGCCGGCTGCCTGCTGAAATTCCGCATGGATCAGGATACCTCCCATACCGAAAGTACCACCACAGGCAACTGTGGCTGGTTTGACAGTGCCATGTGCCTCCTGCAAACTGACATCAGGAACCTGGCCTGGTGACTTTTGTTTCTCTGGGAAAGGGCCATCATTCTTGTCCAGGGCCCGGTGGCCCGGCGTGGCCGGCAGCCTGCAGAAATTCTTAACGGATGAGGATACCTCCCAGATCGAAAATACTGCAACAGGCAACTGTGGCTGGTTTGACAGTGCCAAGTGCCTCCTGCAAACTGACATCAGGAACCTAGCCTGGTGCTTTTGTTTCTCTGGGGAAAGGCCATTGTACGTTTCCAGGGACGGGTGGCCTGTAGTGGCCGGCTGCCTGCTGAAATTCCTCAAGGTTGAGGATACCTCCCAGACGCAAGGTGCCCCCAAAGGCACCTGCGGTTGGTTTGACAGTGCCAAGTGCCTCCTGCAAATTGACATCAGGAACCGGGCCTAGTGACTTTTGTTTCTCTGGGGAAAGTCCATAGATGATGTCCAGTGCCCAGTGGACCGGAGTGGCCGGCTGCCTACTGAAATTCCGCATGGATCACGATACCTCCCAGACCGAAAGTACCACCACAGGCAACTGTGGCTGGTTTGAGAGTGCCAAGTGCCTCCTGCAAACTGACATCAGGAACCTGGCCTGGTGACTTTTGTTTCTCTGGGGAAAGGCCATGGTTCATGTCCGCGGTCCGGTGGCCCGGAGTGGCTGGCTGCCTTCTGAAATTCCTCACGGTTGAGGATACCTCCCAGATGCAAGGTGCCCACACAGGCAACTGCGGCTGGTTTGACAGTGCCAAGTGCCTCCTGCAAACTGACATCAGGAACCTGGCCTGGTGACTTTTGTTTCTCTGGGGAAAGGTCATCATTCTTGTCCGGGGCCCGCTGGCCCGGAGTGGTCGGCAGCCTGCTGAAATTCCTCACGGTTGAGGATACCTCCCAGACGCAACGTGCTCCCACAGGTAACTGTCACTTGTTTGACAGTGCCAAGTGCCTCCTGCAAACTGACATCAGGAACCTGGCCTGGTGAGTTTTGTTTCTCTGGGGAAAGGCCATCGTTCGTACCCAGTGCGCTTTGGCACGCAATTGGCGGCTGCCTGCTGAAATTCCTCACGGTTGAGGATACCTCCCAGATGAAAGGAGCCCCAAAAGAGAACTGTGGCTGGTTTGACAGTGCCAAGTGCCTCCTGCAAACTGACATCAGGAATCTGGCCTAGTGACTTTTGTTTCTCTGGGGAAAGGCCATGGTTCATGTCCGCGGCCCGGTGGCCCGGAGTGGCTGGCTGCCTTCTGAAATTCCTCACGGTTGAGGATACCTCCCAGATGCAAGGTGCCCACACAGGCAACTGCGGCTGGTTTGACAGTGCCAAGTGCCTCCTGCAAACTGACATCAGGAACCTGGCCTGGTGACTTTTGTTTCTCTGGGGAAAGGTCATCATTCTTGTCCGGGGCCCGCTGGCCCGGAGTGGTCGGCAGCCTGCTGAAATTCCTCACGGTTGAGGATACCTCCCAGACGCAACGTGCTCCCACAGGTAACTGTCACTTGTTTGACAGTGCCAAGTGCCTCCTGCAAACTGACATCAGGAACCTGGCCTGGTGAGTTTTGTTTCTCTGGGGAAAGGCCATCGTTCGTACCCAGTGCGCTTTGGCACGCAGTTGGCGGCTGCCTGCTGAAATTCCTCACGGTTGAGGATACCTCCCAGATGAAAGGAGCCCCAAAAGAGAACTGTGGCTGGTTTGACAGTGCCAAGTGCCTCCTGCAAACTGACATCAGGAACCTGGCCTAGTGACTTTTGTTTCTCTGGGGAAAGGCCATCGTTCCTCTCCTGGACCCGAAGGCCCAGAGTGGCCGGCCGCCTGCTGAAATTCCGCATGGATCAGGATACCTCCCAGATGGAAGGTGCCCCCACAGGCAACTGTGGCTGGTTTGACAGTGCCAAGTGCCTCCTGCAAACTGCCATCAGGAACCTGGCCTGGTGACTTTTGTTTCTCTGGGGAAACGCCATGGTTCATGTCCGGGGCCCGGTGGCCCGGAGTGGCCGGCTGCCTGCTGAAATTCCTCACGGTTGAGGATACCTCCCAGACGCAAGGTGCCCCCAAAGGCACCTGCGGTTGGTTTGACAGTGCCAAGTGCCTCCTGCAAATTGACATCAGGAACCAGGCCTAGTGACTTTTGTTTCTCTGAGGAAAGGCCATAGATGATGTCCAGTGCCCAGTGGACCGGAGTGGCCGGCTGCCTGCTGAAATTCCGCACGGATCAGGATACCTCCCAGATGCAAGTTGCCCCCGCAGGCAACTGTGGCTGGTTTGACAGTGCCAAGTGCCTCCTGCAAACTGACATCAGGAACCTGGACTGGTGACTTTTGTTTCTCTGGGGAAAGGCCATGGTTCATATCCTGGACCAGTTGGACCTGAGAGGCCGGTTGCCTGCTGAAATTCCGAACGGATCAGGATGCCGCCCAGATGCAAGGTGCCCCCAAAGGCACCTGCAGTTGGTTTGACAGTGCCAAGTGCCTCCTGCAAACTGACATCAGGAACCTGGCCTGGTGACTTTTGTTTCTCTGGGGAAAGGCCATAGATGATGTCCAGTGCCCGGTGGCCCGGAGTGGCCGGCTGCCTGCTGAAATTCCGCACGGATCAGGATACGTCCCAGATGCAAGGTGCCCCCACAGCCAACTGTGGCTGGATTGACAGTGCCAAGTGCCTCCTGCAAACTGACATCAGGAACCAGGCCTGGTGAGTTTTGTTTCTCTGGGGAAAGGCCATGGTTCATATCCAGGACCCGTAGGCCAGGAGTGCCCCGCAGCCTGCTGAAATTCCTCACGTTTGAGGATACCTCCGAGATGCAAGGTGCCCCCACAGGCAACAGTGGATGGTTGGACAGTGCCAAGTGCCTCCTGCAAACTGACGTCAGGAACTTGGCCTGGTGACTTTTGTTTCTCACAGAAAAGGCCATCGTTGGTGTCCAGGGTCCGGTGGCCAGGAGAGGACTGGTGCCTGCTGAAATTGCGAACATCCCAATATACCAGCCTGAAGCAAGGTGCCACCAGAGGCAACTGTGGCTGGTTGGACAGTGCGAAGTTCCTTCAGAATATGGACATCAGGGACCTGGCCTGGTGACTTTTGTTTCTCTGGGGAAAGGCCATAGTTCCTGGGCAGGTTCCGGTGGACCGTAGCGGCACGGTGCTTCTTAAAATTCCGAACATCTCAAGACATCTCCCAGAAGCAAGGCACAACCATAGGCAAGTGTGGCTGGTTTGACAGGGCCAAGTGCCTCCTGCAAATCGACATCAGGAACCTGGCCTGGTGACTTTTGTTTCTCTGGGGAAAGGTCATCATTCTTGTCCAGGGCCCGCTGGCCCGGAGTGGTTGGCGTAGTGCTGAAATTCCTCACGGTTGAGGATACCTCCCAGATGAAAGGAGGCCGCAGAGGAAACTGTGGCTGTTTTGACAGTGCCAAGTGCCTCCTGCAAACTGACATCAGGAACCTGGACTGGTGACTTTTGTTTCTCTGGGGAAAGGCCATGGTTCATATCCTGGACCAATTGGACCTGAGAGGCCGGTTGCCTGCTGAAATTCCGAACGGATCAGGATGCCGCCCAGATGAAAGGTGCCCCCAAAGGCACCTGCAGTTGGTTTGACAGTGCCAAGTGCCTCCTGCAAACTGACATCAGGAACCTGGCCTGGTGACTTTTGTTTCTCTGGGGAAAGGCCATTGTTCATGTCCAGGGCCGGGTGGCCCGGAGTGGCCAGCTGCCAGCTGAAATTCCGCACGTGTGAGGATACATCCCAGATGCAAGGTGCCCCCAAAGGCAACTGTGGCTGGTTTGACAGTGCCAAGTGCCTCCTGCAAACTGACATCAGGAACCTGGCCTGGTGACTTTTGTTTCTCTGGGGAAAGGCCATGGTTCATATCCTGGACCAGTAGGCCCGGAGTGGCCGGCTCCCTGCTGAAATTCCGAATGGATCAGAATGCCGCCCAGATGCAAGGTGCCCCCACAGGCACCTGTGGCTGGTTTGACAGTGCCAAGTGCCTCCTGCAAACTGACATCAGGAACCTGGCCTGGTGACTTTTGTTTCTCTGGGGAAAGGCCATGGTTCAGGTCCAGGTCCGGGTGGCCCGGAGTGGGCAGCTGCCTGCTGAAATTCCGCACGTATGATGATACCGCCCAGATGCATGGTGCCCGCGCAGGCAACAGTGGCTGGTTTGAGAGTGCCAAGTGCCTCCTGCAAACTGACATCAGGAACCTGGCCTGGTGACTTTTGTTTCTCTGGGGAAAGGCCATCGTCCCTATCCAGGGCCCCGCGGCCCGGAGTGGCCGGCTGCCTGCTGAAGTTCCGTACGGATCAGGATACCTCCCAGAATGAAAATACCACCACAGGCAACTGTGGCTGGTTTGACAGTGCCAAGTGCCTCCTGCAAACTGACATCAGGAACCTGGCTTGGGGAGTTTTCTTTCTCTGGTGAAAGGCCAATGTACGTGTCCAGGGCCTGATGGCCCGGAGTGGCCGGCAGCCTGCTGAAATTCCTCACGGTTGAGGATACCTCCCAGATGCAAGGTGCCCCCACAGGCGACTGTGGCTGGTTTGACAGTGCCAAGTGCCTCCTGCAAACTGACATCAGCAACCTGGCCTGGTGACTTTTGTTTCTCTGGGGAAAGGCCATGGTTCATATACTGGGCACATAGGACCGGAGAGACCGGCTGCCTACTGAAATTCCGCACGTATGAGGATACGTCCCAGATGCAAGGTGCCCCCACAGGCAACTGTGGCTGGTTTGACAGTGCCAAGTGCCTCCTGCAAACTGACATCAGGAACCTGGCCTGGTGACTTTTCTTTCTCTGGGGAAAGGCCATTGTACGTGTTCAGGGCCTGGTGGCCCCTAGTGGCCGGCCGCCTGCTGAAATTCCGCATGGATCAGGATACCTCCCAGACCGAAAGTACCACCACAGGCAACTGTGGCTGGTTTGACAGTGCCAAGTGCCTCCTGCAAACTGACATCAGGACCCTGGCCTGGCGAGTTGTCTTTCTCAGAGGAAAAGCCAGTGTTCTTGTCCCACGTCCTGTAGCCCGGAGTGGCCGGCTGCCTGCCGAAATACTCAACGTCTCAATATACATCCTAGAAGCAAGGCGCCACAATAGGCAATTGTGGCGGATTGGACAGTGCCAAATGCCTCCTGCAAATTGACATCAGGAACATGGCCTGCTGAGTTTTGCTTCTGTCAGAAAAATTTCATGGTTCATGTCCAGGTTGAGGTGACCCGGCGTGGCAGGGTGTCTCTTAAAATTCCAAACATCTCAGGATGGCTCCCAGAATCAAGGCGCCACCACAGGCACCTGTGGGTGGTTGGACAGTGCCAAGTGCCTCCTGCAAACTGACGTCAGGAACTTGGCCTGGTGACTTTTGTTTCTCACAGAAAAGTCCATCGTTGGTGTCCAGGGTCCGGTGGCCAGGAGAGGACTGGTGCCTGCTGAAATTGCGAACATCCCAATATACCAGCCTGAAGCAAGGTGCCACCAGAGGCAACTGTGGCTGGTTGGACAGTGCGAAGTTCCTTCAGAATATGGACATCAAGGACCTGGCCTGGTGACTTTTGTTTCTCTGGGGAACGGCCATAGTTCCTGGGCAGGTTCCGGTGGACCGTAGCGGCACGGTGCTTCTTAAAATTCCGAACATCTCAAGACATCTCACAGAAGAAAGGCACATCCATAGGCAAGTGTGGCTGGTTCGACAGGGCCAAGTGCCTCCTGCAAATCGACATCAGGAACCTGGCCTGGTGACTTTTGTTTCTCTGGGGAAAGGTCATCATTCTTGTCCAGGGCCCGCTGGCCCGGAGTGTCCGGCGTACTGCTGAAATTCCTCACGGTTGAGGATACCTCCCAGACGCAAGGTGCTCCCACAGGCAACTGTGGCTGGTTTGACAGTGCCAAGTGCCTCCTGCAAACTGACATCAGGAACCTGGCCTGGTGACTTTTGTTTCTCTTGGGAAAGGCCATGGTTCATGTCCAGGGCCAGGTGGCCCGGAGTGGCTGGCTGCCTGCTGAAATTCCTCACGGTTGAGGATACCTCCCAGATGAAAGGAGCCCGCAGAGGAAACTGTGGCTGGTTTGACAGTGCCAAGTGCCTCCTGCAAACTGACATCAGGAACCTGGACTGGTGACTTTTGTTTCTCTGGGGAAAGGCCATGGTTCATATCCTGGACCTGTTGGACCTGAGAGGCCGGCTGCCTGCTGAAATTCTGAACGAATCAGGATGCCGTCCAGATGCAAGGTGTCCCCAAAGGCACCTGCAGTTGGTTTGACAGTGCCAAGTGCCTCCTGCAAACTGACATCAGGAACCTGGCCTGGTGACTTTTGTTTCTCTGGGGAAAGGCCATGGTTCATGTCCAGGGCTGGGTGGCCCGGAGTGGCCAGCTGCCAGCTGAAATTCGTCACGGCTGAGGATACCTCCCAGACGCAAGGAGCCCCCAGAGGAGACTGTGGCTGGTTTGACAGTGCCAAGTGCCTCCTGCAAACTGACATCAGGAACCTGGCCTGGTGACTTTTGTTTCTCTGGGGAAAGGCCATGGTTCATGTCCAGGGCCGGGTGGCCCGGAGTGGCCAGCTGCCAGCTGAAATTCCACACGTGTGAGGATACATCCCAGATGCAAGGTGCCCCCAAAGGCAACTGTGGCTGGTTTGACAGTGCCAAGTACCTCCTGTAAACTGACATCAGGAACCTGGCCTGGTGACTTTTGTTTCTCTGGGGAAAGGCCATGGTTCATATCCTGGACCTGTAGGCCCGGAGTGGCCGGCTCCCTGCTGAAATTCCGAATGGATCAGGATGCCGCCCAGATGCAAGGTGCCCCCACAGGCACCTGTGGCTGGTTTGACAGTGCCAAGTGCCTCCTGCAAACTGACATCAGGAACCTGGCCTGGTGACTTTCGTTTCTCTGGGGAAAGGCCATGGTTGTTGTCAAGTGCCCGTAGGCCCGGAGTGGCCGGCTGCCTGCTGAAATTCCGCACGGATCAGGATACCTCCCAGATGCAAGGTGCTTCCACAGGCACCTGTGGTTGGTTTGACAGTGCCAAGTGCCTCCTTCAAACTGACATCAGGAACCTGGCCTGGTGACTTTTGTTTCTCTGGGCAAGCGCCATCATCCTTGTCCGGGGTCCGGTGGCCCGTCGTGGCCGGCTGTCTGCTGAAATTCCGCATGGATCAGGATACCTCCCAGACCGAAAATACCACCACAGGCAACTGTGGTTGGTTTGACAGTGCCAAGTGCCTCCTGCAAACTGACATCAGGAACCTGGCCTGGTGACTTTTGTTTCTCTGGGGAAAGGCCATGGTTCGTGTCCAGTGCCCGGTGGCCTGGAGTGGCCAGCTGCCTGCTGAAATTCCGCACGTATGAGGATACGTCCCAGAAGCAAGGTGCCCCCACAGGCAACAGTGGCTGGTTTGACAGTGCCAAGTGCCTCCTGCAAACTGACATCAGGAACCTGGCCTGGTGACTTTTCTTTCTCTGGGGAAAGGCCATTGTACGTGTTCAGGGCCTGGTGGCCCCTAGTGGCCGGCCGCCTGCTGAAATTCCGCATGGATCAGGATACCTCCCAGACCGAAAGTACCACCACAGGCAACTGTGGCTGGTTTGACAGTGCCAAGTGCCTCCTGCAAACTGACATCAGGACCCTGGCCTGGTGAGTTGTCTTTCTCAGAGGAAAAGCCAGTGTTCTTGTCCCACATCCTGTAGCCCGGAGTGGCCGGCTGCCTGCCGAAATACTCAACGTCTCAATATACATCCTAGAAGCAAGGCGCCACAATAGGCAATTGTGGCGGATTGGACAGTGCCAAATGCCTCCTGCAAATTGACATCAGGAACATGGCCTGCTGAGTTTTGCTTCTGTCAGAAAAATTTCATGGTTCATGTCCAGGTTGAGGTGACCCGGCGTGGCAGGGTGTCTCTTAAAATTCCAAACATCTCAGGATGGCTCCCAGAATCAAGGCGCCACCACAGGCACCTGTGGATGGTTGGACAGTGCCAAGTGCCTCCTGCAAACTGACGTCAGGAACTTGGCCTGGTGACTTTTGTTTCTCACAGAAAAGGCCATCGTTGGTGTCCAGGGTCCGGTGGCCAGGAGAGGACTGGTGCCTGCTGAAATTGCGAACATCCCAATATACCAGCCTGAAGCAAGGTGCCACCAGAGGCAACTGTGGCTGGTTGGACAGTGCGAAGTTCCTTCAGAATATGGACATCAGGGACCTGGCCTGGTGACTTTTGTTTCTCTGGGGAAAGGCCATAGTTCCTGGGCAGGTTCCGGTGGACCGTAGCGGCACGGTGCTTCTTAAAATTCCGAACATCTCAAGACATCTCACAGAAGAAAGGCACATCCATAGGCAAGTGTGGCTGGTTCGACAGGGCCAAGTGCCTCCTGCAAATCGACATCAGGAACCTGGCCTGGTGACTTTTGTTTCTCTGGGGAAAGGTCATCATTCTTGTCCAGGGCCCGCTGGCCCGGAGTGTCCGGCGTACTGCTGAAATTCCTCACGGTTGAGGATACCTCCCAGACGCAAGGTGCTCCCACAGGCAACTGTGGCTGGTTTGACAGTGCCAAGTGCCTCCTGCAAACTGACATCAGGAACCTGGCCTGGTGACTTTTGTTTCTCTTGGGAAAGGCCATGGTTCATGTCCAGGGCCAGGTGGCCCGGAGTGGCTGGCTGCCTGCTGAAATTCCTCACGGTTGAGGATACCTCCCAGATGAAAGGAGCCCGCAGAGGAAACTGTGGCTGGTTTGACAGTGCCAAGTGCCTCCTGCAAACTGACATCAGGAACCTGGACTGGTGACTTTTGTTTCTCTGGGGAAAGGCCATGGTTCATATCCTGGACCTGTTGGACCTGAGAGGCCGGCTGCCTGCTGAAATTCTGAACGAATCAGGATGCCGTCCAGATGCAAGGTGTCCCCAAAGGCACCTGCAGTTGGTTTGACAGTGCCAAGTGCCTCCTGCAAACTGACATCAGGAACCTGGCCTGGTGACTTTTGTTTCTCTGGGGAAAGGCCATGGTTCATGTCCAGGGCTGGGTGGCCCGGAGTGGCCAGCTGCCAGCTGAAATTCGTCACGGCTGAGGATACCTCCCAGACGCAAGGAGCCCCCAGAGGAGACTGTGGCTGGTTTGACAGTGCCAAGTGCCTCCTGCAAACTGACATCAGGAACCTGGCCTGGTGACTTTTGTTTCTCTGGGGAAAGGCCATGGTTCATGTCCAGGGCCGGGTGGCCCGGAGTGGCCAGCTGCCAGCTGAAATTCCACACGTGTGAGGATACATCCCAGATGCAAGGTGCCCCCAAAGGCAACTGTGGCTGGTTTGACAGTGCCAAGTACCTCCTGTAAACTGACATCAGGAACCTGGCCTGGTGACTTTTGTTTCTCTGGGGAAAGGCCATGGTTCATATCCTGGACCTGTAGGCCCGGAGTGGCCGGCTCCCTGCTGAAATTCCGAATGGATCAGGATGCCGCCCAGATGCAAGGTGCCCCCACAGGCACCTGTGGCTGGTTTGACAGTGCCAAGTGCCTCCTGCAAACTGACATCAGGAACCTGGCCTGGTGACTTTCGTTTCTCTGGGGAAAGGCCATGGTTGTTGTCAAGTGCCCGTAGGCCCGGAGTGGCCGGCTGCCTGCTGAAATTCCGCACGGATCAGGATACCTCCCAGATGCAAGGTGCTTCCACAGGCACCTGTGGTTGGTTTGACAGTGCCAAGTGCCTCCTTCAAACTGACATCAGGAACCTGGCCTGGTGACTTTTGTTTCTCTGGGCAAGCGCCATCATCCTTGTCCGGGGTCCGGTGGCCCGTCGTGGCCGGCTGTCTGCTGAAATTCCGCATGGATCAGGATACCTCCCAGACCGAAAATACCACCACAGGCAACTGTGGTTGGTTTGACAGTGCCAAGTGCCTCCTGCAAACTGACATCAGGAACCTGGCCTGGTGACTTTTGTTTCTCTGGGGAAAGGCCATGGTTCGTGTCCAGTGCCCGGTGGCCTGGAGTGGCCAGCTGCCTGCTGAAATTCCGCACGTATGAGGATACGTCCCAGAAGCAAGGTGCCCCCACAGGCAACAGTGGCTGGTTTGACAGTGCCAAGTGCCTCCTGCAAACTGACATCAGGAACCTGGCCTGGTGACTTTTCTTTCTCTGGGGAAAGGCCATTGTACGTGTTCAGGGCCTGGTGGCCCCTAGTGGCCGGCCGCCTGCTGAAATTCCGCATGGATCAGGATACCTCCCAGACCGAAAGTACCACCACAGGCAACTGTGGCTGGTTTGACAGTGCCAAGTGCCTCCTGCAAACTGACATCAGGACCCTGGCCTGGTGAGTTGTCTTTCTCAGAGGAAAAGCCAGTGTTCTTGTCCCACATCCTGTAGCCCGGAGTGGCCGGCTGCCTGCCGAAATACTCAACGTCTCAATATACATCCTAGAAGCAAGGCGCCACAATAGGCAATTGTGGCGGATTGGACAGTGCCAAATGCCTCCTGCAAATTGACATCAGGAACATGGCCTGCTGAGTTTTGCTTCTGTCAGAAAAATTTCATGGTTCATGTCCAGGTTGAGGTGACCCGGCGTGGCAGGGTGTCTCTTAAAATTCCAAACATCTCAGGATGGCTCCCAGAATCAAGGCGCCACCACAGGCACCTGTGGATGGTTGGACAGTGCCAAGTGCCTCCTGCAAACTGACGTCAGGAACTTGGCCTGGTGACTTTTGTTTCTCACAGAAAAGGCCATCGTTGGTGTCCAGGGTCCGGTGGCCAGGAGAGGACTGGTGCCTGCTGAAATTGCGAACATCCCAATATACCAGCCTGAAGCAAGGTGCCACCAGAGGCAACTGTGGCTGGTTGGACAGTGCGAAGTTCCTTCAGAATATGGACATCAGGGACCTGGCCTGGTGACTTTTGTTTCTCTGGGGAAAGGCCATAGTTCCTGGGCAGGTTCCGGTGGACCGTAGCGGCACGGTGCTTCTTAAAATTCCGAACATCTCAAGACATCTCCCAGAAGCAAGGCACAACCATAGGCAAGTGTGGCTGGTTTGACAGGGCCAAGTGCCTCCTGCAAATCGACATCAGGAACCTGGCCTGGTGACTTTTGTTTCTCTGGGGAAAGGTCATCATTCTTGTCCAGGGCCCGCTGGCCCGGAGTGGCCGGCGTAGTGCTGAAATTCCTCACGGTTGAGGATACCTCCCAGATGAAAGGAGGCCGCAGAGGAAACTGTGGCTGGTTTGACAGTGCCAAGTGCCTCCTGCAAACTGACATCAGGAACCTGGCCTGGTGACTTTTGTTTCTCTGGGGAAAGGCCATAGATGATGTCCAGTGCCCGGTGGCCCGGAGTGGCCGGCTGCCTGCTGAAATTCCGCACGGATCAGGATACGTCCCAGATGCAAGGTGCCCCCACAGCCAACTGTGGCTGGATTGACAGTGCCAAGTGCCTCCTGCAAACTGACATCAGGAACCAGGCCTGGTGAGTTTTGTTTCTCTGGGGAAAGGCCATGGTTCATATCCAGGACCCGTAGGCCAGGAGTGCCCCGCAGCCTGCTGAAATTCCGTACGGATCAGGATGACGCCCAGATTAAAGGTGCCCCCAAAGGCACCTGTGGCTGGTTTGACAGTGCCAAGTGCCTCCTGCAAACTGATATCAGCAGCCTGGCCTGGTGACTTTTGTTTCTCTGGGGAAAGGACATGGTTCATGTCAAGTGCCCGGTGGCCCTGAGTGGCCGGCTGCCTGCTGAAATTCCGCACGTATGAGGATACCGCCCAGATGCAAGGTGCACGCGCAGGCAACTGTGGCTGGTTTGACAGTGCCAAGTGCCTCCTGCAAACTGACATCAGGAACCTGGCCTGGTGACTTTTGTTTCTCTGGGGAAAGGCCATCGTTCCTATCCAGGGCCCGGCGGCCCGGAGTGGTCAGATGCCTGCTGAAATTCTGAACGGATCAGGATACCTCCCAGATGCAAGGTGCCCACACAGGCAACTGTGGCTGGTTTGACAGTGCCAAGTGCCTCCTGCAAACTGACATCAGGAACCTGGCCTGGTGACATTTGTTTCTCAGGGGAAAGGCCATCGTTCGTACCCAGTGCCCTTTGGCACGCAGTTGGCGGCTGCCTGCTGAAATTCCTCACGGTTGAGGATACCTCCCAGATGAAAGGAGCCCCAAAAGGGAACTGTGGCTGGTTGGACAGTGCCAAGTGCCTCCTGCAAACTGACATCAGGAACCTGGCCTAGTGACTTTTGTTTCTCTGGGGAAAGGCCATCATTCCTCTCCTGGACCCGAAGGCCCAGAGTGGACGGCCGCCTTCTGAAATTCCGCATGGATCAGGATACCTCCCAGATGGAAGGTGCCCCCACAGGCAACTGTGGCTGGTTTGACAGTGCCAAGTGCCTCCTGCAAACTGACATCAGGAACCTGGCCTGGTGACTTTTGTTTCTCTGGGGAAAGGCCATCATTCTTGTCCGGGGCCCGCTGGCCCGTAGTGGCTGCCTGCCTGCTGAAATTCTGAACGGATCAGGATACCTCCCAGACGCAAGGCGCCCCCACAGGCACCTGCGGTTGGTTTGACGGTGCCCAGAGCCTCCTGCTAACTGACATCAGGAACCTGGCCTGGTGACTTTTGTTTCTCTGGGGAATGGCCATGGTTCATGTCCAGCGCCAGGTGGCCCACAGTGGCCGGCTGCCTGCTGAAATTCCGCATGGATCAGGATACCTCCCATACCGAAAGTACCACCACAGGCAACTGTGGCTGGTTTGACAGTGCCATGTGCCTCCTGCAAACTGACATCAGGAACCTGGCCTGGTGACTTTTGTTTCTCTGGGAAAGGGCCATCATTCTTGTCCAGGGCCCGGTGGCCCGGCGTGGCCGGCAGCCTGCAGAAATTCTTAACGGATGAGGATACCTCCCAGATCGAAAATACTGCAACAGGCAACTGTGGCTGGTTTGACAGTGCCAAGTGCCTCCTGCAAACTGACATCAGGAACCTAGCCTGGTGCTTTTGTTTCTCTGGGGAAAGGCCATTGTACGTTTCCAGGGACGGGTGGCCTGTAGTGTCCGGCTGCCTGCTGAAATTCCTCAAGGTTGAGGATACCTCCCAGACGCAAGGTGCCCCCAAAGGCACCTGCGGTTGGTTTGACAGTGCCAAGTGCCTCCTGCAAATTGACATCAGGAACCGGGCCTAGTGACTTTTGTTTCTCTGGGGAAAGTCCATAGATGATGTCCAGTGCCCAGTGGACCGGAGTGGCCGGCTGCCTACTGAAATTCCGCATGGATCACGATACCTCCCAGACCGAAAGTACCACCACAGGCAACTGTGGCTGGTTTGAGAGTGCCAAGTGCCTCCTGCAAACTGACATCAGGAACCTGGCCTGGTGACTTTTGTTTCTCTGGGGAAAGGCCATGGTTCATGTCCGCGGCCCGGTGGCCCGGAGTGGCTGGCTGCCTTCTGAAATTCCTCACGGTTGAGGATACCTCCCAGATGCAAGGTGCCCACACAGGCAACTGCGGCTGGTTTGACAGTGCCAAGTGCCTCCTGCAAACTGACATCAGGAACCTGGCCTGGTGACTTTTGTTTCTCTGGGGAAAGGTCATCATTCTTGTCCGGGGCCCGCTGGCCCGGAGTGGTCGGCAGCCTGCTGAAATTCCTCACGGTTGAGGATACCTCCCAGACGCAACGTGCTCCCACAGGTAACTGTCACTTGTTTGACAGTGCCAAGTGCCTCCTGCAAACTGACATCAGGAACCTGGCC
The DNA here is from genome assembly GCF_036417665.1 of Passer domesticus. NCBI lineage: Eukaryota > Metazoa > Chordata > Aves > Passeriformes > Passeridae > Passer > Passer domesticus. Next base: position 26,228,138 of record NC_087484.1, read on the forward strand.
TGGTGAGTTTTGTTTCTCTGGGGAAAGGCCATCGTTCGTACCCAGTGCGCTTTGGCACGCAATTGGCGGCTGCCTGCTGAAATTCCTCACGGTTGAGGATACCTCCCAGATGAAAGGAGCCCCAAAAGAGAACTGTGGCTGGTTTGACAGTGCCAAGTGCCTCCTGCAAACTGACATCAGGAATCTGGCCTAGTGACTTTTGTTTCTCTGGGGAAAGGCCATGGTTCATGTCCGCGGCCCGGTGGCCCGGAGTGGCTGGCTGCCTTCTGAAATTCCTCACGGTTGAGGATACCTCCCAGATGCAAGGTGCCCACACAGGCAACTGCGGCTGGTTTGACAGTGCCAAGTGCCTCCTGCAAACTGACATCAGGAACCTGGCCTGGTGACTTTTGTTTCTCTGGGGAAAGGTCATCATTCTTGTCCGGGGCCCGCTGGCCCGGAGTGGTCGGCAGCCTGCTGAAATTCCTCACGGTTGAGGATACCTCCCAGACGCAACGTGCTCCCACAGGTAACTGTCACTTGTTTGACAGTGCCAAGTGCCTCCTGCAAACTGACATCAGGAACCTGGCCTGGTGAGTTTTGTTTCTCTGGGGAAAGGCCATCGTTCGTACCCAGTGCGCTTTGGCACGCAGTTGGCGGCTGCCTGCTGAAATTCCGAACGGATCAGGATACCTCCCAGATGGAAGGTGCCCCCAGAGGCAACTGTGGCTGGTTTGACAGTGCCAAGTGCCTCCTGCAAACTGACATCAGGAACCTGGCCTGGTGACTTTTGTTTCTCTGGGGAAAGGCCATCATTCTTGTCCGGGGCCCGCTGGCCCGGAGTGGCCGGCTGACTGCTGAAATTCCTCACGGTTGAGGATACCTCCCAGACGCAATGTGCTCCCACAGGTAACTGTCACTTGTTTGACAGTGCCAAGTGCCTCCTGCAAATTGACATCAGGAACCGGGCCTAGTGACTTTTGTTTCTCTGAGGAAAGGCCATAGATGATGTCCAGTGCCCAGTGGACCGGAGTGGCCGGCTGCCTACTGAAATTCCGCATGGATCACGATACCTCCCAGACCGAAAGTACCACCACAGGCAACTGTGGCTGGTTTGACAGTGCCAAGTGCCTCCTGCAAACTGACATCAGGAACCAGGCCTGGTGAGTTTTGTTTCTCTGGGGAAAGGCCATGGTTCATATCCAGGACCCGTAGGCCAGGAGTGCCCCGCAGCCTGCTGAAATTCCGTACGGATCAGGATGACGCCCAGATTAAAGGTGCCCCCAAAGGCACCTGTGGCTGGTTTGACAGTGCCAAGTGCCTCCTGCAAACTGATATCAGCAGCCTGGCCTGGTGACTTTTGTTTCTCTGGGGAAAGGACATCGTTCCTATCCAGGGCCCGGCGGCCCGGAGTGGTCGGATGCCTGCTGAAATTCTGAACGGATCAGGATACCTCCCAGATGCAAGGTGCCCACACAGGCAACTGTGGCTGGTTTGACAGTGCCAAGTGCCTCCTGCAAACTGACATCAGGAACCTGGCCTGGTGACTTTTGTTTCTCTGGGGAAAGGCCATCGTTCGTACCCAGTGCCCTTTGGCACGCAGTTGGCGGCTCCCTGCTGAAATTCCGAATGGATCAGGATGCCGCCCAGATGCAATGTGCCCCCACTAGGCAACTGTGGCTGGTTTGACAGTGCCAAGTGCCTCCTGCAAACTGACATCAGGAACCTGGCCTAGTGACTTTTGTTTCTCTGGGGAAAGGCCATCGTTCCTCTCCTGGACCCGAAGGCCCAGAGTGGACGGCCGCCTGCTGAAATTCCACATGGATCAGGATACCTCCCAGATGGAAGGTGCCCCCACAGGCAACTGTGGCTGGTTTGACAGTGCCAAGTGCCTCCTGCAAACTGACATCAGGAACCTGGCCTGGTGACTTTTGTTTCTCTGGGGAAAGGCCATCATTCTTGTCCGGGGCCCGCTGGCCCGGAGTGGCTGCCTGCCTGCTGAAATTCCGAACGGATCAGGATACCTCCCAGACGCAAGGCGCCCCCACAGGCACCTGCGGTTGGTTTGACGGTGCCCAGAGCCTCCTGCTAACTGACATCAGGAACCTGGCCTGGTGACTTTTGTTTCTCTGGGGAATGGCCATGGTTCATGTCCAGCGCCAGGTGGCCCAGAGTGGCCGGCTGCCTGCTGAAATTCCGCATGGATCAGGATACCTCCCATACCGAAAGTACCACCACAGGCAACTGTGGCTGGTTTGACAGTGCCTAGTGCCTCCTGCAAACTGACATCAGGAACCTGGCCTGGTGACTTTTGTTTCTCTGGGAAAGGGCCATCATTCTTGTCCAGGGCCCGGTGGCCCGGCGTGGCCGGCAGCCTGCAGAAATTCTTAACGGATGAGGATACCTCCCAGATCGAAAATACTGCAACAGGCAACTGTGGCTGGTTTGACAGTGCCAAGTGCCTCCTGCAAACTGACATCAGGAACCTAGCCTGGTGCTTTTGTTTCTCTGGGGAAAGGCCATTGTACGTTTCCAGGGACGGGTGGCCTGTAGTGGCCGGCTGCCTGCTGAAATTCCTCAAGGTTGAGGATACCTCCCAGACGCAAGGTGCCCCCAAAGGCACCTGCGGTTGGTTTGACAGTGCCAAGTGCCTCCTGCAAATTGACATCAGGAACCGGGCCTAGTGACTTTTGTTTCTCTGGAGAAAGTCCATAGATGATGTCCAGTGCCCAGTGGACCGGAGTGGCCGGCTGCCTACTGAAATTCCGCATGGATCACGATACCTCCCAGACCGAAAGTACCACCACAGGCAACTGTGGCTGGTTTGAGAGTGCCAAGTGCCTCCTGCAAACTGACATCAGGAACCTGGCATGGTGACTTTTGTTTCTCTGGGGAAAGGCCATGGTTCATGTCCGGGGCCCGGTGGCCCGGAGTGGCCGGCTGCCTGCTGAAATTCCTCACGGTTGAGGATACCTCCCAGACGCAAGGTGCCCCCAAAGGCACCTGCGGTTGGTTTGACAGTGCCAAGTGCCTCCTGCAAATTGACATCAGGAACCAGGCCTAGTGACTTTTGTTTCTCTGAGGAAAGGCCATAGATGATGTCCAGTGCCCAGTGGACCTGAGTGGCCGGCTGCCTGCTGAAATTCCGCACGGATCAGGATACCTCCCAGATGCAAGTTGCCCCCGCAGGCAACTGTGGTTGGTTTGACAGTGCCAAGTGCCTCCTGCAAACTGACATCAGGAACGTGGCCTGGTGACTTTTGTTTCTCTGGGGAAAGGTCATCATTCTTGTCCGGGGCTCGGTGGCCCTGGGTGGCCGGCTGCCTCCTGAAATTCCGCACGGATCAGGATGCCTCCCAGATGCAAGGTGCCCCCACAGGCACCTGTGGCTGGTTTGACAGTGCCAAGTGCCTCCTGCAAACTGACATCAGGAACCTGGCCTGGTGAGTTTTGTTTCTCTGGGGAAAGGCCATCGTTCGTACCCAGTGCGCTTTGGCACGCAATTGGCGGCTGCCTGCTGAAATTCCTCACGGTTGAGGATACCTCCCAGATGAAAGGAGCCCCAAAAGAGAACTGTGGCTGGTTTGACAGTGCCAAGTGCCTCCTGCAAACTGACATCAGGAATCTGGCCTAGTGACTTTTGTTTCTCTGGGGAAAGGCCATGGTTCATGTCCGCGGCCCGGTGGCCCGGAGTGGCTGGCTGCCTTCTGAAATTCCTCACGGTTGAGGATACCTCCCAGATGCAAGGTGCCCACACAGGCAACTGCGGCTGGTTTGACAGTGCCAAGTGCCTCCTGCAAACTGACATCAGGAACCTGGCCTGGTGACTTTTGTTTCTCTGGGGAAAGGTCATCATTCTTGTCCGGGGCCCGCTGGCCCGGAGTGGTCGGCAGCCTGCTGAAATTCCTCACGGTTGAGGATACCTCCCAGACGCAACGTGCTCCCACAGGTAACTGTCACTTGTTTGACAGTGCCAAGTGCCTCCTGCAAACTGACATCAGGAACCTGGCCTGGTGAGTTTTGTTTCTCTGGGGAAAGGCCATCGTTCGTACCCAGTGCGCTTTGGCACGCAGTTGGCGGCTGCCTGCTGAAATTCCGAACGGATCAGGATACCTCCCAGATGGAAGGTGCCCCCAGAGGCAACTGTGGCTGGTTTGACAGTGCCAAGTGCCTCCTGCAAACTGACATCAGGAACCTGGCCTGGTGACTTTTGTTTCTCTGGGGAAAGGCCATCATTCTTGTCCGGGGCCCGCTGGCCCGGAGTGGCCGGCTGACTGCTGAAATTCCTCACGGTTGAGGATACCTCCCAGACGCAATGTGCTCCCACAGGTAACTGTCACTTGTTTGACAGTGCCAAGTGCCTCCTGCAAATTGACATCAGGAACCGGGCCTAGTGACTTTTGTTTCTCTGAGGAAAGGCCATAGATGATGTCCAGTGCCCAGTGGACCGGAGTGGCCGGCTGCCTACTGAAATTCCGCATGGATCACGATACCTCCCAGACCGAAAGTACCACCACAGGCAACTGTGGCTGGTTTGACAGTGCCAAGTGCCTCCTGCAAACTGACATCAGGAACCAGGCCTGGTGAGTTTTGTTTCTCTGGGGAAAGGCCATGGTTCATATCCAGGACCCGTAGGCCAGGAGTGCCCCGCAGCCTGCTGAAATTCCGTACGGATCAGGATGACGCCCAGATTAAAGGTGCCCCCAAAGGCACCTGTGGCTGGTTTGACAGTGCCAAGTGCCTCCTGCAAACTGATATCAGCAGCCTGGCCTGGTGACTTTTGTTTCTCTGGGGAAAGGACATCGTTCCTATCCAGGGCCCGGCGGCCCGGAGTGGTCGGATGCCTGCTGAAATTCTGAACGGATCAGGATACCTCCCAGATGCAAGGTGCCCACACAGGCAACTGTGGCTGGTTTGACAGTGCCAAGTGCCTCCTGCAAACTGACATCAGGAACCTGGCCTGGTGACTTTTGTTTCTCTGGGGAAAGGCCATCGTTCGTACCCAGTGCCCTTTGGCACGCAGTTGGCGGCTCCCTGCTGAAATTCCGAATGGATCAGGATGCCGCCCAGATGCAATGTGCCCCCACTAGGCAACTGTGGCTGGTTTGACAGTGCCAAGTGCCTCCTGCAAACTGACATCAGGAACCTGGCCTAGTGACTTTTGTTTCTCTGGGGAAAGGCCATCGTTCCTCTCCTGGACCCGAAGGCCCAGAGTGGACGGCCGCCTGCTGAAATTCCACATGGATCAGGATACCTCCCAGATGGAAGGTGCCCCCACAGGCAACTGTGGCTGGTTTGACAGTGCCAAGTGCCTCCTGCAAACTGACATCAGGAACCTGGCCTGGTGACTTTTGTTTCTCTGGGGAAAGGCCATCATTCTTGTCCGGGGCCCGCTGGCCCGGAGTGGCTGCCTGCCTGCTGAAATTCCGAACGGATCAGGATACCTCCCAGACGCAAGGCGCCCCCACAGGCACCTGCGGTTGGTTTGACGGTGCCCAGAGCCTCCTGCTAACTGACATCAGGAACCTGGCCTGGTGACTTTTGTTTCTCTGGGGAATGGCCATGGTTCATGTCCAGCGCCAGGTGGCCCAGAGTGGCCGGCTGCCTGCTGAAATTCCGCATGGATCAGGATACCTCCCATACCGAAAGTACCACCACAGGCAACTGTGGCTGGTTTGACAGTGCCTAGTGCCTCCTGCAAACTGACATCAGGAACCTGGCCTGGTGACTTTTGTTTCTCTGGGAAAGGGCCATCATTCTTGTCCAGGGCCCGGTGGCCCGGCGTGGCCGGCAGCCTGCAGAAATTCTTAACGGATGAGGATACCTCCCAGATCGAAAATACTGCAACAGGCAACTGTGGCTGGTTTGACAGTGCCAAGTGCCTCCTGCAAACTGACATCAGGAACCTAGCCTGGTGCTTTTGTTTCTCTGGGGAAAGGCCATTGTACGTTTCCAGGGACGGGTGGCCTGTAGTGGCCGGCTGCCTGCTGAAATTCCTCAAGGTTGAGGATACCTCCCAGACGCAAGGTGCCCCCAAAGGCACCTGCGGTTGGTTTGACAGTGCCAAGTGCCTCCTGCAAATTGACATCAGGAACCGGGCCTAGTGACTTTTGTTTCTCTGGAGAAAGTCCATAGATGATGTCCAGTGCCCAGTGGACCGGAGTGGCCGGCTGCCTACTGAAATTCCGCATGGATCACGATACCTCCCAGACCGAAAGTACCACCACAGGCAACTGTGGCTGGTTTGACAGTGCCAAGTGCCTCCTGCAAACTGACATCAGGAACCTGGCCTGGTGACTTTTGTTTCTCTGGGGAAAGGCCATAGATGATGTCCAGTGCCCGGTGGCCCGGAGTGGCCGGCTGCCTGCTGAAATTCCGCACGGATCAGGATACGTCCCAGATGCAAGGTGCCCCCACAGCCAACTGTGGCTGGATTGACAGTGCCAAGTGCCTCCTGCAAACTGACATCAGGAACCAGGCCTGGTGAGTTTTGTTTCTCTGGGGAAAGGCCATGGTTCATATCCAGGACCCGTAGGCCAGGAGTGCCCCGCAGCCTGCTGAAATTCCGTACGGATCAGGATGACGCCCAGATTAAAGGTGCCCCCAAAGGCACCTGTGGCTGGTTTGACAGTGCCAAGTGCCTCCTGCAAACTGATATCAGCAGCCTGGCCTGGTGACTTTTGTTTCTCTGGGGAAAGGACATGGTTCATGTCAAGTGCCCGGTGGCCCTGAGTGGCCGGCTGCCTGCTGAAATTCCGCACGTATGAGGATACCGCCCAGATGCAAGGTGCACGCGCAGGCAACTGTGGCTGGTTTGACAGTGCCAAGTGCCTCCTGCAAACTGACATCAGGAACCTGGCCTGGTGACTTTTGTTTCTCTGGGGAAAGGCCATCGTTCCTATCCAGGGCCCGGCGGCCCGGAGTGGTCAGATGCCTGCTGAAATTCTGAACGGATCAGGATACCTCCCAGATGCAAGGTGCCCACACAGGCAACTGTGGCTGGTTTGACAGTGCCAAGTGCCTCCTGCAAACTGACATCAGGAACCTGGCCTGGTGACATTTGTTTCTCAGGGGAAAGGCCATCGTTCGTACCCAGTGCCCTTTGGCACGCAGTTGGCGGCTGCCTGCTGAAATTCCTCACGGTTGAGGATACCTCCCAGATGAAAGGAGCCCCAAAAGGGAACTGTGGCTGGTTTGACAGTGCCAAGTGCCTCCTGCAAACTGACATCAGGAACCTGGCCTAGTGACTTTTGTTTCTCTGGGGAAAGGCCATCATTCCTCTCCTGGACCCGAAGGCCCAGAGTGGACGGCCGCCTTCTGAAATTCCGCATGGATCAGGATACCTCCCAGATGGAAGGTGCCCCCACAGGCAACTGTGGCTGGTTTGACAGTGCCAAGTGCCTCCTGCAAACTGACATCAGGAACCTGGCCTGGTGACTTTTGTTTCTCTGGGGAAAGGCCATCATTCTTGTCCGGGGCCCGCTGGCCCGTAGTGGCTGCCTGCCTGCTGAAATTCTGAACGGATCAGGATACCTCCCAGACGCAAGGCGCCCCCACAGGCACCTGCGGTTGGTTTGACGGTGCCCAGAGCCTCCTGCTAACTGACATCAGGAACCTGGCCTGGTGACTTTTGTTTCTCTGGGGAATGGCCATGGTTCATGTCCAGCGCCAGGTGGCCCACAGTGGCCGGCTGCCTGCTGAAATTCCGCATGGATCAGGATACCTCCCATACCGAAAGTACCACCACAGGCAACTGTGGCTGGTTTGACAGTGCCATGTGCCTCCTGCAAACTGACATCAGGAACCTGGCCTGGTGACTTTTGTTTCTCTGGGAAAGGGCCATCATTCTTGTCCAGGGCCCGGTGGCCCGGCGTGGCCGGCAGCCTGCAGAAATTCTTAACGGATGAGGATACCTCCCAGATCGAAAATACTGCAACAGGCAACTGTGGCTGGTTTGACAGTGCCAAGTGCCTCCTGCAAACTGACATCAGGAACCTAGCCTGGTGCTTTTGTTTCTCTGGGGAAAGGCCATTGTACGTTTCCAGGGACGGGTGGCCTGTAGTGGCCGGCTGCCTGCTGAAATTCCTCAAGGTTGAGGATACCTCCCAGACGCAAGGTGCCCCCAAAGGCACCTGCGGTTGGTTTGACAGTGCCAAGTGCCTCCTGCAAATTGACATCAGGAACCGGGCCTAGTGACTTTTGTTTCTCTGGGGAAAGTCCATAGATGATGTCCAGTGCCCAGTGGACCGGAGTGGCCGGCTGCCTACTGAAATTCCGCATGGATCACGATACCTCCCAGACCGAAAGTACCACCACAGGCAACTGTGGCTGGTTTGAGAGTGCCAAGTGCCTCCTGCAAACTGACATCAGGAACCTGGCCTGGTGACTTTTGTTTCTCTGGGGAAAGGCCATGGTTCATGTCCGCGGCCCGGTGGCCCGGAGTGGCTGGCTGCCTTCTGAAATTCCTCACGGTTGAGGATACCTCCCAGATGCAAGGTGCCCACACAGGCAACTGCGGCTGGTTTGACAGTGCCAAGTGCCTCCTGCAAACTGACATCAGGAACCTGGCCTGGTGACTTTTGTTTCTCTGGGGAAAGGTCATCATTCTTGTCCGGGGCCCGCTGGCCCGGAGTGGTCGGCAGCCTGCTGAAATTCCTCACGGTTGAGGATACCTCCCAGACGCAACGTGCTCCCACAGGTAACTGTCACTTGTTTGACAGTGCCAAGTGCCTCCTGCAAACTGACATCAGGAACCTGGCCTGGTGAGTTTTGTTTCTCTGGGGAAAGGCCATCGTTCGTACCCAGTGCGCTTTGGCACGCAATTGGCGGCTGCCTGCTGAAATTCCTCACGGTTGAGGATACCTCCCAGATGAAAGGAGCCCCAAAAGAGAACTGTGGCTGGTTTGACAGTGCCAAGTGCCTCCTGCAAACTGACATCAGGAATCTGGCCTAGTGACTTTTGTTTCTCTGGGGAAAGGCCATGGTTCATGTCCGCGGCCCGGTGGCCCGGAGTGGCTGGCTGCCTTCTGAAATTCCTCACGGTTGAGGATACCTCCCAGATGCAAGGTGCCCACACAGGCAACTGCGGCTGGTTTGACAGTGCCAAGTGCCTCCTGCAAACTGACATCAGGAACCTGGCCTGGTGACTTTTGTTTCTCTGGGGAAAGGTCATCATTCTTGTCCGGGGCCCGCTGGCCCGGAGTGGTCGGCAGCCTGCTGAAATTCCTCACGGTTGAGGATACCTCCCAGACGCAACGTGCTCCCACAGGTAACTGTCACTTGTTTGACAGTGCCAAGTGCCTCCTGCAAACTGACATCAGGAACCTGGCCTGGTGAGTTTTGTTTCTCTGGGGAAAGGCCATCGTTCGTACCCAGTGCGCTTTGGCACGCAGTTGGCGGCTGCCTGCTGAAATTCCGAACGGATCAGGATACCTCCCAGATGGAAGGTGCCCCCAGAGGCAACTGTGGCTGGTTTGACAGTGCCAAGTGCCTCCTGCAAACTGACATCAGGAACCTGGCCTGGTGACTTTTGTTTCTCTGGGGAAAGGCCATCATTCTTGTCCGGGGCCCGCTGGCCCGGAGTGGCCGGCTGACTGCTGAAATTCCTCACGGTTGAGGATACCTCCCAGACGCAATGTGCTCCCACAGGTAACTGTCACTTGTTTGACAGTGCCAAGTGCCTCCTGCAAATTGACATCAGGAACCGGGCCTAGTGACTTTTGTTTCTCTGAGGAAAGGCCATAGATGATGTCCAGTGCCCAGTGGACCGGAGTGGCCGGCTGCCTACTGAAATTCCGCATGGATCACGATACCTCCCAGACCGAAAGTACCACCACAGGCAACTGTGGCTGGTTTGACAGTGCCAAGTGCCTCCTGCAAACTGACATCAGGAACCAGGCCTGGTGAGTTTTGTTTCTCTGGGGAAAGGCCATGGTTCATATCCAGGACCCGTAGGCCAGGAGTGCCCCGCAGCCTGCTGAAATTCCGTACGGATCAGGATGACGCCCAGATTAAAGGTGCCCCCAAAGGCACCTGTGGCTGGTTTGACAGTGCCAAGTGCCTCCTGCAAACTGATATCAGCAGCCTGGCCTGGTGACTTTTGTTTCTCTGGGGAAAGGACATCGTTCCTATCCAGGGCCCGGCGGCCCGGAGTGGTCGGATGCCTGCTGAAATTCTGAACGGATCAGGATACCTCCCAGATGCAAGGTGCCCACACAGGCAACTGTGGCTGGTTTGACAGTGCCAAGTGCCTCCTGCAAACTGACATCAGGAACCTGGCCTGGTGACTTTTGTTTCTCTGGGGAAAGGCCATCGTTCGTACCCAGTGCCCTTTGGCACGCAGTTGGCGGCTCCCTGCTGAAATTCCGAATGGATCAGGATGCCGCCCAGATGCAATGTGCCCCCACTAGGCAACTGTGGCTGGTTTGACAGTGCCAAGTGCCTCCTGCAAACTGACATCAGGAACCTGGCCTAGTGACTTTTGTTTCTCTGGGGAAAGGCCATCGTTCCTCTCCTGGACCCGAAGGCCCAGAGTGGACGGCCGCCTGCTGAAATTCCACATGGATCAGGATACCTCCCAGATGGAAGGTGCCCCCACAGGCAACTGTGGCTGGTTTGACAGTGCCAAGTGCCTCCTGCAAACTGACATCAGGAACCTGGCCTGGTGACTTTTGTTTCTCTGGGGAAAGGCCATCATTCTTGTCCGGGGCCCGCTGGCCCGGAGTGGCTGCCTGCCTGCTGAAATTCCGAACGGATCAGGATACCTCCCAGACGCAAGGCGCCCCCACAGGCACCTGCGGTTGGTTTGACGGTGCCCAGAGCCTCCTGCTAACTGACATCAGGAACCTGGCCTGGTGACTTTTGTTTCTCTGGGGAATGGCCATGGTTCATGTCCAGCGCCAGGTGGCCCAGAGTGGCCGGCTGCCTGCTGAAATTCCGCATGGATCAGGATACCTCCCATACCGAAAGTACCACCACAGGCAACTGTGGCTGGTTTGACAGTGACTAGTGCCTCCTGCAAACTGACATCAGGAACCTGGCCTGGTGACTTTTGTTTCTCTGGGAAAGGGCCATCATTCTTGTCCAGGGCCCGGTGGCCCGGCGTGGCCGGCAGCCTGCAGAAATTCTTAACGGATGAGGATACCTCCCAGATCGAAAATACTGCAACAGGCAACTGTGGCTGGTTTGACAGTGCCAAGTGCCTCCTGCAAACTGACATCAGGAACCTAGCCTGGTGCTTTTGTTTCTCTGGGGAAAGGCCATTGTACGTTTCCAGGGACGGGTGGCCTGTAGTGGCCGGCTGCCTGCTGAAATTCCTCAAGGTTGAGGATACCTCCCAGACGCAAGGTGCCCCCAAAGGCACCTGCGGTTGGTTTGACAGTGCCAAGTGCCTCCTGCAAATTGACATCAGGAACCGGGCCTAGTGACTTTTGTTTCTCTGGAGAAAGTCCATAGATGATGTCCAGTGCCCAGTGGACCGGAGTGGCCGGCTGCCTACTGAAATTCCGCATGGATCACGATACCTCCCAGACCGAAAGTACCACCACAGGCAACTGTGGCTGGTTTGAGAGTGCCAAGTGCCTCCTGCAAACTGACATCAGGAACCTGGCATGGTGACTTTTGTTTCTCTGGGGAAAGGCCATGGTTCATGTCCGGGGCCCGGTGGCCCGGAGTGGCCGGCTGCCTGCTGAAATTCCTCACGGTTGAGGATACCTCCCAGACGCAAGGTGCCCCCAAAGGCACCTGCGGTTGGTTTGACAGTGCCAAGTGCCTCCTGCAAATTGACATCAGGAACCAGGCCTAGTGACTTTTGTTTCTCTGAGGAAAGGCCATAGATGATGTCCAGTGCCCAGTGGACCTGAGTGGCCGGCTGCCTGCTGAAATTCCGCACGGATCAGGATACCTCCCAGATGCAAGTTGCCCCCGCAGGCAACTGTGGTTGGTTTGACAGTGCCAAGTGCCTCCTGCAAACTGACATCAGGAACGTGGCCTGGTGACTTTTGTTTCTCTGGGGAAAGGTCATCATTCTTGTCCGGGGCTCGGTGGCCCTGGGTGGCCGGCTGCCTCCTGAAATTCCGCACGGATCAGGATGCCTCCCAGATGCAAGGTGCCCCCACAGGCACCTGTGGCTGGTTTGACAGTGCCAAGTGCCTCCTGCAAACTGACATCAGGAACCTGGCCTGGTGAGTTTTGTTTCTCTGGGGAAAGGCCATCGTTCGTACCCAGTGCGCTTTGGCACGCAATTGGCGGCTGCCTGCTGAAATTCCTCACGGTTGAGGATACCTCCCAGATGAAAGGAGCCCCAAAAGAGAACTGTGGCTGGTTTGACAGTGCCAAGTGCCTCCTGCAAACTGACATCAGGAATCTGGCCTAGTGACTTTTGTTTCTCTGGGGAAAGGCCATGGTTCATGTCCGCGGCCCGGTGGCCCGGAGTGGCTGGCTGCCTTCTGAAATTCCTCACGGTTGAGGATACCTCCCAGATGCAAGGTGCCCACACAGGCAACTGCGGCTGGTTTGACAGTGCCAAGTGCCTCCTGCAAACTGACATCAGGAACCTGGCCTGGTGACTTTTGTTTCTCTGGGGAAAGGTCATCATTCTTGTCCGGGGCCCGCTGGCCCGGAGTGGTCGGCAGCCTGCTGAAATTCCTCACGGTTGAGGATACCTCCCAGACGCAACGTGCTCCCACAGGTAACTGTCACTTGTTTGACAGTGCCAAGTGCCTCCTGCAAACTGACATCAGGAACCTGGCCTGGTGAGTTTTGTTTCTCTGGGGAAAGGCCATCGTTCGTACCCAGTGCGCTTTGGCACGCAGTTGGCGGCTGCCTGCTGAAATTCCGAACGGATCAGGATACCTCCCAGATGGAAGGTGCCCCCAGAGGCAACTGTGGCTGGTTTGACAGTGCCAAGTGCCTCCTGCAAACTGACATCAGGAACCTGGCCTGGTGACTTTTGTTTCTCTGGGGAAAGGCCATCATTCTTGTCCGGGGCCCGCTGGCCCGGAGTGGCCGGCTGACTGCTGAAATTCCTCACGGTTGAGGATACCTCCCAGACGCAATGTGCTCCCACAGGTAACTGTCACTTGTTTGACAGTGCCAAGTGCCTCCTGCAAATTGACATCAGGAACCGGGCCTAGTGACTTTTGTTTCTCTGAGGAAAGGCCATAGATGATGTCCAGTGCCCAGTGGACCGGAGTGGCCGGCTGCCTACTGAAATTCCGCATGGATCACGATACCTCCCAGACCGAAAGTACCACCACAGGCAACTGTGGCTGGTTTGACAGTGCCAAGTGCCTCCTGCAAACTGACATCAGGAACCAGGCCTGGTGAGTTTTGTTTCTCTGGGGAAAGGCCATGGTTCATATCCAGGACCCGTAGGCCAGGAGTGCCCCGCAGCCTGCTGAAATTCCGTACGGATCAGGATGACGCCCAGATTAAAGGTGCCCCCAAAGGCACCTGTGGCTGGTTTGACAGTGCCAAGTGCCTCCTGCAAACTGATATCAGCAGCCTGGCCTGGTGACTTTTGTTTCTCTGGGGAAAGGACATCGTTCCTATCCAGGGCCCGGCGGCCCGGAGTGGTCGGATGCCTGCTGAAATTCTGAACGGATCAGGATACCTCCCAGATGCAAGGTGCCCACACAGGCAACTGTGGCTGGTTTGACAGTGCCAAGTGCCTCCTGCAAACTGACATCAGGAACCTGGCCTGGTGACTTTTGTTTCTCTGGGGAAAGGCCATCGTTCGTACCCAGTGCCCTTTGGCACGCAGTTGGCGGCTCCCTGCTGAAATTCCGAATGGATCAGGATGCCGCCCAGATGCAATGTGCCCCCACTAGGCAACTGTGGCTGGTTTGACAGTGCCAAGTGCCTCCTGCAAACTGACATCAGGAACCTGGCCTAGTGACTTTTGTTTCTCTGGGGAAAGGCCATCGTTCCTCTCCTGGACCCGAAGGCCCAGAGTGGACGGCCGCCTGCTGAAATTCCACATGGATCAGGATACCTCCCAGATGGAAGGTGCCCCCACAGGCAACTGTGGCTGGTTTGACAGTGCCAAGTGCCTCCTGCAAACTGACATCAGGAACCTGGCCTGGTGACTTTTGTTTCTCTGGGGAAAGGCCATCATTCTTGTCCGGGGCCCGCTGGCCCGGAGTGGCTGCCTGCCTGCTGAAATTCCGAACGGATCAGGATACCTCCCAGACGCAAGGCGCCCCCACAGGCACCTGCGGTTGGTTTGACGGTGCCCAGAGCCTCCTGCTAACTGACATCAGGAACCTGGCCTGGTGACTTTTGTTTCTCTGGGGAATGGCCATGGTTCATGTCCAGCGCCAGGTGGCCCAGAGTGGCCGGCTGCCTGCTGAAATTCCGCATGGATCAGGATACCTCCCATACCGAAAGTACCACCACAGGCAACTGTGGCTGGTTTGACAGTGACTAGTGCCTCCTGCAAACTGACATCAGGAACCTGGCCTGGTGACTTTTGTTTCTCTGGGAAAGGGCCATCATTCTTGTCCAGGGCCCGGTGGCCCGGCGTGGCCGGCAGCCTGCAGAAATTCTTAACGGATGAGGATACCTCCCAGATCGAAAATACTGCAACAGGCAACTGTGGCTGGTTTGACAGTGCCAAGTGCCTCCTGCAAACTGACATCAGGAACCTAGCCTGGTGCTTTTGTTTCTCTGGGGAAAGGCCATTGTACGTTTCCAGGGACGGGTGGCCTGTAGTGGCCGGCTGCCTGCTGAAATTCCTCAAGGTTGAGGATACCTCCCAGACGCAAGGTGCCCCCAAAGGCACCTGCGGTTGGTTTGACAGTGCCAAGTGCCTCCTGCAAATTGACATCAGGAACCGGGCCTAGTGACTTTTGTTTCTCTGGAGAAAGTCCATAGATGATGTCCAGTGCCCAGTGGACCGGAGTGGCCGGCTGCCTACTGAAATTCCGCATGGATCACGATACCTCCCAGACCGAAAGTACCACCACAGGCAACTGTGGCTGGTTTGAGAGTGCCAAGTGCCTCCTGCAAACTGACATCAGGAACCTGGCATGGTGACTTTTGTTTCTCTGGGGAAAGGCCATGGTTCATGTCCGGGGCCCGGTGGCCCGGAGTGGCCGGCTGCCTGCTGAAATTCCTCACGGTTGAGGATACCTCCCAGACGCAAGGTGCCCCCAAAGGCACCTGCGGTTGGTTTGACAGTGCCAAGTGCCTCCTGCAAATTGACATCAGGAACCAGGCCTAGTGACTTTTGTTTCTCTGAGGAAAGGCCATAGATGATGTCCAGTGCCCAGTGGACCTGAGTGGCCGGCTGCCTGCTGAAATTCCGCACGGATCAGGATACCTCCCAGATGCAAGTTGCCCCCGCAGGCAACTGTGGTTGGTTTGACAGTGCCAAGTGCCTCCTGCAAACTGACATCAGGAACGTGGCCTGGTGACTTTTGTTTCTCTGGGGAAAGGTCATCATTCTTGTCCGGGGCTCGGTGGCCCTGGGTGGCCGGCTGCCTCCTGAAATTCCGCACGGATCAGGATGCCTCCCAGATGCAAGGTGCCCCCACAGGCACCTGTGGCTGGTTTGACAGTGCCAAGTGCCTCCTGCAAACTGACATCAGGAACCTGGCCTGGTGAGTTTTGTTTCTCTGGGGAAAGGCCATCGTTCGTACCCAGTGCGCTTTGGCACGCAATTGGCGGCTGCCTGCTGAAATTCCTCACGGTTGAGGATACCTCCCAGATGAAAGGAGCCCCAAAAGAGAACTGTGGCTGGTTTGACAGTGCCAAGTGCCTCCTGCAAACTGACATCAGGAATCTGGCCTAGTGACTTTTGTTTCTCTGGGGAAAGGCCATGGTTCATGTCCGCGGCCCGGTGGCCCGGAGTGGCTGGCTGCCTTCTGAAATTCCTCACGGTTGAGGATACCTCCCAGATGCAAGGTGCCCACACAGGCAACTGCGGCTGGTTTGACAGTGCCAAGTGCCTCCTGCAAACTGACATCAGGAACCTGGCCTGGTGACTTTTGTTTCTCTGGGGAAAGGTCATCATTCTTGTCCGGGGCCCGCTGGCCCGGAGTGGTCGGCAGCCTGCTGAAATTCCTCACGGTTGAGGATACCTCCCAGACGCAACGTGCTCCCACAGGTAACTGTCACTTGTTTGACAGTGCCAAGTGCCTCCTGCAAACTGACATCAGGAACCTGGCCTGGTGAGTTTTGTTTCTCTGGGGAAAGGCCATCGTTCGTACCCAGTGCGCTTTGGCACGCAGTTGGCGGCTGCCTGCTGAAATTCCGAACGGATCAGGATACCTCCCAGATGGAAGGTGCCCCCAGAGGCAACTGTGGCTGGTTTGACAGTGCCAAGTGCCTCCTGCAAACTGACATCAGGAACCTGGCCTGGTGACTTTTGTTTCTCTGGGGAAAGGCCATCATTCTTGTCCGGGGCCCGCTGGCCCGGAGTGGCCGGCTGACTGCTGAAATTCCTCACGGTTGAGGATACCTCCCAGACGCAATGTGCTCCCACAGGTAACTGTCACTTGTTTGACAGTGCCAAGTGCCTCCTGCAAATTGACATCAGGAACCGGGCCTAGTGACTTTTGTTTCTCTGAGGAAAGGCCATAGATGATGTCCAGTGCCCAGTGGACCGGAGTGGCCGGCTGCCTACTGAAATTCCGCATGGATCACGATACCTCCCAGACCGAAAGTACCACCACAGGCAACTGTGGCTGGTTTGACAGTGCCAAGTGCCTCCTGCAAACTGACATCAGGAACCAGGCCTGGTGAGTTTTGTTTCTCTGGGGAAAGGCCATGGTTCATATCCAGGACCCGTAGGCCAGGAGTGCCCCGCAGCCTGCTGAAATTCCGTACGGATCAGGATGACGCCCAGATTAAAGGTGCCCCCAAAGGCACCTGTGGCTGGTTTGACAGTGCCAAGTGCCTCCTGCAAACTGATATCAGCAGCCTGGCCTGGTGACTTTTGTTTCTCTGGGGAAAGGACATCGTTCCTATCCAGGGCCCGGCGGCCCGGAGTGGTCGGATGCCTGCTGAAATTCTGAACGGATCAGGATACCTCCCAGATGCAAGGTGCCCACACAGGCAACTGTGGCTGGTTTGACAGTGCCAAGTGCCTCCTGCAAACTGACATCAGGAACCTGGCCTGGTGACTTTTGTTTCTCTGGGGAAAGGCCATCGTTCGTACCCAGTGCCCTTTGGCACGCAGTTGGCGGCTCCCTGCTGAAATTCCGAATGGATCAGGATGCCGCCCAGATGCAATGTGCCCCCACTAGGCAACTGTGGCTGGTTTGACAGTGCCAAGTGCCTCCTGCAAACTGACATCAGGAACCTGGCCTAGTGACTTTTGTTTCTCTGGGGAAAGGCCATCGTTCCTCTCCTGGACCCGAAGGCCCAGAGTGGACGGCCGCCTGCTGAAATTCCACATGGATCAGGATACCTCCCAGATGGAAGGTGCCCCCACAGGCAACTGTGGCTGGTTTGACAGTGCCAAGTGCCTCCTGCAAACTGACATCAGGAACCTGGCCTGGTGACTTTTGTTTCTCTGGGGAAAGGCCATCATTCTTGTCCGGGGCCCGCTGGCCCGGAGTGGCTGCCTGCCTGCTGAAATTCCGAACGGATCAGGATACCTCCCAGACGCAAGGCGCCCCCACAGGCACCTGCGGTTGGTTTGACGGTGCCCAGAGCCTCCTGCTAACTGACATCAGGAACCTGGCCTGGTGACTTTTGTTTCTCTGGGGAATGGCCATGGTTCATGTCCAGCGCCAGGTGGCCCAGAGTGGCCGGCTGCCTGCTGAAATTCCGCATGGATCAGGATACCTCCCATACCGAAAGTACCACCACAGGCAACTGTGGCTGGTTTGACAGTGCCTAGTGCCTCCTGCAAACTGACATCAGGAACCTGGCCTGGTGACTTTTGTTTCTCTGGGAAAGGGCCATCATTCTTGTCCAGGGCCCGGTGGCCCGGCGTGGCCGGCAGCCTGCAGAAATTCTTAACGGATGAGGATACCTCCCAGATCGAAAATACTGCAACAGGCAACTGTGGCTGGTTTGACAGTGCCAAGTGCCTCCTGCAAACTGACATCAGGAACCTAGCCTGGTGCTTTTGTTTCTCTGGGGAAAGGCCATTGTACGTTTCCAGGGACGGGTGGCCTGTAGTGGCCGGCTGCCTGCTGAAATTCCTCAAGGTTGAGGATACCTCCCAGACGCAAGGTGCCCCCAAAGGCACCTGCGGTTGGTTTGACAGTGCCAAGTGCCTCCTGCAAATTGACATCAGGAACCGGGCCTAGTGACTTTTGTTTCTCTGGAGAAAGTCCATAGATGATGTCCAGTGCCCAGTGGACCGGAGTGGCCGGCTGCCTACTGAAATTCCGCATGGATCACGATACCTCCCAGACCGAAAGTACCACCACAGGCAACTGTGGCTGGTTTGAGAGTGCCAAGTGCCTCCTGCAAACTGACATCAGGAACCTGGCATGGTGACTTTTGTTTCTCTGGGGAAAGGCCATGGTTCATGTCCGGGGCCCGGTGGCCCGGAGTGGCCGGCTGCCTGCTGAAATTCCTCAGGGTTGAGGATACCTCCCAGACGCAAGGTGCCCCCAAAGGCACCTGAGGTTGGTTTGACAGTGCCAAGTGCCTCCTGCAAATTGACATCAGGAACCAGGCCTAGTGACTTTTGTTTCTCTGAGGAAAGGCCATAGATGATGTCCAGTGCCCAGTGGACCTGAGTGGCCGGCTGCCTGCTGAAATTCCGCACGGATCAGGATACCTCCCATATGCAAGTTGCCCCCGCAGGCAACTGTGGTTGGTTTGACAGTGCCAAGTGCCTCCTGCAAACTGACATCAGGAACGTGGCCTGGTGACTTTTGTTTCTCTGGGGAAAGGTCATCATTCTTGTCCGGGGCTCGGTGGCCCTGGGTGGCCGGCTGCCTCCTGAAATTCCGCACGGATCAGGATGCCTCCCAGATGCAAGGTGCCCCCACAGGCACCTGTGGCTGGTTTGACAGTGCCAAGTGCCTCCTGCAAACTGACATCAGGAACCTGGCCTGGTGAGTTTTGTTTCTCTGGGGAAAGGCCATCGTTCGTACCCAGTGCGCTTTGGCACGCAGTTGGCGGCTGCCTGCTGAAATTCCGAACGGATCAGGATACCTCCCAGATGGAAGGTGCCCCCAGAGGCATCTGTGGCTGGTTTGACAGTGCCAAGTGCCTCCTGCAAACTGACATCAGGAACCTGGCCTGGTGACTTTTGTTTCTCTGGGGAAAGGCCATCATTCTTGTCCGGGGCCCGCTGGCCCGGAGTGGCCGGCTGACTGCTGAAATTCCTCACGGTTGAGGATACCTCCCAGACGCAAGGTGCTCCCACAGGTAACTGTCACTTGTTTGACAGTGCCAAGTGCCTCCTGCAAATTGACATCAGGAACCGGGCCTAGTGACTTTTGTTTCTCTGAGGAAAGGCCATAGATGATGTCCAGTGCCCAGTGGACCGGAGTGGCCGGCTGCCTACTGAAATTCCGCATGGATCACGATACCTCCCAGACCGAAAGTACCACCACAGGCAACTGTGGCTGGTTTGAGAGTGCCAAGTGCCTCCTGCAAACTGACATCAGGAACCTGGCCTGGTGACTTTTGTTTCTCTGGGGAAAGGCCATGGTTCATGTCCGGGGCCCGGTGGCCCGGAGTGGCCGGCTGCCTGCTGAAATTCCTCACGGTTGAGGATACCTCCCAGACGCAAGGTGCCCCCAAAGGCACCTGCGGTTGGTTTGACAGTGCCAAGTGCCTCCTGCAAATTGACATCAGGAACCAGGCCTAGTGACTTTTGTTTCTCTGAGGAAAGGCCATAGATGATGTCCAGTGCCCAGTGGACCGGAGTGGCCGGCTGCCTGCTGAAATTCCGCACGGATCAGGATACCTCCCAGATGCAAGTTGCCCCCGCAGGCAACTGTGGTTGGTTTGACAGTGCCAAGTGCCTCCTGCAAACTGACATCAGGAACCTGGCCTGGTGACCTTTGTTTCTCTGGGGAAATCCATCTTTCCTGTCCAGGGCCCGGTGGCCCGGAGTGGCCGGCTGCCTGCTGAAATTCTGAACGGATCAGGATGCCGCCGAGATGAAATGTGCCCCCCAGGCAACTGTGGCTGGTTTGACAGTGCCAAGTGCCTCCTGCAAACTGAAATCAGGAACCTGGCCTGGTGACTTTTGTTTCTCTGGGATAAGGCCATCATTCTTGTCCGGTGCCCGGTGGCCCAGAGTGGCCGGCTGCCTGCTGAAATTCTGAACGGATCAGGATACCTCCGAGATGCAAGGTGCCCCCACAGGCAACTGTGGCTGGTTTGACAGTGCCAAGTGCCTCCTGCAAACTGACATCAGGAACCTGGCCTGGTGACTTTTGTTTCTCTGGGGAAAAGGGCCAGCTACCCCGTCCATGGGAATATGGCCTGGAATGTCTGGTGGCCTGCTGAAATTCCGAACCTCACAGGATGCCTCCCAGACCCATGTTGTCACGACATGCAACGAGTGCTGGATTAACAGTGCCAAGTGCCTCCTGCAAACGGGCTGGTCAGTTTCATTTCCCGGGTGAAAGAGCCCGCGTTTTTTGGCTATTGGCCAGTGGCCCAGAGAGGATTGGTGGCTGCTGAACTTCCAAACTTGCAGGATTCCTCCCGGACGCAAGGTAACACCAGAGGCAACTGTGGCTGTTTTGACAGTGCCAAGTGCCTCCTGTAAACGGACATCAGAAACTTGGGCTAGTGAGTTTCCTTTCCCAGGGAAAAGGGACAGCGTTCGTGTCCAGGGGCCAGTGGCACTGAGTGGCCAGCTGCCTGCTGTAATTCTAAATCTCACAGGATGCCTCTTAGATGCAAGGGGCCACCATCAGCAACTATGGCTAGTTGGACATCGCCAAGTGCCTCCTGCAAACTGAAATCAGGAATTTGGGCTCACGAGCTTCATTTCCCACCTTAAACAGCCAACATTTGTGTCCAGGGGCCAGTGGCCCAGAGAGGATTTGTGCCTGATGGAATTTCAAATGTCTCAGGATGTCTCCTGGATGCAAGGTGCCACTGTCAGCAACTGTGAGTGTTGACAGTGCCAAGAGCCTCCTGCAAATTGACATCAGTAACCTGGCCTGGTATGTTTTGTTTCTCAGTGAAATGTGACGTCATTTGTGTCCAATGACCAGTGCCACAGAGTGACTGTTTCCCAGCAGAAAATCCGAAAATCGCGGGATGCCTCCGAGAAGAAGGTGACACCCCGAGCAACTGTGGCTGGATTTTAAGTGCCAAGTGCCTGCTACAAACGGACATCAGGAACCAGGGATGGTGTTTTATGTTTCCTGGACAGAAGGGAAGCGGCTCTTCACACAGAGATGACGGTGCCGGTTGCAGTGCGCTCCGGGACGCTCCTTCTGCCAAAAGATGCCTGGCAGCTGCCCTTAACTTTTGACAGCTCCGTGTCTCTGTATTCTGCATTTCTCGTCTTCTGCATCTCAGCAAAAAACTTTTCCACTGTGCCTAGCAAGCAGAAACTGTGCCAGCACAGTATATGTCCCCCGACTTGTGTTTTAAAGTTCCCCATTTTTCGGCATCTTTCAGCCTAAAGGGAAGACCGGGGTTATCTGCTGTAAGCTGGAGTAGAACCAGCAGCAAACACAGAAAAGTTGTCCAAGAATTTAAGAGGCCAAACCCGCCAAAATATTTTTAAACTTGCCTAAATGAATCAAAATATTCTAAAACCCTCCAAACCATATTAAAAACAAATGAAAACCAACCAAAACATTCTAAAAACCCCACCAAAATATACCGAAAACCAGCCAAAACATAATAAGAACAAATGAAAACCAACCAAAACATCCAAACACCAACCAAAATAGTTTAGAATCGGCCAAGACTGATCAAAACATTCTGAAAAGATGCCAAAATATTATAACACCAGTCAGAAGTGATAAAAACATTCAATAACTTGCAAAAACATACTAAAAACAAATATCAACAAACCAAAACATTCCAAAATATGACTAAATATTGTCAAACCAGCCAGAACTGATCAAAACATTCAAAAAAACTCGTCAAAACATTGTCAAAACAAGTCAAGACCAACCAAAACATTCAAAAAACCTGCCAAAACATTTTAAAACCTGCCAAAAACAAATCAAAACGTTCCAAAACCCACCAAAATATTATAAAACCAGACAGAAGTGATGAAAACTTTCTGAAAACCCGATAAAACATAATAAAAACCCGCCAAATCAAATCAAAATTTTCCAAAACCTGCTAACACAATTAAAACAACACAAGAGAATACAAAACATTCTAAAACCCCACCAAAATAGTCTGAAAACCCACCAAAACATAATAAAAACAAAACATATCAAAACATCATAAAAACCTGCCAAATTTTTTAGAACCTGCCAAAACTGATCAAAATATTCTGAAAAGACACCAAAACACTAGAAAACCAGTTAGAAGTGATCAAAACATTCAAAAAACTGGCCAAAACATTCAAAAAACAAAACAAAACCAACCAAAACATTCTAAAAACCTACTAAAATGTTTTAAAATCCTCCAAAACTGATCAAAATATATTGAAAAGAAAACAAAAAATACTATAAAACCAGCCAGAACTGATCAAAACATACAAAAAACATGCCAAAACATAAAACAAATCTAAACAAAAAAACATTCCACAAACTAAACAAAATATTTTAGAACTCCCCAAAAACTGATCAAAACATACTGAAAACCTGCCAAAATATTATAAAATTAGTCAGAAGTGAACAAAACATTCAAAAAACCCGCTAAAACATGATAAAGCCCACCAAAACTAATCCAAACACACCAAAAACCTGACTAAACATAAAAAAAACAAATCAAAACCAACCAAAAAAATCCTAAAAACCCGCCCAAAGTAATCAAACCATTCCAAAAGCCCTCCAAAACATAATAAAGACATAGGAAAACCAAACAAAATATTCTAAAAACCTGCCAAAATATATTAAAACCTGCCAAAACGGATCAAAACATTCTGAAGAGATGCCAAAATACTAGAAAACCAGCCAGAACTGATCCAAATATTTCAAAAAGCTTGCCAAAACATAATAAAAACAAATCAAAACCAGCTAAAACATTGTAAAAACTCGCCAAATTATTTTAAGCCCGCCAAATTATTTTAAAACCTGCCAAAACGAATCAAAATTTTCCAAAAACTTTATAAAAACAAATCAAAACAAACCAAGAAATTCCAAACACCAGGCAAAATATTGTAAAACAAATCAAAAGTAATCAAAATTTCCCAAACCAGCTGAAATATTGTAAAAAAAAATCAAAACAAATCACAACATTCCAAAAACCTGCCAAAATGTTAATACACCCGCCGAAACTGATCACAACATTCCCAATAGACGTAAAAAACATTCAAAAAATCCATCAAAACATTAGAAAGAAAATCAATGCAAACCAAAACATTCCAAAAACCCGCTAAAATAATTAAAAATACGCAAAAATGAACCAAACCTTTCCAAGAACCCACCAAAACATAGGAAAAACAAATCAAAACAAATTAAAACAATCAAAACACCAGACGAAATACTTTAGAACCCGCCAAAAGTGATCAAAACATTCGGAAAACAAGCCAAAATACTAGAAAACCAGACAGAACTGATCAAAACACACAAAAAACATGCCAAAAAATAATAAAAACAAATAAAAACATTTAAAAATCCGGGCAAATAATTTCAAAACCCGCCGAAAGGAACCGAAATATTACAAAACTTTCCAAAACATCACAAAAACGAACCAAAACATCCCAAATACCCACAAAAATATTTAGAACAGCGATCAGCACAGCGTTCTCTGCGCAAACACCCGCTAGATGGCATCCGAGAGACGGAGCGCGCGGCACCTTCCAGGATGCGAAGAGTGAAGCCGCACAACACCCGGACTGTGTCCGCAGCTTTCTAACTGCTAGAATTTCAAGGCTTAGCACACGCCTGCCTCTTCAATTGCCATTAGCATTCCAATGGAAGGTATTCTTGGACAACTTTGCTCTGCTTGCTTCTAGTTCTGCCCCAGCCTACCACAGATAACCTTGCTCTTCCCTTTAGTTTCTGAGATGCCGAGAACTCGGGAATTGAGAACACAAGTCCGTGGACGTATCCTGTGCTGGCACAGTTTCTTCTTGCTAGACACAGTGGAAAAGCATTTTGCTGAGCCGCAGAAGACAAGAAATGCGGAAAACGGAGATACGGAGCTGTCCGAAGTTAAGTGCCTCTGCCAGGCGTCTTTCGGCAGAAAGAGAGCTCCGGAGCGCACAGTGACCGGCACAGTGCTCTCTGCGCGAAGAGCCGCTTGATCGCATCCGAGAGACGGAGAGCGCGGCACCTTCTAGGAAGCGAAGAGTGAAGCCGCACAACACCCGGACTGTGTCCGCAGCTTTCTAACTGCTAGAAGATCATGGCTTAGCACACGCCTGCCTCTTCAATTGCCATTAGCATTCCAATGGAAGGTATTCTTGGACAACTTTGCTCTGCTTGCTTCTAGTTTTGCCCCAGCCCACCATCGATAACCTTGCTCTTCCCTTTAGTTTCTGAGATGCCGAGAACTCGGGAATTGAGAACACAAGTCCGGGGACGTATACTGTGCTGGCACAGTTTCTCCTTGCTAGACACAGTGGAAAAGCATTTTGCTGAGCCGCAGAAGACAAGAAATGCGGAAAACGGAGATACGGAGCTGTCCGAAGTTAAGTGCCTCTGCCAGGCGTCTTTCGGCAGAAAGAGAGCTCCGGAGCGCACAGTGACCGGCACAGTGCTCTCTGCGCGAAGAGCCGCTTGATCGCATCCGAGAGACGGAGAGCGCGGCACCTTCTAGGATGTGAAGAGTGAAGCCGCACAGCACCCGGACTGTGTCCGCAGCTTTCTAACTGCTAGAAGATCACGGCTTAGCACACGCCTGCCTCTTCAATTGCCATTAGCATTCCAATGGAAGGTATTCTTGGACAACTTTGCTCTGCTTGCTTCTAGTTCTGCCCCAGCCTACCACAGATAACCTTGCTCTTCCCTTTAGTTTCTGAGATGCCGAGAACTCGGGAATTGAGAACACAAGTCCGGGGACGTATCCTGTGCTGGCACAGTTTCTCCTTGCTAGACGCAGTGGAAAAGCATTTTGCTGAGCCGCAGAAGACAAGAAATGCAGAAAACGGAGATACGGAGCTGTCCGAAGTTAAGTGCCGCTGCCAGGCGTCTTTCGGCAGAAAGAGAGCTCCGGAGCGCACAGTGACCGGCACAGTGCTCTCTGCGTGAAGAGCCGCTTGATCGCATCCGAGAGACGGAGAGCGCGGTACCTTCTAGGATGCGAAGAGTGAAGCCGCACAACACCCGGACTGTGTCCGCAGCTTTCTAACTGCTAGAATTTCAAGGCTTAGCACACGCCTGCCTCTTCAATTGCCATTAGCATTCCAATGGAAGGTATTCTTGGACAACTTTGCTCTGCTTGCTTCTAGTTCTGCCCCAGCCTACCACAGATAACCTTGCTCTTCCCTTTAGTTTCTGAGATGCCGAGAACTCGGGAATTGAGAACACAAGTCCGTGGACGTATCCTGTGCTGGCACAGTTTCTCCTTGCTAGACACAGTGGAAAAGCATTTTGCTGAGCCGCAGAAGACAAGAAATGCGGAAAACGGAGATACGGAGCTGTCCGAAGTTAAGTGCCTCTGCCAGGCGTCTTTCGGCAGAAAGAGAGCTCCGGAGCGCACAGTGACCGGCACAGTGCTCTCTGCGCGAAGAGCCGCTTGATCGCATCCGAGAGACGGAGAGCGCGGCACCTTCTAGGATGCGAAGAGTGAAGCCGCACAACACCCGGACTGTGTCCGCAGCTTTCTAACTGCTAGAAGATCATGGCTTAGCACACGCCTGCCTCTTCAATTGCCATTAGCATTCCAATGGAAGGTATTCTTGGACAACTATGCTCTGCTTGCTTCTAGTTCTGCCCCAGCCTACCACAGATAACCTTGCTCTTCCCTTTAGTTTCTGAGATGCCGAGAACTCGGGAATTGAGAACACAAGTCCGGGGACGTATCCTGTGCTGGCACAGTTTCTTCTTGCTAGACACAGTGGAAAAGCATTTTGCTGAGCCGCAGAAGACAAGAAATGCAGAAAACGGAGATACGGAGCTGTCCGAAGTTAAGTGCCGCTGCCAGGCGTCTTTCGGCAGAAAGAGAGCTCCGGAGCGCACAGTGACCGGCACAGTGCTCTCTGCGTGAAGAGCCGCTTGATCGCATCCGAGAGACGGAGAGCGCGGTACCTTCTAGGATGCGAAGAGTGAAGCCGCACAACACCCGGACTGTGTCCGCAGCTTTCTAACTGCTAGAAGATCATGGCTTAGCACACGCCTGCCTCTTCAATTGCCATTAGCATTCCAATGGAAGGTATTCTTGGACAACTTTGCTCTGCTTGCTTCTAGTTCTGCCCCAGCCTACCACAGATAACCTTGCTCTTCCCTTTAGTTTCTGAGATGCCGAGAACTCGGGAATTGAGAACACAAGTCCGGGGACGTATCCTGTGCTGGCACAGTTTCTCCTTGCTAGACACAGTGGAAAAGCATTTTGCTGAGCCGCAGAAGACAAGAAATGCGGAAAACGGAGATACGGAGCTGTCCGAAGTTAAGTGCCTCTGCCAGGCGTCTTTCGGCAGAAAGAGAGCTCCGGAGCGCACAGTGACCGGCACAGTGCTCTCTGCGCGAAGAGCCGCTTGATCGCATCCGAGAGACGGAGAGCGCGGCACCTTCTAGGATGCGAAGAGTGAAGCCGCACAACACCCGGACTGTGTCCGCAGCTTTCTAACTGCTAGAAGATCATGGCTTAGCACACGCCTGCCTCTTCAATTGCCATTAGCATTCCAATGGAAGGTATTCTTGGCCAACTATGCTCTGCTTGCTTCTAGTTCTGCCCCAGCCTACCACAGATAACCTTGCTCTTCCCTTTAGTTTCTGAGATGCCGAGAACTCGGGAATTGAGAACACAAGTCCGGGGACGTATCCTGTGCTGGCACAGTTTCTCCTTGCTAGACACAGTGGAAAAGCATTTTGCTGAGCCGCAGAAGACAAGAAATGCGGAAAACGGAGATACGGAGCTGTCCGAAGTTAAGTGCCTCTGCCAGGCGTCTTTCGGCAGAAAGAGAGCTCCGGAGCGCACAGTGACCGGCACAGTGCTCTCTGCGCGAAGAGCCGCTTGATCGCATCCGAGAGACGGAGAGCGCGGCACCTTCTAGGAAGCGAAGAGTGAAGCCGCACAACACCCGGACTGTGTCCGCAGCTTTCTAACTGCTAGAAGATCATGGCTTAGCACACGCCTGCCTCTTCAATTGCCATTAGCATTCCAATGGAAGGTATTCTTGGACAACTTTGCTCTGCTTGCTTCTAGTTTTGCCCCAGCCCACCATCGATAACCTTGCTCTTCCCTTTAGTTTCTGAGATGCCGAGAACTCGGGAATTGAGAACACAAGTCCGGGGACGTATACTGTGCTGGCACAGTTTCTCCTTGCTAGACACAGTGGAAAAGCATTTTGCTGAGCCGCAGAAGACAAGAAATGCGGAAAACGGAGATACGGAGCTGTCCGAAGTTAAGTGCCTCTGCCAGGCGTCTTTCGGCAGAAAGAGAGCTCCGGAGCGCACAGTGACCGGCACAGTGCTCTCTGCGCGAAGAGCCGCTTGATCGCATCCGAGAGACGGAGAGCGCGGCACCTTCTAGGATGTGAAGAGTGAAGCCGCACAGCACCCGGACTGTGTCCGCAGCTTTCTAACTGCTAGAAGATCACGGCTTAGCACACGCCTGCCTCTTCAATTGCCATTAGCATTCCAATGGAAGGTATTCTTGGACAACTTTGCTCTGCTTGCTTCTAGTTCTGCCCCAGCCTACCACAGATAACCTTGCTCTTCCCTTTAGTTTCTGAGATGCCGAGAACTCGGGAATTGAGAACACAAGTCCGGGGACGTATCCTGTGCTGGCACAGTTTCTCCTTGCTAGACGCAGTGGAAAAGCATTTTGCTGAGCCGCAGAAGACAAGAAATGCAGAAAACGGAGATACGGAGCTCTCCGAAGTTAAGTGCCGCTGCCAGGCGTCTTTCGGCAGAAAGAGAGCTCCGGAGCGCACAGTGACCGGCACAGTGCTCTCTGCGTGAAGAGCCGCTTGATCGCATCCGAGAGACGGAGAGCGCGGTACCTTCTAGGATGCGAAGAGTGAAGCCGCACAACACCCGGACTGTGTCCGCAGCTTTCTAACTGCTAGAATTTCAAGGCTTAGCACACGCCTGCCTCTTCAATTGCCATTAGCATTCCAATGGAAGGTATTCTTGGACAACTTTGCTCTGCTTGCTTCTAGTTCTGCCCCAGCCTACCACAGATAACCTTGCTCTTCCCTTTAGTTTCTGAGATGCCGAGAACTCGGGAATTGAGAACACAAGTCCGTGGACGTATCCTGTGCTGGCACAGTTTCTCCTTGCTAGACACAGTGGAAAAGCATTTTGCTGAGCCGCAGAAGACAAGAAATGCGGAAAACGGAGATACGGAGCTGTCCGAAGTTAAGTGCCTCTGCCAGGCGTCTTTCGGCAGAAAGAGAGCTCCGGAGCGCACAGTGACCGGCACAGTGCTCTCTGCGCGAAGAGCCGCTTGATCGCATCCGAGAGACGGAGAGCGCGGCACCTTCTAGGAAGCGAAGAGTGAAGCCGCACAACACCCGGACTGTGTCCGCAGCTTTCTAACTGCTAGAAGATCATGGCTTAGCACACGCCTGCCTCTTCAATTGCCATTAGCATTCCAATGGAAGGTATTCTTGGACAACTATGCTCTGCTTGCTTCTAGTTCTGCCCCAGCCTACCACAGATAACCTTGCTCTTCCCTTTAGTTTCTGAGATGCCGAGAACTCGGGAATTGAGAACACAAGTCCGGGGACGTATCCTGTGCTGGCACAGTTTCTTCTTGCTAGACACAGTGGAAAAGCATTTTGCTGAGCCGCAGAAGACAAGAAATGCAGAAAACGGAGATACGGAGCTGTCCGAAGTTAAGTGCCGCTGCCAGGCGTCTTTCGGCAGAAAGAGAGCTCCGGAGCGCACAGTGACCGGCACAGTGCTCTCTGCGTGAAGAGCCGCTTGATCGCATCCGAGAGACGGAGAGCGCGGTACCTTCTAGGATGCGAAGAGTGAAGCCGCACAACACCCGGACTGTGTCCGCAGCTTTCTAACTGCTAGAATTTCAAGGCTTAGCACACGCCTGCCTCTTCAATTGCCATTAGCATTCCAATGGAAGGCATTCTTGGACAACTTTGCTCTGCTTGCTTCTAGTTCTGCCCCAGCCTACCACAGATAACCTTGCTCTTCCCTTTAGTTTCTGAGATGCCGAGAACTCGGGAATTGAGAACACAAGTCCGGGGACGTATCCTGTGCTGGCACAGTTTCTCCTTGCTAGACACAGTGGAAAAGCATTTAGCTGAGCCGCAGAAGACAAGAAATGCGGAAAACGGAGATACGGAGCTGTCCGAAGTTAAGTGCCTCTGCCAGGCGTCTTTCGGCAGAAAGAGAGCTCCGGAGCGCACAGTGACCGGCACAGTGCTCTCTGCGTGAAGAGCCGCTTGATCGCATCCGAGAGACGGAGAGCGCGGTACCTTCTAGGATGCGAAGAGTGAAGCCGCACAACACCCGGACTGTGTCCGCAGCTTTCTAACTGCTAGAATTTCAAGGCTTAGCACACGCCTGCCTCTTCAATTGCCATTAGCATTCCAATGGAAGGTATTCTTGGACAACTTTGCTCTGCTTGCTTCTAGTTCTGCCCCAGCCTACCACAGATAACCTTGCTCTTCCCTTTAGTTTCTGAGATGCCGAGAACTCGGGAATTGAGAACACAAGTCCGTGGACGTATACTGTGCTGGCACAGTTTCTCCTTGCTAGACACAGTGGAAAAGCATTTTGCTGAGCCGCAGAAGACAAGAAATGCGGAAAACGGAGATACGGAGCTGTCCGAAGTTAAGTGCCTCTGCCAGGCGTCTTTCGGCAGAAAGAGAGCTCCGGAGCGCACAGTGACCGGCACAGTGCTCTCTGCGCGAAGAGCCGCTTGATCGCATCCGAGAGACGGAGAGCGCGGCACCTTCTAGGATGCGAAGAGTGAAGCCGCACAGCACCCGGACTGTGTCCGCAGCTTTCTAACTGCTAGAAGATCATGGCTTAGCACACGCCTGCCTCTTCAATTGCCATTAGCATTCCAATGGAAGGTATTCTTGGACAACTTTGCTCTGCTTGCTTCTAGTTCTGCCCCAGCCTACCACAGATAACCTTGCTCTTCCCTTTAGTTTCTGAGATGCCGAGAACTCGGGAATTGAGAACACAAGTCCGGGGACGTATCCTGTGCTGGCACAGTTTCTCCTTGCTAGACGCAGTGGAAAAGCATTTTGCTGAGCCGCAGAAGACAAGAAATGCAGAAAACGGAGATACGGAGCTCTCCGAAGTTAAGTGCCGCTGCCAGGCGTCTTTCGGCAGAAAGAGAGCTCCGGAGCGCACAGTGACCGGCACAGTGCTCTCTGCGTGAAGAGCCGCTTGATCGCATCCGAGAGACGGAGAGCGCGGTACCTTCTAGGATGCGAAGAGTGAAGCCGCACAACACCCGGACTGTGTCCGCAGCTTTCTAACTGCTAGAAGATCATGGCTTAGCACACGCCTGCCTCTTCAATTGCCATTAGCATTCCAATGGAAGGTATTCTTGGACATCTTTGCTCTGCTTGCTTCTAGTTTTGCCCCAGCCCACCATCGATAACCTTGCTCTTCCCTTTAGTTTCTGAGATGCCGAGAACTCGGGAATTGAGAACACAAGTCCGGGGACGTATCCTGTGCTGGCACAGTTTCTCCTTGCTAGACACAGTGGAAAAGCATTTTGCTGAGCCGCAGAAGACAAGAAATGCGGAAAACGGAGATACGGAGCTGTCCGAAGTTAAGTGCCTCTGCCAGGCGTCTTTCGGCAGAAAGAGAGCTCCGGAGCGCACAGTGACCGGCACAGTGCTCTCTGCGTGAAGAGCCGCTTGATCGCATCCGAGAGACGGAGAGCGCGGTACCTTCTAGGAAGCGAAGAGTGAAGCCGCACAACACCCGGACTGTGTCCGCAGCTTTCTAACTGCTAGAATTTCAAGGCTTAGCACACGCCTGCCTCTTCAATTGCCATTAGCATTCCAATTGAAGGTATTCTTGGACAACTTTGCTCTGCTTGCTTCTAGTTCTGCCCCAGCCTACCACAGATAACCTTGCTCTTCCCTTTAGTTTCTGAGATGCCGAGAACTCGGGAATTGAGAACACAAGTCCGTGGACGTATACTGTGCTGGCACAGTTTCTCCTTGCTAGACACAGTGGAAAAGCATTTTGCTGAGCCGCAGAAGACAAGAAATGCGGAAAACGGAGATACGGAGCTGTCCGAAGTTAAGTGCCTCTGCCAGGCGTCTTTCGGCAGAAAGAGAGCTCCGGAGCGCACAGTGACCGGCACAGTGCTCTCTGCGCGAAGAGCCGCTTGATCGCATCCGAGAGACGGAGAGCGCGGCACCTTCTAGGAAGCGAAGAGTGAAGCCGCACAGCACCCGGACTGTGTCCGCAGCTTTCTAACTGCTAGAAGATCATGGCTTAGCACACGCCTGCCTCTTCAATTGCCATTAGCATTCCAATGGAAGGTATTCTTGGACAACTTTGCTCTGCTTGCTTCTAGTTCTGCCCCAGCCTACCACAGATAACCTTGCTCTTCCCTTTAGTTTCTGAGATGCCGAGAACTCGGGAATTGAGAACACAAGTCCGGGGACGTATCCTGTGCTGGCACAGTTTCTCCTTGCTAGACGCAGTGGAAAAGCATTTTGCTGAGCCGCAGAAGACAAGAAATGCAGAAAACGGAGATACGGAGCTGTCCGAAGTTAAGTGCCGCTGCCAGGCGTCTTTCGGCTGAAAGAGAGCTCCGGAGCGCACAGTGACCGGCACAGTGCTCTCTGCGTGAAGAGCCGCTTGATCGCATCCGAGAGACGGAGAGCGCGGTACCTTCTAGGAAGCGAAGAGTGAAGCCGCACAACACCCGGACTGTGTCCGCAGCTTTCTAACTGCTAGAATTTCAAGGCTTAGCACACGCCTGCCTCTTCAATTGCCATTAGCATTCCAATTGAAGGTATTCTTGGACAACTTTGCTCTGCTTGCTTCTAGTTCTGCCCCAGCCTACCACAGATAACCTTGCTCTTCCCTTTAGTTTCTGAGATGCCGAGAACTCGGGAATTGAGAACACAAGTCCGGGGACGTATCCTGTGCTGGCACAGTTTCTCCTTGCTAGACACAGTGGAAAAGCATTTTGCTGAGCCGCAGAAGACAAGAAATGCGGAAAACGGAGATACGGAGCTGTCCGAAGTTAAGTGCCTCTGCCAGGCGTCTTTCGGCAGAAAGAGAGCTCCGGAGCGCACAGTGACCGGCACAGTGCTCTCTGCGTGAAGAGCCGCTTGATCGCATCCGAGAGACGGAGAGCGCGGTACCTTCTAGGAAGCGAAGAGTGAAGCCGCACAACACCCGGACTGTGTCCGCAGCTTTCTAACTGCTAGAATTTCAAGGCTTAGCACACGCCTGCCTCTTCAATTGCCATTAGCATTCCAATGGAAGGTATTCTTGGACAACTTTGCTCTGCTTGCTTCTAGTTCTGCCCCAGCCTACCACAGATAACCTTGCTCTTCCCTTTAGTTTCTGAGATGCCGAGAACTCGGGAATTGAGAACACAAGTCCGGGGACGTATCCTGTGCTGGCACAGTTTCTCCTTGCTAGACACAGTGGAAAAGCATTTTGCTGAGCCGCAGAAGACAAGAAATGCGGAAAACGGAGATACGGAGCTGTCCGAAGTTAAGTGCCGCTGCCAGGCGTCTTTCGGCAGAAAGAGAGCTCCGGAGCGCACAGTGACCGGCACAGTGCTCTCTGCGCGAAGAGCCGCTTGATCGCATCTGAAAGACGGAGAGCGCGGTACCTTCTAGGATGCGAAGAGCGAAGCCGTACAACACCCGGACTGTGTCCGCATCTTTCTAACTGCTACAAGATCATGGCTTCCCACGGGATTTGTTTAGATAGTCCTTAATTAAATTTTGATGTGTTTGGATAATTTTTGCTGGGCTTTTTCCTGTGTTGTCGGGTTTTGCCAATATTTTGTTCAGTTTTTGGGGATTTTACAACTCTATGGCCGGTTTCTGTAATGTTTTGATGTCTTTTCAGAATGTTTTTTTGATTTTGATTAGTTTTTAATATGATATGGGTGGGTTTTAGAATGTTTTGATTCATTTGGGCAAGTTTAAAAATCTTTTTTTAGGTTTTTAGAATGTTTTGATTTGTTTTGTTTTTCTAAAACGTTGTCGGGTTTTTCTTGTGTTTCGATTAGTTTTTGTGGGCTTTGTCATGTTTTGGCGGGTATTTATTTTTGTTTGACTGGGTTTTAGAATATTTGGTGACTTATGACGGGTTTCGAAATACTTGGTGTTTTTTAAGAATGTTTTCTTTGCCTTAATTTTTTTTTATTAAGTTTTTCCGCCTATGGGATATTTTAGCTGGTTTTTGTAATGTTTCGATTGGTTTTGATTTGTTTTTATGATGTTTTGGCGGGTTTTCGGGATGTTTTGGTGGTGTTTTAGAATGTTTTGTTTTCTCTTGTGTTGTTTTTATTGTGTTGGCCGGTTGTGGAACGTTTGGATTCGTTTTGGCGGGTTTTAAAATATTTTGGCGGGTATTTGGAATGTTTTGGTTTGCTTTCATTTGTTTTGATTATGTTTTGGCAAGTTATTGAATGTTTTGATCACTTCTGACTGGTTTTCTAGTATTTTGGCATCTTTTCAGAATGTTTTGATCAGTTCTGGCAGGTTCTAAACTATTTTGTCGGGTTTTTGGAATGTTTTGATTGGTTTTGATTCCTTTTTATGATATTTTGGCAGGATTTCGGAATATTTTGTCGGGTTTTTGGAATGTTTTGGTTGGTTTTGATTTGTTTTTATGATGTTTTGCCACGTTTTTTGAATGTTGTGATCAGTTCTGGCTGGTTTTCTAATGTTTTGGCATCTTTTCAGAATGTTTTGATCAGTTTTGCGGGTCTAAATTATTTTGGCGAGTTTTCAGAGTGTTTTGGTTGGTTTTGATTTGTTTTTATGATGTTTTGGCGGGTTTTCGGAATGTTTTGGTTGGGTTTTAGAATGTTTTGTATTCTCTTGAGTTGTTTTTATTGTGTGGGCAGGTTTTGGAATGTTTGGATTGATTTTGGCGGGTTTTAAAATATTTTGGCGGGTATTTGGAATGTTTTGATTTGTTTTGTCTAGTTTAAAATATTTTGGCATGTATTTTGAAGGTTTTGCTTGGTTTTCATGTTTTTTTGTTATTTTTTGGCAAGGGTGTTTTTTGGTTTGATCAGTTCTGGCTGTTGGCCGATTTTCAGAATGTTTTGATCAGTTTTGGCGGGTTTTAAGATATTTTAGAGGTTGTTTATAATATTTTGGTTTCTTTAGCTTTGTTTTTACTATATTTTGGCGGGTTTTTTGAAAGTTTTGATCACTTCTGACTGGTTTTCTAGTATTTTGGCATCTTTTCAGAATGTTTTGATCAGTTTTGGCAGGTTCTAAACTATTTTGTCGGGTTTTTGGAATGTTTTGGTTGGTTTTGATTTGTTTTTATGATGTTTTGGCAGGTTTTCGGAATGTTTTGGCGGTGTTTTAGAATGTTTTGTATTCTCTTGAGTTGTTTTTATTGTGTTGGTAGGTTTTGGTATGTTTGGATTCCTTTTGGCGGGTTTTGAAATATTTTGGCGGGTATTTGGAATGTTGTGGTTTGCTTTCATTTGTTTTGATTATGTTTTGGTAAGTTATTGAATGTTTTGATCACTTCTGACTGGTTTTCTAGTATTTTGGCATCTTTTTAGAATGTTTTGATCAGTTTTGGCGGCTTCTAAACTATTTTGTCGCGTTTTTGGAATGTTTTGGTTGGTTTTTATTCGTTTTTATTTTGATTTTGCGGGTTTTCATAATGTTTTGGTCGGTTTTCCAGAATGTTTTGGTTGGTTTTGATTTCTTTTTAATATTATTTTGCAGGTTTTGGAATGTTTTGATTTGTTTTGTCTAGTTTAAAATATTTTGGCATGTATTTTGAAGGTTTTGGTTGGTTTTCATGTTTTTTTGTTATTTTTTGGCAAGGGTTTTTTTTGGTTTGATCAGTTCTGGCTGGTTTTCTAATATGTTGGCCGATTTTCAGAATGTTTTGATCAGTTTTGGCGGGTTTTAAGATATTTTAGAGGTTGTTTATAATATTTTGGTTTCTTTAGCTTTGTTTTTACTATATTTTGGCGGGTTTTTTGAATGTTTGGATCACTTCTGGCTGGTGTTATATTTTGGCATGTTTTTAGAATTTTGAATATTTTGGCTCTTCCGCAGAGATTATGGTGCCAGTTGCGGGGCGCTTCGTGGCGCTTCTGTGGCATGACGCCTGGGAGTGGAACTTACATTCTAAGGCTCTGTATCCATACGCAATGTGCCACCAGACGCCACTGTGGCCACTTTGACAGTGCCACGTGCCTCCTGTAAACTGACATCAGGAACATAGGCACATGAGTTTTTTTTCCCAGGGAAAATGGTCGCGTCCCTGTTCATGGGAAAGAGTTCTGGAGTGAATGGCTGCCTGCTGAAATTCCAAAGATCACAGGATGCCTCCCAGATGCAGCTGCCACCAAATGCAACCTTGGCTGTGTTGCAGTCCATTTTGGGAGGGGGCACCCCGGGGGGTTACCGTAGGGCCCCCTAGGCTGTGAGTGCACTGGCCGCAGCAGGCAGGCAAGGAGATTCCACAGGGATTCTGAGGGTGCAGATTAAATGAGGGTTTATTGGGGGTCCCCATCCCCGGGAACAGCACGGTTTCTGAGGGAAAAAGGGGGAAGGGGGAGGGGGAAGGAGGGGGAGCCTAGGGGAGGGAAGGGCCAACAGGGTAGGAAGGCGAAGAGGGAGGAAAGGATAAGAGAGCAACCGGTCTCACTCGCACGGTTTCTAAGGCAGATTGAAAGTGGGCACGGAATGAGACTTGTGCCAATGGGATTACAGATACGGGATGCTCCAGGACAGGACCACAGGCTTGGGATAGACAATAACTTTTGGAGGGGTGAGACAGAGAATACCATTTAAATAAAATGCAATACTACATGGATGGTTTGACAGTGCCAAGTGTCTCCTGCAAATTGACATCAGGAACCTGGACTGGTAAGTTTTGTTTCCCAGTTAAAAGGGCCAGCAGTTGTGTAAAACGGCCAGTGGAAGGGAGTGGCCTGCTGCCTGCTGAAATTCCAAAGGTAGCAGGATGCCGCCAGGACACAAAGTGCAAAGATCAGCAAGTCTGGCTGGTATGACAGTAACACGTGCCTCCTGCGAACTATCAGGAAACTGGGCTGATGAGTTTTATTTCCCAGGGAAAAGGGCCAGCATTTGGGCCCAGTCACCAGTGGCCCAGACAGGCTGGATGCCTGCTGAAATTCCAAAGGTCGCAGGATGCCACCCAGACCCAATGTGCCACCATCAGCAACGGTGGCTGGTTTGAAAGTTCCAAGTGCCTCCTGTAAACTGACATCAGGTACCTGGCCTGGTGAGTTTTGTTTCCCAGGGAAAAGGGTCAGGGTTCATGTTGAGGGGCAAGGGGCATGGAATGGACAACTGCCTGCTGAAATTCCAAAGGTGGCAGGATGCATCTCAGACGCAAGGTGCCACCAGAGGCAACTGTGGCTGGATTGACAGTGTCACGTGCCTCCTGCAAACGGACATCAAGAACCATGGCTGATCAGTTTTGTTCCCCAGCCAAAAGGTCCACTGTTTTATGCAAGGTGCCAATGGCGCAGGATGGCCAGCTGCCTCCAGAAATTCCGAATGTCGCATGATGCCTCCCAGACGAAGGTACCAACATGAGCAACTGTGGCTGGTTTGACAGTGCCAAGTGCCTGCTGCAAACTGACATCAGGAACATGGCCTGGTCAGATTCGTTTCCCAGGCAAAAGGCCCAGTGTTCGTTTGCAGGTGACAGTGGCCCAGAGTGGTTGACTGACTACCAAAATTCCAAACATCGCAGGATGCCTCCCAGCTGCAAGCTGCCAGAAAATGTAACTGTGGCTGATTTTTACAGTGAAAAGTGCCTCCTGCAAACAGACAACAGGATTTTGCCTGGTGAGTTTTGTTTCTCTGGGGAATGGCCAGAGTTCCTCGGCGGGTTCTGGTGGACCGTAGCTGCAGGGTGCTCCTGAAAATTCCGAACATCTCAGGAGACCTGCCAGAAGCAAGGCACCACCAGAGGCAAGTGTGGCTGGTTGGACAGTGTCAAGTGCCTCTTGCAAACTGACATCAGGAACTTGGCCGGGTGAGTTTTGCTTCTCTGGGGAAAGGCCATGGCTCAAGTCCGGGGCCAGCTGGCACGCAACGGCCGGCATATTCTGATATTCCGAATGTCCCAGGGTGCCTCCAAGACGCAAGATGCCAGCAGAGGCAACGGTGGCTTGTTTGACAGTGCCAAGTGCGTCCTGCAAACTGACATCAGGAACTAGGCCTGGTGACTTTTGTTTCTCTGGGGAAAGGCCATGGTTCAAGTCCAGGGCCCGGTGGCCCGGATTGGCCGGCTGTCTGTTGAAATTCCGCACGGATCAGGATGCCTCCCAGACCAAAGGTACCACCACAGGCGCCTGTGGCTGGTTTGACAGTGCCAAGTGCCTCCTGCTAACTGACATCAGGAACCTGGCCTGGTGACTTTTGTTTCTCTGGGGAAAGGCCATGGTTCTTGTCAAGTGCCCGGTGGCCTGGAGTGGCCGGCTGCCTGCTGAAATTCTGCACGGATCAGGATACCTCCCAGATGCAAGGTGCCCCCACAGGCACCTGTGGCTGGTTTGACAGTGCCAATTGCCTCCTGCAAACTGACATCATCAACCTGGCCGGCTGAGTTTTGTTTCTCAGGGGAATGGCCATCGTTGTTATCCAGGGCCCGGTGGCCCGGAGTGGCCGGATGCCTGCTGAAATTCTGCACGGATCAGTATACCGCCTAGATGCAAGGTGCCCGCACAGGCAACTGTGGCTGGTTAGACAGTGCCAAGTGCCTCCTGCAAACTGACATCAGGAACCTGGCCTGGTAACTTTTCTTTCTCTGGGGAAAGGCCATCGTTCGTGTCCAGGGCCTGGTGGCCCGGAGTGGCCGTCCGCCTGCTGAAATTCCGCACGGACCAGGATGCCTCCTGACCGAAAGTACCACTATATGCACCTGTGGCTGGTTTGACAGTGCCAAGTGCCTCCTGCAAACTGACATCAGGAACCTGGCCTGGTGACTTTTGTTTCTCTGGGGAATGGCCATGGTTTCTGTACAGGGCCTGGTGGCCAGTAGAGGTCGGCCGCCTGCTGAAATTCCTCACGGTTGAGGATACCACCTAGTTGCAAGGTGCCCCCACAGGCAACTGTGGCTGGTTTGACAGTGCCAAGTGCTTCCTGCAAACTGACATCAGGAACCTGGCCTGGTGAGTTTTGTTTCTCAGGGGAAAGGCCATGGTTCATGTCCAGGGCCCGGTCTCCTGGAGTGGCCGGCTGCCTGCTGAAATTCCGCACGGATCATGATACCACCCAGATGAAAGGAGCCCCCACAGGCAAGTGTGGCTGGTTTGACAGTGCCAAGTGGCTCCTGCAAACTGACATCAGGAACCTGGCCTGGTGACTTTTGTTTCCCAGGGGAAAGGCCATGGTTCCTGTCCAGGGCCTAGTCGCCAGTAGTGGCGGGTCGCGTGCTGAAATTCCTCACCATTGAGGATACCTCCGAGACGCAAGGTGCCCCCACAGGCAACAGTGGCTGGTTTGACAGTGCGAAGTGCGTCCTGCAAACTGACATCAGGAACCTGGCCTGGTGACTTTTGTTTCTCTGGGGAAACGCCATGATTCATGTCCAGTGCCCGGTGGCATGGAGTGGCCGGCTGCCTGCTGAAATTCTGCACGGATCATGATACCACCCAGATGAAAGGAGCCCCCAGAGGCAACAGTGGCTGGTTTGACTGTGCCAAGTGCCTCCTTCAAACTGACATCAGGAACCTGGCCTGGTGACTTTTGTTTCTCTGGGGAAAGGCCATCGTTCCTAGCCAGGGCGGGGTGGCCCGGATTGGCAGGCTGCCTGCTGAAATTCCGAACGGATCAGGATATCTCCCAGATGAAAGCAGGCCCCACAGGCAACTGTGGCTGGTTTGACAGTGCCAAGTGCCTCCTGCAAACTGACATCAGGAACCTGGCCTGGTGATTTTTGTTTCTCTGGGGAAACGCCATGGTTCGTGTCAAGTGCACCGTGGCCTGGAGTGGCCGGCTGCCTGCTGAAATTCCGCACGGATCAGGATACCACAAGGATGCAAGGGGCCCCCACAGGCACCTGTGGCTGGTTTGACAGTGCCAAGTGCCTCCTGCAAACTGACATCAGCAACCTGGCCGGCTGAGTTTTGTTTCTCTGGGGAAAGGCCATCGTTGTTATCCAGGGCCTGGTGGCCCGGAGTGGCCGTCCGCCTGCTGAAATTCCGCACGGACCAGGATGCCTCCTGACCGAAAGTACCACTATATGCACCTGTGGCTGGTTTGACAGTGCCAAGTGCCTCCTGCAAACTGACATCAGGAACCTGGCCTGGTGACTTTTGTTTCTCTGGGGAATGGCCATGGTTTCTGTACAGGGCCTGGTGGCCAGTAGAGGTCGGCCGCCTGCTGAAATTCCTCACGGTTGAGGATACCACCTAGTTGCAAGGTGCCCCCACAGGCAACTGTGGCTGGTTTGACAGTGCCAAGTGCTTCCTGCAAACTGACATCAGGAACCTGGCCTGGTGACTTTTGTTTCTCAGGGGAAAGGCCATGGTTCATGTCCAGGGCCCGGTCTCCTGGAGTGGCCGGCTGCCTGCTGAAATTCCGCACGGATCATGATACCACCCAGATGAAAGGAGCCCCCACAGGCAAGTGTGGCTGGTTTGACAGTGCCAAGTGGCTCCTGCAAACTGACATCAGGAACCTGGCCTGGTGACTTTTGTTTCCCAGGGGAAAGGCCATGGTTCCTGTCCAGGGCCTAGTCGCCAGTAGTGGCGGGTCGCGTGCTGAAATTCCTCACCATTGAGGATACCTCCGAGACGCAAGGTGCCCCCACAGGCA
Source organism: Passer domesticus (assembly GCF_036417665.1). Classification (NCBI taxonomy): domain Eukaryota; kingdom Metazoa; phylum Chordata; class Aves; order Passeriformes; family Passeridae; genus Passer; species Passer domesticus. The sequence goes on from NC_087484.1 coordinate 26,268,261, forward strand.
ACAGTGGCTGGTTTGACAGTGCGAAGTGCGTCCTGCAAACTGACATCAGGAACCTGGCCTGGTGACTTTTGTTTCTCTGGGGAAACGCCATGATTCATGTCCAGTGCCCGGTGGCATGGAGTGGCCGGCTGCCTGCTGAAATTCCGAACGGATGAGGATGCCTCCCAGATGCAAGGGGCCCCCACAGGCAACTGTGGCTGGTTTGACAGTGCCAAGTGCCTCCTGCAAACTGACATCAGGAACCTGGCATGGTGACTTTTGTTTCCCAGGGGAAAGGCTATGGCTCGTGTCCTGGGCCCGGTGGCCCGGATTGGCCGGCTGCTTGCTGAAATTCTGCACGGATCATGATACCACCCAGATGAAAGGAGCCCCCAGAGGCAACAGTGGCTGGTTTGACTGTGCCAAGTGCCTCCTTCAAACTGACATCAGGAACCTGGCCTGGTGACTTTTGTTTCTCTGGGGAAAGGCCATCGTTCCTAGCCAGGGCGGGGTGGCCCGGATTGGCAGGCTGCCTGCTGAAATTCCGAACGGATCAGGATATCTCCCAGATGAAAGCAGGCCCCACAGGCAACTGTGGCTGGTTTGACAGTGCCAAGTGCCTCCTGCAAACTGACATCAGGAACCTGGCCTGGTGATTTTTGTTTCTCTGGGGAAACGCCATGGTTCGTGTCAAGTGCACCGTGGCCTGGAGTGGCCGGCTGCCTGCTGAAATTCCGCACGGATCAGGATACCACAAGGATGCAAGGGGCCCCCACAGGCACCTGTGGCTGGTTTGACAGTGCCAAGTGCCTCCTGCAAACTGACATCAGCAACCTGGCCGGCTGAGTTTTGTTTCTCTGGGGAAAGGCCATCGTTGTTATCCAGGGCACGGTGGACCGGAGTGGCCGGATGCCTGCGGAAATTCCGAACGGATCAGTATACCGCCTAGATGCAAGGTGCCCGCACAGGCAACTGTGGCTGGTTAGACAGTGTCAAGTGCCTCCTGCAAGCTGACATCAGGAACCTGGCCTGGTGACTTTTGTTTCTCTGGGGAAAGGCCATCGTTCATGTCCAGTGCCCGGTGGCATGGAGTGGCCGGCTGCCTTCTGAAATTCCGCACGGATGAGGATACCACAAGGATGCAAGATGCCCCCACAGGCACCTGTGGCTGGTTTGACAGTGCCAAGTGCCTCCTGCAAACTGACATCAGGAACCTGGCCTGGTGAGTTTTGTTTCTCTGGGGAAAGGCCATGGTTCCTGTGCAGGGCTTGGTGGCGAGTAGTGGCCGGCCGCCAGCTGAAATTCCTCACGGTTGAGGATACCTCCCAGATGAAAGGAGCCCGCACAGGCAACTGTGGCTGGTTTGACAGTGCCAAGTGCTTCCTGCAAACTGACATCAGCAACCTGGCCGGGGGAGTTTTGTTTCTCTGGGGAAAGGCCATCGTTCGTGTCCAGTGCACGGCGGCCTGGAGTGGCCGGTTGCCTGCTGAAATTCCTCCCGGTTGAGGATAGCTCGCAGATGCAAGCTGCCCCCACAGACAACTGTTGGTAGTTTGACAGTGCCAAGTGCCTCCTGCAAACTGACATCAGTGACCTGGCATGGTGACTTTTGTTTCTCTGGGGAAAGGCCATGGTTCATGTCCAGTGCCCGGTGGCTAGGAGTGGCCGGCTGCCTGCTGAAATTCCGCACAGATGAGGATACCACCTAGAAGCAAATGCCCCCACAGGCAATTGTGTCTGGTTTGACAGTGCCAAGTGCCTCCTGCAAACTGACATCAGGAACCTGGCCTGGTGACTTTTGCTTCTCAGGGGAATGGCCATCGTATGTGTCCAGGGCCTAGTGGCCAGTAGTGGCCGGTCGCCTGCTGAAATTCCTCACGTTTGAGGATACCTCCGAGATGCAAGGTGCCCCCACAGGCAACAGTGGCTGGTTTGACAGTGCCAAGTGCCTCCTGCAAACTGACATCAGGAACCTGGCCTGCTGACTTTTGTTTCCCAGGGGAAAGGCTATGGCTCGTGTCCTGGGCCCGGTGGCCCGGAGTGGCCGGCTGCCTGCGGAAATTCCGAACGGATCAGGATACCTCCCAGATGCAAGGGGCCCCCACAGGCACCTGTGGCTGGTTTGACAGTGCCAAGTGCCTCCTGCAAACTGACATCAGCAACGTGGCCTGGTGACTTTTGTTTCTCTGTGAAAAGGCCATGGTTCAAGTCCAGGGCCGGGTGGCCTGGATTGGCCGGATGTCTGTTGAAATTCCGCACGGATGAGGATGCCTCCCAGACCAAAGGTACCACCACAGGCGCCTGTGGCTGGTTTGACAGTGCCAAGTGCCTCCTGCAAACTGACATCAGGAACCTGGCCTGGTGACTTTTGTTTCACTGGGGCAAGGCCATGGTTCATGTCCAGGCCCCGGTGGCCCAGAGTGGCCGCCTGCCTGCTGAAATTCCGCATGGACCACAATGCCTCCCTGACCGAAAATACCACTATAGGCAACTGTGGCTGGTTTGACAGTGCCAAGTGCCTCCTGCAAACTGACATCAGGAACCTGGCCTGGTGCCTTTTGCTTCTTAGGGGAAATGCCATGGTATGTGTCCAGGGCCTAGTGGCCAGTAGTGGCCGGTCGCCTGCTGAAATTCCTCACGATTTAGGATACCTCCGAGTTGCAAGGTGCCCCCACAGGCAACAGTGGCTGGTTTGACAGTGCCAAGTGCCTCCTGCAAACTGACATCAGGAACCTGGCCTGGTGACTTTTGTTTCTCTGGGGAAACGCCATGATTCATGTCCAGTGCCCGGTGGCAAGGAGTGGCCGGCTGCCTGCTGAAATTCCGAACGGATGAGGATGCCTCCCAGATGCAAGGGGCCCCCACAGGCACCTGTGGCTGGTTTGACAGTGCCAAGTGCCTCCTGCAAACTGACATCAGGAACCTGGCATGGTGACTTTTGTTTCTCTGGGGAAAGGCCATCGTTCCTAGCCAGGGCGGGGTGGCCCGGATTGGCAGGCTGCCTGCTGCAATTCCGGACGGATCAGGATATCTCCCAGATGAAAGGAGGCCCCACAGGCAACTGTGGCTGGTTTGACAGTGCCACGTGCCTCCTGCAAACTGACATCAGGAACCTGGCCTGGTGCCTTTTGTTTCTCTGGGGAAACGCCATGGTTCGTGTCAAGTGCACCGTGGCCTGGAGTGGCCGGCTGCCTGCTGAAATTCCGCACGGATGAGGATACCACAAGGATGCAAGGGGCCCCCACAGGCACCTGTGGCTGGTTTGACAGCGCCAAGTGCCTCCTGCAAACTGACATCAGCAACCTGGCCGGCTGAGTTTTGTTTCTCTGGGGAAAGGCCATCGTTGTTATCCAGGGCACGGTGGACCGGAGTGGCCGGATGCCTGCGGAAATTCCGAACGGATCAGTATACCGCCTAGATGCAAGGTGCCCGCACAGGCAACTGTGGCTGGTTAGACAGTGCCAAGTGCCTCCTGCAAACTGACATCAGGAACCTGGCCTGGTGACTTTTGTTTCTCTGGGGAAAGGCCATCGTTCGTGTCCAGTGCCCGGTGGCATGGAGTGGCCGGCTGCCTTCTGAAATTCCGCACGGATGAGGATACCACAAGGATGCAAGATGCCCCCACAGGCACCTGTGGCTGGTTTGACAGTGCCAAGTGCCTCCTGCAAACTGACATCAGGAACCTGGCCTGGTGACTTTTGTTTCTCTGGGGAAAGGCCATGGTTCCTGTGCAGGGCTTGGTGGCGAGTAGTGGCCGGCCGCCAGCTGAAATTCCTCACGGTTGAGGATACCTCCCAGATGAAAGGAGCCCGCACAGGCAACTGTGGCTGGTTTGACAGTGCCAAGTGCTTCCTGCAAACTGACATCAGCAACCTGGCCGGGGGAGTGTTGTTTCTCTGGGGAAAGGCCATCGTTCGTGTCCAGTGCACGGCGGCCTGGAGTGGCCGGTTGCCTGCTGAAATTCCTCCCGGTTGAGGATAGCTCCCAGATGCAAGGTGCCCCCACAGGCAACAGTGGCTGGTTTGACAGTGCCAAGTGCCTCCTGCAAACTGACATCAGGAACCTGGCCTGCTGACTTTTGTTTTCCAGGGGAAAGGCTATGGCTCGTGTCCTGGGCCCGGTGGCCCGGATTGGCCGGCTGTCTGTTGAAATTCCGCACGGATGAGGATGCCTCCCAGACCAAAAGTACCACCACAGGCGCCTGTGGCTGGTTTGACAGTGCCAAGTGCCTCCTGCAAACTGACATCAGGAACCTGGCCTGGTGACTTTTGTTTCTCTGGGGAAAGGCCATGGTTCATGTCCAGGCCCCGGTGGCCCAGAGTGGCCGCCTGCCAGCTGAAATTCCGCATGGACCACAATGCCTCCCTGACCGAAAGTACCACTGTAGGCAACTGTGGCTGGTTTGAGAGTGCCAAGTGCCTCCTGCAAACTGACATCAGGAACCTGGCCTGGTGCCTTTTGCTTCTTAGGGGAAATGCCATGGTATGTGTCCAGGGCCTAGTGGCCAGTAGTGGCCGGTCGCCTGCTGAAATTCCTCACGATTTAGGATACCTCCGAGTTGCAAGGTGCCCCCACAGGCAACAGTGGCTGGTTTGACAGTGCCAAGTGCCTCCTGCAAACTGACATCAGGAACCTGGCCTGGTGACTTTGTTTCTCTGGGGCAAGGCCATCGTTCCACTTCTGAGCCCCGTATCCCGGAGTGGCTAGATGCCTGCTGAAATTCTGCACGGATCAGGATATCTCTCAGATGCAAGGCGCGCCCACAGGCACCTGTGGCTGGTTTGACAGTGCCAAGTGCCTCCTGCAAACTGACATCAGGAACCTGGCCTGGTGACTTTTGTTTCTCTGGGGAAATGCCATGATTCATGTCCAGTGCCCGGTGGCATGGAGTGGCTGGCTGCCTGCTGAAATTCCGAACGGATCAGGATGCCTCCCAGATGCAGGGGGCCCCCACAGGCACCTGTGGCTGGTTTGACAGTGCCAAGTGCCTCTTGCAAACTGACATCAGGAACCTGGCCTGGTGACTTTTGTTTCTCTGGGGAAAGGCCATGGTTCAAGTCCAGGGCCGGGTGGCCAGGATTGACCGGCTGTCTGCTGAAATTCCGCACGGATCAGGATGCCTCCCAGACCAAAGGTACCACCACAGGCGCCTGTGGCTGGTTTGACAGTGCCAAGTGCCTCCTGCAAACTGACATCAGGAACCTGGCCTGGTGACTTTTGTTTCTCTGGGGAATGGCCATGTTTCGTGTCAAGTGCCCCGTGGCCTGGAGTGGCCGGCTGCCTGCTGAAATTCCGCACGGATCAGGATACCACAAGGATGCAAGATGCCCCCACAGGCACCTTTGGCTGGTTTGACAGTGCCAAGTGCCTCCTGCAAACTGACATCAGGAACCTGGCCTGGTGACTTTTGTTTCTCAGGGGAAAGGCCATGGTTCCTGTGCAGGGCTTGGTGGCGAGTAGTGGCCGGCCGCCAGCTGAAATTCCTCACGGTTGAGGATACCTCCCAGATGAACGGAATCCGCACAGGCAACTGTGGCTGGTTTGACAGTGCCAAGTGCCTCCTGCAAACTGACATCAGCAACCTGGCCGGGGGAGCTTTGTTTCTCTGGGGAAAGGCCATCGTTCGTGTCCAGTGCACGGCGGCCTGGAGTGGCCGGCTGCCTGTTGAAATTCCTCACGGTTGAGGATAGCTCCCAGATGCAAGCTGCCCCCACAGGCAACTGTTGGTAGTTTGACAGTGCCTAGTGCCTCCTGCAAACTGACATCAGTGACCTGGCCTGGTGACTTTTGTTTCCCAGGGGAAAGGCTATGGCTCGTGTCCTGGGCCCGTTGGCCCGGAGTGGCCGGCTGCCTGCTGAAATTCCGAACGGATCGGGATACCTCCCAGATGCAAGGGGCCCCCACAGGCACCTGTGGCTGGTTTGACAGTGCCAAGCACCTCCTGCAAACTGACATCAGGAACCTGGCCTGCTGACTTTTGTTTCTCTGGGGAAACGCCATGATTCATGTCCAGTGCCCGGTGGCATGGAGTGGCCGGCTGCCTGCTGAAATTCCGAACAGATCAGGATGTCTCCCAGATGCAAGGGGCCCCCACAGGCAACTGTGGTTGGTTTGACAGTGCCAAGCGCCTTCTGCAAACTGACATCAGGAACCTGGCATGGTGACTTTTGTTTCCCAGGGGAAAGGCTATGGCTCGTGTCCTGGGCCCGGTGGCCCGGAGTGGCCGGCTGCCTGCTGAAATTCCGAACGGATCAGGATACCTCCCAGATGCAAGGGGCCCCCACAGGCACCTGTGGCTGGTTTGACAGTGCCAAGTGCCTCCTGCAAACTGACATCAGGAACCTGGCCTGGTGACTTTGTTTCTCTGGGGCAAGGCCATCGTTCCACTTCTGAGCCCCGTAGCCCGGAGTGGCTAGATGCCTGCTGAAATTCTGCACGGATCAGGATATCTCTCAGATGCAAGGCGCCCCCACAGGCACCTGTGGCTGGTTTGACAGTGCCAAGTGCCTCCTGCAAACTGACATCAGGAACCTGGCCTGCTGACTTTTGTTTCTCTGGGGAAACGCCATGATTCATGTCCAGTGCCCGGTGGCATGGAGTGGCCGGCTGCCTGCTGAAATTCCGAACAGATCAGGATGTCTCCCAGATGCAAGGGGCCCCCACAGGCAACTGTGGTTGGTTTGACAGTGCCAAGCGCCTTCTGCAAACTGACATCAGGAACCTGGAATGGTGACTTTTGTTTCCCAGGGGAAAGGCTATGGCTCGTGTCCTGGGCCTGGTGGCCCGGAGTGGCCGGCTGCCTGCTGAAATTCCGAACGGATCAGGATACCTCCCAGATGCAAGGGGCCTCCACAGGCAACTGTGGTTGGTTTGACAGTGCCAAGTGCCTCCTGCAAACTGACATCAGGAACCTGGCATGGTGACTTTTGTTTCCCAGGGGAAAGGCTATGGCTCGTGTCCTGGGCCCGGTGGCCCGGAGTGGCCGGCTGCCTGCTGAAATTCCGAACGGATCAGGATACCTCCCAGATGCAAGGGGCCCCCACAGGCAACTGTGGCTGGTTTGACAGTGCCAAGTGCCTCCTGCAAACTGACATCAGGAACGTGGCCTGGTGACTTTGTTTCTCTGGGGCAAGGCCATCGTTCCACTTCTGAGCCCCGTAGCCCGGAGTGGCTAGATGCCTGCTGAAATTCTGCACGGATCAGGATATCTCTCAGATGCAAGGCGCCCCCACAGGCACCTGTGGCTGGTTTGACAGTGCCTAGTGCCTCCTGCAAACTGACATCAGGAACCTGGCCTGGTGACTTTTGTTTCTCAGGGGAAAGGCCATCGTTGTTATCCAGGGCACGGTGGACCGGAGTGGCCGGATGCCTGCGGAACTTCCGAACGGATCAGTATACCGCCTAGATGCAAGGTGCCCGCACAGGCAACTGTGGCTGGTTTGACAGTGCCTAGTGCCTCCTGCAAACTGACATCAGGAACCTGGCCTGGTGACTTTTGTTTCTCTGGGGAAAGGCCATAGATCGTGTACAGTGCCCGGTGGCCAGGAGTGGCCGGCTGCCTGCTGAAATTCCTCACGGTTGAGGATACCTCCCAGATGAAAGGAGCCCGCACAGGCAACTGTGGCTGGTTTGACAGTGCCAAGTGCCTCCTGCAAAATGACATCAGCAACCTGGCCGGGGGAGTTTTGTTTCTCTGGGGAAAGGCCATCGTTCGTGTCCAGTGCACGGCGGCCTGGACTGGCCGGCTGCCTGCTGAAATTCCGAACGGATCAGGATAGCTCCCAGATGCAAGGTGCCCCCACAGGCAAATGTTGGTAGTTTGACAGTGCCAAGTGCCTCCTGCAAACTGACATCAGTGACCTGGCCTGGTGACTTTTGTTTCTCTGGGGAAAGGCCATGGTTCATGTGCAGTGCCCGGTGGCTAGTAGTGGCCGGCTGCCTGCTGAAATTCCGCACAGATGAGGATACCACCTAGAAGCAAATGCCCCCACAGGCACCAGTGGCTGGTTTAACAGTGCCAAGTGCCTCCTGCAAACTGACATCAGGAACCTGGCCTGCTGACTTTTGTTTCTCTGGGGAAACGCCATGATTCATGTCCAGTGCCCGGTGGCATGGAGTGGCCGGCTGCCTGCTGAAATTCCGAACGGATCAGGATGCCTCCCAGATGCAAGGGGCCCGCAAAGGCAACTGTGGTTGGTTTGACAGTGCCAAGTGCCTCCTGCAAACTGACATCAGGAACCTGGCCTGGTGACTTTTGTTTCTCAGGGGAAAGGCCATCGTTTTTATCCAGGGCACGGTGGACCGGAGTGGCCGGCTGCCTGCGGAAATTCCGAACGGATCAGGATACCTCCCAGATGCAAGGGGCCCCCACAGGCACCTGTGGCTGGTTTGACAGTGCCAAGTGCCTCCTGCAAACTGACATCAGCAACCTGGCCTGGTGACTTTTGTTTCTCTGTGGAAAGGCCATGGTTCAAGTCCAGGCCCGGGTGGCCCGGATTGGCCGGCTGTCTGTTGAAATTCCGCACGGATGAGGATGCCTCCCAGACCAAAGGTACCACCACAGGCGCCTGTGGCTGGTTTGACAGTGCCAAGTGCCTCCTGCAAACTGACATCAGGAACCTGGCCTGGTGACTTTTGTTTCTCTGGGGAAAGGCCATGGTTCATGTCCAGGCCCCGGTGGCCCAGAGTGGCCGCCTGCCTGCTGAAATTCCGCATGGACCACAATGCCTCCCTGACCGAAAGTACCACTATAGGCAACTGTGGCTGGTTTGAGAGTGCCAAGTGCCTCCTGCAAACTGACATCAGGAACCTGGCCTGGTGCCTTTTGCTTCTTAGGGGAAATGCCATGGTATGTGTCCAGGGCCTAGTGGCCAGTAGTGGCCGGTCGCCTGCTGAAATTCCTCACGATTTAGGATACCTCCGAGTTGCAAGGTGCCCCCACAGGCAACAGTGGCTGGTTTGACAGTGCCAAGTGCCTCCTGCAAACTGACATCAGGAACCTGGCCTGGTGACTTTGTTTCTCTGGGGCAAGGCCATCGTTCCACTTCTGAGCCCCGTAGCCCGGAGTGGCTAGATGCCTGCTGAAATTCTGCACGGATCAGGATATCTCTCAGATGCAAGGCGCGCCCACAGGCACCTGTGGCTGGTTTGACAGTGCCAAGTGCCTCCTGCAAACTGACATCAGGAACCTGGCCTGGTGACTTTTGTTTCTCTGTGGAAACGCCATGATTCATGTCCAGTGCCCGGTGGCATGGAGTGGCTGGCTGCCTGCTGAAATTCCAAACGGATCAGGATGCCTCCCAGATGCAGGGGGCCCCCACAGGCACCTGTGGCTGGTTTGACAGTGCCAAGTGCCTCTTGCAAACTGACATCAGGAACCTGGCCTGGTGACTTTTGTTTCTCTGGGGAAAGGCCATGGTTCAAGTCCAGGGCCGGGTGGCCCGGATTGACCGGCTGTCTGCTGAAATTCCGCACGGATCAGGATGCCTCCCAGACCAAAGGTACCACCACAGGCGCCTGTGGCTGGTTTGACAGTGCCAAGTGCCTCCTGCAAACTGACATCAGGAACCTGGCCTGGTGACTTTTGTTTCTCAGGGGAAAGGCCATCGTTGTTATCCAGGGCACGGTGGACTGGAGTGGCCGGATGCCTGCGGAACTTCCGAACGGATCAGTATACCGCCTAGATGCAAGGTGCCCGCACAGGCAACTGTGGCTGGTTTGACAGTGCCTAGTGCCTCCTGCAAACTGACATCAGGAACCTGGCCTGGTGACTTTTGTTTCTCTGGGGAAAGGCCATAGATCGCGTACAGTGCCCGGTGGCCAGGAGTGGCCGGCTGCCTGCTGAAATTCCTCACGGTTGAGGATACCTCCCAGATGAAAGGAGCCCGCACAGGCAACTGTGGCTGGTTTGACAGTGCCAAGTGCCTCCTGCAAAATGACATCAGCAACCTGGCCGGGGGAGTTTTGTTTCTCTGGGGAAAGGCCATCGTTCGTGTCCAGTGCACGGCGGCCTGGAGTGGCCGGCTGCCTGCTGAAATTCCGAACGGATCAGGATAGCTCCCAGATGCAAGATGCCCCCACAGGCAAATGTTGGTAGTTTGACAGTGCCAAGTGCCTCCTGCAAACTGACATCAGTGACCTGGCCTGGTGACTTTTGTTTCTCTGGGGAAAGGCCATGGTTCATGTGCAGTGCCCGGTGGCTAGTAGTGGCCGGCTGCCTGCTGAAATTCCGCACAGATGAGGATACCACCTAGAAGCAAATGCCCCCACAGGCACCAGTGGCTGGTTTAACAGTGCCAAGTGCCTCCTGCAAACTGACATCAGGAACCTGGCCTGCTGACTTTTGTTTCTCTGGGGAAACGCCATGATTCATGTCCAGTGCCCGGTGGCATGGAGTGGCCGGCTGCCTGCTGAAATTCCGAACGGATCAGGATGCCTCCCAGATGCAAGGGGCCCGCAAAGGCAACTGTGGTTGGTTTGACAGTGCCAAGTGCCTCCTGCAAACTGACATCAGGAACCTGGCCTGGTGACTTTTGTTTCTCAGGGGAAAGGCCATCGTTTTTATCCAGGGCACGGTGGACCGGAGTGGCCGGCTGCCTGCGGAAATTCCGAACGGATCAGGATACCTCCCAGATGCAAGGGGCCCCCACAGGCACCTGTGGCTGGTTTGACAGTGCCAAGTGCCTCCTGCAAACTGACATCAGCAACCTGGCCTGGTGACTTTTGTTTCTCTGTGGAAAGGCCATGGTTCAAGTCCAGGGCCGGGTGGCCCGGATTGGCCGGCTGTCTGTTGAAATTCCGCACGGATGAGGATGCCTCCCAGACCAAAGGTACCACCACAGGCGCCTGTGGCTGGTTTGACAGTGCCAAGTGCCTCCTGCAAACTGACATCAGGAACCTGGCCTGGTGACTTTTGTTTCTCTGGGGAAAGGCCATGGTTCATGTCCAGGCCCCGGTGGCCCAGAGTGGCCGCCTGCCTGCTGAAATTCCGCATGGACCACAATGCCTCCCTGACCGAAAGTACCACTATAGGCAACTGTGGCTGGTTTGAGAGTGCCAAGTGCCTCCTGCAAACTGACATCAGGAACCTGGCCTGGTGCCTTTTGCTTCTTAGGGGAAATGCCATGGTATGTGTCCAGGGCCTAGTGGCCAGTAGTGGCCGGTCGCCTGCTGAAATTCCTCACGATTTAGGATACCTCCGAGTTGCAAGGTGCCCCCACAGGCAACAGTGGCTGGTTTGACAGTGCCAAGTGCCTCCTGCAAACTGACATCAGGAACCTGGCCTGGTGACTTTGTTTCTCTGGGGCAAGGCCATCGTTCCACTTCTGAGCCCCGTAGCCCGGAGTGGCTAGATGCCTGCTGAAATTCTGCACGGATCAGGATATCTCTCAGATGCAAGGCGTGCCCACAGGCACCTGTGGCTGGTTTGACAGTGCCAAGTGCCTCCTGCAAACTGACATCAGGAACCTGGCCTGGTGACTTTTGTTTCTCTGTGGAAACGCCATGATTCATGTCCAGTGCCCGGTGGCCCGGATTGACCGGCTGTCTGCTGAAATTCCGCACGGATCAGGATGCCTCCCAGACCAAAGGTACCACCACAGGCGCCTGTGGCTGGTTTGACAGTGCCAAGTGCCTCCTGCAAACTGACATCAGGAACCTGGCCTGGTGACTTTTGTTTCTCTGGGGAAAGGCCATCGTTCGTGTCCAGTGCCCGGTGGCCTGGAGTGGCCGGCTGCCTGCTGAAATTCCGCACGGATGAGGATACCACAAGGATTCAAGATGCCCCCACAGGCACCTGTGGCTGGTTTGACAGTGCCAAGTGCCTCCTGCAAACTGACATCAGGAACCTGGCCTGGTGACTTTTGTTTCTCTGGGGAAAGGCCATCGTTCGTGTCCAGTGCCCGGTGGCCTGGAGTGGCCGGCTGCCTGCTGAAATTCCGCACGGATGAGGATACCACAAGGATGCAAGATGCAAGGGGCCCCCACAGGCAACTGTGGCTGGTTTGACAGTGCGAAGTGCCTCCACCAAACTGACATCAGGAACCTGGCCTGGTGACTTTTGTTTCTCTGGGGAAAGGCTATGGCTCGTGTCCTGGGCCCGGTGGCCCGGAGTGGCCGGCTGCCTGCTGAAATTCCGAACAGATCAGGAGAGCTCCCAGATGCAAGGCGCCCCCACAGGCACCTGTGGCTGGTTTGACAGTGCCAAGTGCCTCCTGCAAACTGACATCAGGAACCTGGCCTGCTGACTTTTGTTTCTCTGGGGAAACGCAATGATTCATGTCCAGTGCCCGGTGGCATGGAGTGGCCGGCTGCCTGCTGAAATTCCGAACGGATCAGGATGTCTCCCAGATGCAAGGGGCCCCCACAGGCAACTGTGGTTGGTTTGACAGTGCCAAGCGCCTCCTGCAAACTGACATCAGGAACCTGGCATGGTGACTTTTGTTTCCCAGGGGAAAGGCTATGGCTCGTGTCCTGGGCCTGGTGGCCCGGAGTGGCCGGCTGCCTGCTGAAATTCCGAACGGATCAGGATACCTCCCAGATGCAAGGGGCCCCCACAGGCAACTGTGGTTGGTTTGACAGTGCCAAGTGCCTCCTGCAAACTGACATCAGGAACCTGGCCTGGTGACTTTTGTTTCTCTGGGGAAAGGCCATGGTTCAAGTCCAGGGCCGGGTGGCCCGGATTGACCGGCTGTCTGTTGAAATTCCGCACGGATCAGGATGCCTCCCAGACCAAAGGTACCACCACAGGCGCCTGCGGCTGGTTTAACAGTGCCAAGTGCCTCCTGCAAACTGACATCAGGAACGTGGCCTGGTGACTTTGTTTCTCTGGGGCAAGGCCATCGTTCCACTTCTGAGCCCCGTAGCCCGGAGTGGCTAGATGCCTGCTGAAATTCTGCACGGATCAGGATATCTCTCAGATGCAAGGCGGCCCCACAGGCAACAGTGGCTGGTTTGACAGTGCCAAGTGCCTCCTGCAAACTGACATCAGGAACCTGGCCTGCTGACTTTTGTTTCTCTGGGGAAACGCCATGATTCATGTCCAGTGCCCGGTGGCATGGAGTGGCCGGCTGCCTGCTGAAATTCCGAACAGATCAGGATGTCTCCCAGATGCAAGGGGCCCCCACAGGCAGCTGTGGTTGGTTTGACAGTGCCAAGCGCCTTCTGCAAACTGACATCAGGAACCTGGCATGGTGACTTTTGTTTCCCAGGGGAAAGGCTATGGCTCGTGTCCTGGGCCCGGTGGCCCGGAGTGGCCGGCTGCCTGCTGAAATTCCGAACGGATCAGGATACCTCGCAGATGCAAGGGGCCCCCACAGGCACCAGTGGTTGGTTTGACAGTGCCAAGTGCCTCCTGCAAACTGACATCAGGAACCTGGCATGGTGACTTTTGTTTCCCAGGGGAAAGGCTATGGCTCGTGTCCTGGGCCCGGTGGCCCGGAGTGGTCGGCTGCCTGCTGAAATTCCGAACGGATCAGGATACCTCCCAGATGCAAGGGGCCCCCACAGGCACCAGTGGCTGGTTTGACAGTGCCAAGTGCCTCCTGCAAACTGACATCAGGAACGTGGCCTGGTGACTTTGTTTCTCTGGGGCAAGGCCATCGTTCCACTTCTGAGCCCCGTAGCCCGGAGTGGCTAGATGCCTGCTGAAATTCTGCACGGATCAGGATATCTCTCAGATGCAAGGCGGCCCCACAGGCACCTGTGGCTGGTTTGACAGTGCCAAGTGCCTCCTGCAAACTGACATCAGGAACCTGGCCTGCTGACTTTTGTTTCTCTGGGGAAACGCCATGATTCATGTCCAGTGCCCGGTGGCATGGAGTGGCCGGCTGCCTGCTGAAATTCCGAACAGATCAGGATGTCTCCCAGATGCAAGGGGCCCCCACAGGCAACTGTGGTTGGTTTGACAGTGCCAAGCGCCTTCTGCAAACTGACATCAGGAACCTGGCATGGTGACTTTTGTTTCCCAGGGGAAAGGCTATGGCTCGTGTCCTGGGCCTGGTGGCCCGGAGTGGCCGGCTGCCTGCTGAAATTCCGAACGGATCAGGATACCTCCCAGATGCAAGGGGCCCCCACAGGCAACTGTGGTTGGTTTGACAGTGCCAAGTGCCTCCTGCAAACTGACATCAGGAACCTGGCCTGGTGACTTTTGTTTCTCTGGGGAAAGGCCATGGTTCAAGTCCAGGGCCGGGTGGCCCGGATTGACCGGCTGTCTGTTGAAATTCCGCACGGATCAGGATGCCTCCCAGACCAAAGGTACCACCACAGGCGCCTGCGGCTGGTTTAACAGTGCCAAGTGCCTCCTGCAAACTGACATCAGGAACGTGGCCTGGTGACTTTGTTTCTCTGGGGCAAGGCCATCGTTCCACTTCTGAGCCCCGTAGCCCGGAGTGGCTAGATGCCTGCTGAAATTCTGCACGGATCAGGATATCTCTCAGATGCAAGGCGCCCCCACAGGCACCTGTGGCTGGTTTGACAGTGCCAAGTGCCTCCTGCAAACTGACATCAGTGACCTGGCCTGGTGAATTTTGTTTCTCTGGGGAAAGGCCATGGTTCATGTGCAGTGCCCGGTGGCTAGTAGTGGCCGGCTGCCTGCTGAAATTCCGCACAGATGAGGATACCACCTAGAAGCAAATGCCCCCACAGGCACCAGTGGCTGGTTTAACAGTGCCAAGTGCCTCCTGCAAACTGACATCAGGAACCTGGCCTGCTGACTTTTGTTTCTCTGGGGAAACGCCATGGTTCATGTCCAGTGCCCGGTGGCATGGAGTGGCCGGCTGCCTGCTGAAATTCCGAACGGATCAGGATGCCTCCCAGATGCAAGGGGCCCGCAAAGGCAACTGTGGTTGGTTTGACAGTGCCAAGTGCCTCCTGCAAACTGACATCAGGAACCTGGCCTGGTGACTTTTGTTTCTCAGGGGAAAGGCCATCGTTTTTATCCAGGGCACGGTGGACCGGAGTGGCCGGCTGCCTGCGGAAATTCCGAACGGATCAGGATACCTCCCAGATGCAAGGGGCCCCCACAGGCACCTGTGGCTGGTTTGACAGTGCCAAGTGCCTCCTGCAAACTGACATCAGCAACCTGGCCTGGTGACTTTTGTTTCTCTGTGGAAAGGCCATGGTTCAAGTCCAGGGCCGGGTGGCCCGGATTGGCCGGCTGTCTGTTGAAATTCCGCACGGATGAGGATGCCTCCCAGACCAAAGGTACCACCACAGGCGCCTGTGGCTGGTTTGACAGTGCCAAGTGCCTCCTGCAAACTGACATCAGGAACCTGGCCTGGTGACTTTTGTTTCTCTGGGGAAAGGCCATGGTTCATGTCCAGGCCCCGGTGGCCCAGAGTGGCCGCCTGCCTGCTGAAATTCCGCATGGACCACAATGCCTCCCTGACCGAAAGTACCACTATAGGCAACTGTGGCTGGTTTGAGAGTGCCAAGTGCCTCCTGCAAACTGACATCAGGAACCTGGCCTGGTGCCTTTTGCTTCTTAGGGGAAATGCCATGGTATGTGTCCAGGGCCTAGTGGCCAGTAGTGGCCGGTCGCCTGCTGAAATTCCTCACGATTTAGGATACCTCCGAGTTGCAAGGTGCCCCCACAGGCAACAGTGGCTGGTTTGACAGTGCCAAGTGCCTCCTGCAAACTGACATCAGGAACCTGGCCTGGTGAATTTGTTTCTCTGGGGAAAGGCCATCGTTCTTGTCCAGGGCCCGGTGGCCCAGAGTGGCCGGCCGCCTGCTGAAATTCCTCACAGTTGAGGATACCACCTAGATGCAAGTGCCCCCATAGGCAACTGTGGCTGGTTTGACAGTGCCAAGTGCCTCCTGCAAACTGACATCAGGAACCTGGCCTGGTGACTTTTGTTTCTCTGTGGAAACGCCATGATTCATGTCCAGTGCCCGGTGGCATGGAGTGGCTGGCTGCCTGCTGAAATTCCGAACGGATCAGGATGCCTCCCAGATGCAGGGGGCCCCCACAGGCACCTGTGGCTGGTTTGACAGTGCCAAGTGCCTCTTGCAAACTGACATCAGGAACCTGGCCTGGTGACTTTTGTTTCTCTGGGGAAAGGCCATGGTTCAAGTCCAGGGCCGGGTGGCCCGGATTGACCGGCTGTCTGCTGAAATTCCGCACGGATCAGGATGCCTCCCAGACCAAAGGTACCACCACAGGCGCCTGTGGCTGGTTTGACAGTGCCAAGTGCCTCCTGCAAACTGACATCAGGAACCTGGCCTGGTGACTTTTGTTTCTCTGGGGAAAGGCCATCGTTCGTGTCCAGTGCCCGGTGGCCTGGAGTGGCCGGCTGCCTGCTGAAATTCCGCACGGATGAGGATACCACAAGGATTCAAGATGCCCCCACAGGCACCTGTGGCTGGTTTGACAGTGCCAAGTGCCTCCTGCAAACTGACATCAGGAACCTGGCCTGGTGACTTTTGTTTCTCTGGGGAAAGGCCATCGTTCGTGTCCAGTGCCCGGTGGCCTGGAGTGGCCGGCTGCCTGCTGAAATTCCGCACGGATGAGGATAGCACAAGGATGCAAGATGCAAGGGGCCCCCACAGGCAACTGTGGCTGGTTTGACAGTGCCAAGTGCCTCCACCAAACTGACATCAGGAACCTGGCCTGGTGACTTTTGTTTCTCTGGGGAAAGGCTATGGCTCGTGTCCTGGGCCCGGTGGCCCGGAGTGGCCGGCTGCCTGCTGAAATTCCGAACAGATCAGGAGAGCTCCCAGATGCAAGGCGCCCCCACAGGCACCTGTGGCTGGTTTGACAGTGCCAAGTGCCTCCTGCAAACTGACATCAGGAACCTGGCCTGCTGACTTTTGTTTCTCTGGGGAAACGCAATGATTCATGTCCAGTGCCCGGTGGCATGGAGTGGCCGGCTGCCTGCTGAAATTCCGAACGGATCAGGATGTCTCCCAGATGCAAGGGGCCCCCACAGGCAACTGTGGTTGGTTTGACAGTGCCAAGCGCCTCCTGCAAACTGACATCAGGAACCTGGCATGGTGACTTTTGTTTCCCAGGGGAAAGGCTATGGCTCGTGTCCTGGGCCTGGTGGCATGGAGTGGCCGGCTGCCTGCTGAAATTCCGAACGGATCAGGATACCTCCCAGATGCAAGGGGCCCCCACAGGCAACTGTGGTTGGTTTGACAGTGCCAAGTGCCTCCTGCAAACTGACATCAGGAACCTGGCCTGGTGACTTTTGTTTCTCTGGGGAAAGGCCATGGTTCAAGTCCAGGGCCGGGTGGCCCGGATTGACCGGCTGTCTGTTGAAATTCCGCACGGATCAGGATGCCTCCCAGACCAAAGGTACCACCACAGGCGCCTGCGGCTGGTTTAACAGTGCCAAGTGCCTCCTGCAAACTGACATCAGGAACGTGGCCTGGTGACTTTGTTTCTCAGGGGCAAGGCCATCGTTCCACTTCTGAGCCCCGTAGCCCGGAGTGGCTAGATGCCTGCTGAAATTCTGCACGGATCAGGATATCTCTCAGATGCAAGGCGGCCCCACAGGCACCTGTGGCTGGTTTGACAGTGCCAAGTGCCTCCTGCAAACTGACATCAGGAACCTGGCCTGCTGACTTTTGTTTCTCTGGGGAAACGCCATGATTCATGTCCAGTGCCCGGTGGCATGGAGTGGCCGGCTGCCTGCTGAAATTCCGAACAGATCAGGATGTCTCCCAGATGCAAGGGGCCCCCACAGGCACCTGTGGTTGGTTTGACAGTGCCAAGCGCCTTCTGCAAACTGACATCAGGAACCTGGCATGGTGACTTTTGTTTCCCAGGGGAAAGGCTATGGCTCGTGTCCTGGGCCCGGTGGCCCGGAGTGGCCGGCTGCCTGCTGAAATTCCGAACGGATCAGGATACCTCCCAGATGCAAGGGGCCTCCACAGGCACCAGTGGTTGGTTTGACAGTGCCAAGTGCCTCCTGCAAACTGACATCAGGAACCTGGCATGGTGACTTTTGTTTCCCAGGGGAAAGGCTATGGCTCGTGTCCTGGGCCCGGTGGCCCGGAGTGGTCGGCTGCCTGCTGAAATTCCGAACGGATCAGGATACCTCCCAGATGCAAGGGGCCCCCACAGGCACCAGTGGCTGGTTTGACAGTGCCAAGTGCCTCCTGCAAACTGACATCAGGAACGTGGCCTGGTGACTTTGTTTCTCTGGGGCAAGGCCATCGTTCCACTTCTGAGCCCCGTAGCCCGGAGTGGCTAGATGCCTGTTGAAATTCTGCACGGATCAGGATATCTCTCAGATGCAAGGCGGCCCCACAGGCACCTGTGGCTGGTTTGACAGTGCCAAGTGCCTCCTGCAAACTGACATCAGGAACCTGGCCTGCTGACTTTTGTTTCTCTGGGGAAACGCCATGATTCATGTCCAGTGCCCGGTGGCATGGAGTGGCCGGCTGCCTGCTGAAATTCCGAACAGATCAGGATGTCTCCCAGATGCAAGGGGCCCCCACAGGCAACTGTGGTTGGTTTGACAGTGCCAAGCGCCTTCTGCAAACTGACATCAGGAACCTGGCATGGTGACTTTTGTTTCCCAGGGGAAAGGCTATGGCTCGTGTCCTGGGCCTGGTGGCCCGGAGTGGCCGGCTGCCTGCTGAAATTCCGAACGGATCAGGATACCTCCCAGATGCAAGGGGCCCCCACAGGCAACTGTGGTTGGTTTGACAGTGCCAAGTGCCTCCTGCAAACTGACATCAGGAACCTGGCCTGGTGACTTTTGTTTCTCTGGGGAAAGGCCATGGTTCAAGTCCAGGGCCGGGTGGCCCGGATTGACCGGCTGTCTGTTGAAGTTCCGCACGGATCAGGATGCCTCCCAGACCAAAGGTACCACCACAGGCGCCTGCGGCTGGTTTAACAGTGCCAAGTGCCTCCTGCAAACTGACATCAGGAACCTGGCCTGGTGCCTTTTGCTTCTCAGGGGAAATGCCATGGTATGTGTTCAGGGCCTAGTGGCAAGTAGTGGCCGGTCGCCTGATGAAATTCCTCACGATTTAGGATACCTCCGAGATGCAAGGTGCCCCCACAGGCAACAGTGGCTGGTTTAACAGTGCCAAGTGCCTCCTGCAAACTGACATCAGGAACCTGGCCTGGTGACTTTTGTTTCTCTGGGGAAACGCCATGATTCATGTCCAGTGCCCGGTGGCCCGGAGTGGCTGGCTGCCTGCTGAAATTCCGAACGGATCAGGATGCCTCCCAGATGCAAGGGGCCCCCACAGGCAACTGTGGTTGGTTTGACAGTGCCAAGCGCCTTCTGCAAACTGACATCAGGAACCTGGCATGGTGACTTTTGTTTCCCAGGGGAAAGGCTATGGCTCGTGTCCTGGGCCCGTTGGCCCGGAGTGGCCGGCTGCCTGCTGAAATTCCGAACGGATCAGGATACCACCCAGATGCAAGGGGCCCCCACAGGCACCTGTGGCTGGTTTGACAGTGCCAAGTGCCTCCTGCAAACTGACATCAGGAACCTGGCCTGGTGACTTTTGTTTCTCTGGGGAATGGCCATGGTTCCTGTACAGGGCCCGGTGGCCTGGAGAGGCCGGCTGCCTGCTGAAATTCCGAACGGATGAGGATACCACAAGGATGCAAGATGCCCCCACAGGCAACTGTGGCTGGTTTGACAGTGCCAAGTGCCTCCTGCAAACTGACATCAGGAACCTGGCCTGGTGACTTTTGTTTCTCTGGGGAAAGGCCATGGTTCCTGTGCAGGGCTTGGTGGCGAGTAGTGGCCGGCCGCCAGGTGAAATTCCTCACGGTTGAGGATACCTCCCAGATGAACGGAATCCGCACAGGCAACTGTGGCTGGTTTGACAGTGCCAAGTGCCTCCTGCAAACTGACATCAGCAACCTGGCCGGGGGAGCTTTGTTTCTCTGGGGAAAGGCCATCGTTCGTGTCCAGTGCACGGCGGCCTGGAGTGGCCGGCTGCCTGTTGAAATTCCTCACGGTTGAGGATAGCTCCCAGATGCAAGCTGCCCCCACAGGCAACTGTTGGTAGTTTGACAGTGCCAAGTGCCTCCTGCAAACTGACATCAGTGACCTGGCCTGGTGACTTTTGTTTCCCAGGGGAAAGGCTATGGCTCGTGTCCTGGGCCCGTTGGCCCGGAGTGGCCGGCTGCCTGCTGAAATTCCGAACGGATCAGGATACCTCCCAGATGCAAGGGGCCCCCACAGGCAACTGTGGTTGGTTTGACAGTGCCAAGCGCCTTCTGCAAACTGACATCAGGAACCTGGCATGGTGACTTTTGTTTCCCAGGGGAAAGGCTATGGCTCGTGTCCTGGGCCTGGTGGCCCGGAGTGGCCGGCTGCCTGCTGAAATTCCGAACGGATCAGGATACCTCCCAGATGCAAGGGGCCCCCACAGGCAACTGTGGTTGGTTTGACAGTGCCAAGTGCCTCCTGCAAACTGACATCAGGAACCTGGCCTGGTGACTTTTGTTTCTCTGGGGAAAGGCCATGGTTCAAGTCCAGGGCCGGGTGGCCCGGATTGACCGGCTGTCTGTTGAAATTCCGCACGGATCAGGATGCCTCCCAGACCAAAGGTACCACCACAGGCGCCTGCGGCTGGTTTAACAGTGCCAAGTGCCTCCTGCAAACTGACATCAGGAACGTGGCCTGGTGACTTTGTTTCTCTGGGGCAAGGCCATCGTTCCACTTCTGAGCCCCGTAGCCCGGAGTGGCTAGATGCCTGCTGAAATTCTGCACGGATCAGGATATCTCTCAGATGCAAGGCGCCCCCACAGGCACCTGTGGCTGGTTTGACAGTGCCAAGTGCCTCCTGCAAACTGACATCAGGAACCTGGCCTGCTGACTTTTGTTTCTCTGGGGAAACGCCATGATTCATGTCCAGTGCCCGGTGGCATGGAGTGGCCGGCTGCCTGCTGAAATTCCGAACAGATCAGGATGTCTCCCAGATGCAAGGGGCCCCCACAGGCAACTGTGGTTGGTTTGACAGTGCCAAGCGCCTTCTGCAAACTGACATCAGGAACCTGGCATGGTGACTTTTGTTTCCCAGGGGAAAGGCTATGGCTCGTGTCCTGGGCCCGGTGGCCCGGAGTGGCCGGCTGCCTGCTGAAATTCCGAACGGATCAGGATACCTCCCAGATGCAAGGGGCCCCCACAGGCAACTGTGGTTGGTTTGACAGTGCCAAGTGCCTCCTGCAAACTGACATCAGGAACCTGGCATGGTGACTTTTGTTTCCCAGGGGAAAGGCTATGGCTCGTGTCCTGGGCCTGGTGGCATGGAGTGGCCGGCTGCCTGCTGAAATTCCGAACGGATCAGGATACCTCCCAGATGCAAGGGGCCCCCACAGGCACCAGTGGCTGGTTTGACAGTGCCAAGTGCCTCCTGCAAACTGACATCAGGAACGTGGCCTGGTGACTTTGTTTCTCTGGGGCAAGGCCATCGTTCCACTTCTGAGCCCCGTAGCCCGGAGTGGCTAGATGCCTGCTGAAATTCTGCACGGATCAGGATATCTCTCAGATGCAAGGCGCCCCCACAGGCACCTGTGGCTGGTTTGACAGTGCCTAGTGCCTCCTGCAAACTGACATCAGGAACCTGGCCTGGTGACTTTTGTTTCTCAGGGGAAAGGCCATCGTTGTTATCCAGGGCACGGTGGACCGGAGTGGCCGGATGCCTGCGGAACTTCCGAACGGATCAGTATACCGCCTAGATGCAAGGTGCCCGCACAGGCAACTGTGGCTGGTTTGACAGTGCCTAGTGCCTCCTGCAAACTGACATCAGGAACCTGGCCTGGTGACTTTTGTTTCTCTGGGGAAAGGCCATAGATCGTGTACAGTGCCCGGTGGCCAGGAGTGGCCGGCTGCCTGCTGAAATTCCGCACGGATCAGGATACCACAAGGATGCAAGATGCCCCCACAGGCAACTGTGGCTGGTTTGACAGTGCCAAGTGCCTCCTGCAAACTGACATCAGGAACCTGGCCTGGTGAGTGTTGTTTCTCTGGGGAAAGGCCATGGTTCCTGTGCAGGGCTTGGTGGCGAGTAGTGGCCGGCCGCCAGCTGAAATTCCTCACGGTTGAGGATACCTCCCAGATGAAAGGAGCCCGCACAGGCAACTGTGGCTGGTTTGACAGTGCCAAGTGCCTCCTGCAAACTGACATCCGGAACCTGGCCGGGGGAGTTTTGTTTCTCTGGGGAAAGGCCATCGTTCGTGTCCAGTGCACGGCGGCATGGAGTGCCCGGCTGCCTGCTGAAATTCCGCACAGATGAGGATACCAGCTAGATGCAAATGCCCCCACAGGCACCAGTGGCTGGTTTGACAGTGCCAAGTGCCTCCTGCAAACTGACATCAGGAACCTGGCCTGGTGAGTTTTGTTTCTCTGGGCAAACGCCATGATTCATGTCCAGTGCCCGGTGGCATGGAGTGGCCGGCTGCCTGCTGAAATTCCGAACGGATCAGGATGCCTCCCAGATGCAAGGGGCCCGCACAGGCAACTGTGGTTGGTTTGACAGTGCCAAGTGCCTCCTGCAAACTGACATCAGCAACCTGGCCTGGTGAGTTTTGTTTCTCTGGGGAAAGGCCATGGTTCCTGTGCAGGGCTTGGTGGCGAGTAGTGCCCGGCCGCCAGCTGAAATTCCTCACGGTTGAGGATACCTCCCAGATGAAAGGAGCCCGCACAGGCAACTGTGGCTGGTTTGACAGTGCCAAGTGCCTCCTGCAAACTGACATCAGGAACCTGGCCGGGGGAGTTTTGTTTCTCTGGGGAAAGGCCATCGTTCGTGTCCAGTGCACGGCGGCCTGGAGTGGCCGGCTGCCTGTTAAAATTCCTCACGGTTGAGGATACCTCCCAGATGCAAGCTGCCCCCACAGGCAACTGTTGGTAGTTTGACAGTGCCAAGTGCCTCCTGCAAACTGACATCAGTGACCTGGCCTGGTGACTTTTGTTTCTCAGGGGAAAGGCCATGGTTCATGTCCAGTGCCCGGTGGCTTGGAGTGGCCGGCTGCCTGCTGAAATTCCGCACAGATGAGGATACCACCTAGAAGCAAATGCCCCCATAGGCACCAGTGGCTGGTTTAACAGTGTCAAGTGCCTCCTGCAAACTGACATCAGGAACCTGGCCTGCTGACTTTTGTTTCTCTGGGGAAACGCCATGATTCATGTCCAGTGCCCGGTGGCATGGAGTGGCCGGCTGCCTGCTGAAATTCCGAACGGATCAGGATGCCTCCCAGATGCAAGGGGCCCCCACAGGCAACTGTGGTTGGTTTGACAGTGCCAAGTGCCTCCTGCAAACTGACATCAGGAACCTGGAATGGTGACTTTTGTTTCCCAGGGGAAAGGCTATGGCTCGTGTCCTGGGCCCGGTGGCCCGGAGTGGCCGGCTGCCTGCTGAAATTCCTCACGGTTGAGGATAGCTCCCAGATGCAAGCTGCCCCCACAGGCAACTGTTGGTAGTTTGACTGTGCCAAGTGCCTCCTGCAAACTGACATCAGTGACCTGGCCTGGTGACTTTTGTTTCTCTGGGGAAAGGCCATGGTTCATGTCCAGTGCCCGGTGGCTAGGAGTGGCCGGCTGCCTGCTGAAATTCCTCACAGATGAGGATACCACCTAGAAGCAAATGCCCCCACAGGCACCAGTTGCTGGTTTAACACTGCCAAGTGCCTCCTGCAAACTGACATCGGGAACCTGGCCTGGTGACTTTTGTTTCTCTGGGGAAAAGCCATGGTTCAAGTCCAGGGCCGGGTGGCCCGGATTGGCCGGCTGTCTGTTGAAATTCCGCACGGATGAGGATGCCTCCCAGACCAAAGGTACCACCACAGGCGCCTGTGGCTGTTTTGACAGTGCCAAGTGCCTCCTACAAACTGACATCAGGAACCTGGCCTGCTGACTTTTGTTTCTCTGGGGAATGGCCATGTTTCGTGTCAAGTGCCCCGTGGCCTGGAGTGGCCGGCTGCCTGCTGAAATTCCGAACGGATCAGGATACCACAAGGATGCAAGATGCCCCCACAGGCACCTGTGGCTGGTTTGACAGTGCCAAGTGCCTCCTGCAAACTGACATCAGCAACCTGGCCTGGTGACTTTTGTTTCTCAGGGGAAAGGCCATCGTTGTTATCCAGGGCACGGTGGACCGGAGTGGCCGGATGCCTGCGGAACTTCCGAACGGATCAGTATACCGCCTAGATGCAAGGTGCCCGCTCAGGCACCTGTGGCTGGTTTGACAGTGCCAAGTGCCTCCTGCAAACTGACATCAGGAACCTGGCCTGGTGACTTTTGTTTCTCTGGGGAAAGGCCATGGTTCGTGTCCAGGGCCCGGTGGCCTGGAGTGGCCGGCTGCCTGCTGAAATTCCGAACGGATCAGGATGCCTCCCAGATGCAAGGGGCCCGCACAGGCAACTGTGGTTGGTTTGACAGTGCCAAGTGCCTCCAGCAAACTGCCATCAGCAACCTGGCCTGGTGACTTTTGTTTCTCAGGGGAAAGGCCATCGTTTTTATCCAGGGCACGGTGGACCGGAGTGGCCGGATGCCTGCGGAAATTCCGAACGGATCAGTATACCGCCTAGATGCAAGGTGCCCGCACAGGCAACTGTGGCTGGTTTGACAGTGCCAAGTGCCTCCTGCAAACTGACATCAGGAACCTGGCCTGGTGACTTTTGTTTCTCTGGGGAAAGGCCATCGTTCGTGTCCAGTGCCCGGTGGCCTGTAGTGGCCGGCTGCCTGCTGAAATTCCGCACGGATGAGGATACCACAAGGATGCAAGATGCCCCCACAGGCACCTGTGGCTGGTTTGACAGTGCCAAGTGCCTCCTGCAAACTGACATCAGGAACCTGGCCTGGTGAGTTTTGTTTCTCTGGGGAAAGGCCATGGTTCCTGTGCAGGGCTTGGTGGCGAGTAGTGCCCGGCCGCCAGCTGAAATTCCTCACGGTTGAGGATACCTCCCAGATGAAAGGAGCCCGCACAGGCAACTGTGGCTGGTTTGACAGTGCCAAGTGCCTCCTGCAAACTGACATCAGGAACCTGGCCTGCTGAGTTTTGTTTCTCTGGGGGAAGGCCATCGTTCGTGTCCAGTGCACGGCGGCCTGGAGTGGCCGGCTGCCTGTTAAAATTCCTCACGGTTGAGGATACCTCCCAGATGCAAGCTGCCCCCACAGGCAACTGTTGGTAGTTTGACAGTGCCAAGTGCCTCCTGCAAACTGACATCAGGAACCTGGAATGGTGACTTTTGTTTCCCAGGGGAAAGGCTATGGCTCGTGTCCTGGGCCCGGTGGCCCGGAGTGGCCGGCTGCCTGCTGAAATTCCTCACGGTTGAGGATAGCTCCCAGATGCAAGCTGCCCCCACAGGCAACTGTTGGTAGTTTGACAGTGCCAAGTGCCTCCTGCAAACTGACATCAGTGACCTGGCCTGGTGACTTTTGTTTCTCTGGGGAAAGGCCATGGTTCATGTCCAGTGCCTGGTGGCTAGGAGTGGCCGGCTGCCTGCTGAAATTCCGCACAGATGAGGATACCACCTAGAAGCAAATGCCCCCACAGGCACCAGTGGCTGGTTTAACACTGCCAAGTGCCTCCTGCAAACTGACATCGGGAACCTGGCCTGCTGTCTTTTGTTTCTCTGGGGAAACGCCATGATTCATGTCCAGTGCCCGGTGGCTTGGAGTGGCCGGCTGCCTACTGAAATTCCGAACGGATCAGGATACCTCCCAGATGCAAGGGGCCCCCACAGGCACCAGTGGCTGGTTTGACAGTGCCAAGTGCCTCCTGCAAACTGACATCAGGAACCTGGCCTGGTGACTTTTGTTTCTCTGGGGAAAAGCCATGGTTCAAGTCCAGGGCCGGGTGGCCCGGATTGGCCGGCTGTCTGCTGAAATTCCGCACGGATCAGGATGCCTCCCAGACCAAAGGTACCACCACAGGCGCCTGTGGCTGTTTTGACAGTGCCAAGTGCCTCCTGCAAACTGACATCAGGAACCTGGCCTGCTGACTTTTGTTTCTCTGTGGAATGGCCATGGTTCGTGTCAAGTGCCCCGTGGCCTGGAGTGGCCGGCTGCCTGCTGAAATTCCGAACGGATCAGGATACCACAAGGATGCAAGATGCCCCCACAGGCACCTGTGGCTGGTTTGACATTGCCAAGTGCCTCCTGCAAACTGACATCAGGAACCTGGCCTGGTGACTTTTGTTTCTCAGGGGAAAGGCCATCGTTGTTATCCAGGGCACGGTGGACCGGAGTGGCCGGATGCCTGCGGAAATTCCGAACGGATCAGTATACCTCCTAGATTCAAGGTGCCCCCACAGGCAACTGTGGTTGGTTTGACAGTGCCAAGTGCCTCCTGCAAACTGACATCAGGAACCTGGCATGGTGACTTTTGTTTCCCAGGGGAAAGGCTATGGCTCATGTCCTGGGCCCGGTGGCCCGGAGTGGCCGGCTGCCTGCTGAAATTCCGAACGGATCAGGATACATCCAAGATGCAAGGGGCCCCCACAGGCACCTGTGGCTGGTTTGACAGTGCCAAGTGCCTCCTGCAAACTGACATCAGGAACCTGGCCTGGTGACTTTGTTTCTCTGGGGCAAGGCCATCGTTCCACTTCTGAGCCCCGTAGCCCGTAGTGCCTAGATGCCTGCTGAAATTCTGCACGGATCAGGATATCTCTCAGATGCAAGGCGCCCCCACAGGCACCTGTGGCTGGTTTGACAGTGCCAAGTGCCTCCTGCAAACTGACATCAGGAACCTGGCCTGCTGACTTTTGTTTCTCTGGGGAAACGCCATGATTCATGTCCAGTGCCCGGTGGCATGGAGTGGCTGGATGCCGGCTGAAATTACGAACGGATCAGGATACCTCCCAGATGCAGGGGGCCCCCACAGGCACCTGTGGGTGGTTTGATAGTGCCAAGTGCCACCTGAAAACTGACATCAGGAACCTGGCCTGGTGACTTTTGTTTCTCTGGGGAAAGGCCATGGTTCAAGTCCAGGGCCGGGTGGCCCGGATTGACCTGCTGTCTGTTGAAATTCTGCATGGATCAGGATGCCTCCCAGACCAAAGGTACCACCACAGGCGCCTGTGGCTGGTTTGACAGTGCCAAGTGCCTCCTGCAAACTGACATCAGGAACCTGGCCTGGTGACTTTTGTTTCTCTGGGGAATGGCCATGTTTCGTGTCAAGTGCCCCGTGGCCTGGAGTGGCTGGCTGCCTGCTGAAATTCCGCACGGATCAGGATACCACAAGGATGCAAGATGACCCCACAGGCACCTGTGGCTGGTTTGACAGTGCCAAGTGCCTCCTGCAAACTGACATCAGGAACCTGGCCTGGTGACTTTTGTTTCTCAGGGGAAAGGCCATCGTTGTTATCCAGGGCACGGTGGACCGGAGTGGCCGGATGCCTGCGGAACTTCCGAACGGATCAGTATACCGCCTAGATGCAAGGTGCCCGCACAGGCAACTGTGGCTGGTTTGACAGTGCCAGGTGCCTCCTGCAAACTGACATCAGGAACCTGGCCTGGTGAGTTTTTTTTCTCAGGGGAAAGGTCATGGTTCATGTCCAGGGCGCGGTGGACCGGAATGGCTGGATGCCTGCGGAAATTCCGAACGGATCAGTATACAGCCTAGATGCAAGGTGCCCCCACAGGCAACTGTGGCGGGTTTGACAGTGCCAAGTGCCTCCTGCAAACTGACATCAGGAATCTGGCCTGGTGACTTTCGTTTCTCTGGGGAAAGGCCATCGTTCGTGTCCAGTGCCCGGTGGCCTGGAGTGGCCGTCCGCCTTCTGAAATTCCGCACGGATGAGGATACCACAAGGATGCAAGATGCCCCCACAGGCACCTGTGGCTGGTTTGACAGTGCCAAGTGCCTCCTGCAAACTGACATCAGGAACCTGGCCTGCTGAGTTTTGTTTTTCTGGGGAAAGGCCATGGTTCCTGTGCAGGGCTCTGTGGCGAGTAGTGGCCGGGCGCCTGCTGAAAGTCCTCACGGTTGAGGATAGCTCCCAGATGCAAGGTGCCCCCACAGGCAACTGTGGCTGGTTTGACAGTGCCAAGTGCCTCCTGCAAACTGACATCAGGAACCTGGCCTGGTGCCTTTTGCTTCTCAGGGGAAATGCCATGGTTTGTGTCCAGGGCCTAGTGGCCAGTAGTGGCCGGTCGTCTGCTGAAATTCCTCACAATTTAGGATACCTCCGAGATGCAAGGTGCCCCCACAGGCAACAGTGGCTGGTTTAACAGTGCCAAATGCCTCCTGCAAACTGACATCAGGAACCTGGCCTGGTGACTTTTGTTTCTCTGGGGAAACGCCATGATTCATGTCCAGTGCCCGGTGACATGGAGTGGCCGGCTGCCTGCTGAAATTCCGAACGGATCAGGATGCCTCCCAGATGCAAGGGGCCCCCACAGGCAACTGTGGTTGGTTTGACAGTGCCAAGCGCCTTCTGCAAACTGACATCAGGAACCTGGCATGGTGACTTTTGTTTCCCAGGGGAAAGGCTATGGCTCGTGTCCTGGGCCCTGTGGCCCGGAGTGGCCGGCTGCCTGCTGAAATTCCAAACGGATCAGGATACCTCCCAGATGCAAGGGGCCCCCACAGGCACCTGTGGCTGGTTTGACAGTGCCAAGTGCCTCCTGCAAACTGACATCAGGAACCTGGCCTGGTGACTTCTGTTTCTCTGGGGAAAGGCCATGGTTCAAGTCCAGGGCCGGGTGGCTAGGATTGGCCGGCTGTCTGTTGAAATTCCGAACGGATGAGGATGCCTCCCAGACCTAAGGTAACACCACAGGCGCCTGTGGCTGGTTTGACAGTGCCAGGTGCCTCCTGCAAACTGACATCAGGAACCTGGCCTGGTGACTTTTGTTTCTCTGGGGAATGGCCATGTTTCGTGTCAAGTGCCCCGTGGCCTGGAGTGGCCGGATGCCTGCGGAAATTCCGAACGGATCAGTATACCGCCTAGATGCAAGGTGCCCCCACAGGCAACTGTGGCTGGTTTGACAGTGCCAAGTGCCTCCTGCAAACTGACATCAGGAACCTGGCCTGGTGACTTTTGTTTCTCAGGGGAAAGGCCATCGTTCGTGTCCAGTGCCCGGTGGCCTGTAGTGGCCGGCTGCCTGCAGAAATTCCGCACGGATGAGGATACCACAAGGATGCAAGATGCCCCCACAGGCAACTGTGGCTGGTTTGACAGTGCCAAGTGCCTCCTGCAAACTGACATCAGGAACCTGGCCTGGTGACTTTTGTTTCTCTGGGGAAAGGCCATGGTTACTGTGCAGGGCTTGGTGGCGAGTAGTGGCCGGCCGCCAGCTGATATTCCTCACGGTTGAGGATACCTCCCAGATGAAAGGAGCCCGCACAGGCAACTGTGGCTGGTTTGACAGTGCCAAGTGCCTCCTGCAAACTGACATCAGCAACCTGGCCTGGTGACTTTTGTTTCTCTGGGGAAAGGCCATCGTTCGTGTCCAGTGCCCGGTGGCCTGGAGTGGCCGGCTGCCTGCTGAAATTCCTCACGGTTGAGGATAGCTCCCAGATGCAAGGTTCCCACATAGGCAACTGTGGCTGGTTTGACAGTGCCAAGTGCCTCCTGCAAACTGACATCAGGAACCTGGCCTGGTGCCTTTTGCTTCTCAGGGGAAATGCCATGCTTCATGTCCAGGGCCTAGTGGCCAGTAGTGGCCGGTCGCCTGCTGAAATTCCTAACGATTTAGGATACCTCCGAGATGCAAGGTGCCCCCACAGGCAACAGAGGCTGGTTTAACAGTGCCAAGTGCCTCCTGCAAACTGACATCAGGAACCTGGCCTGGTGACTTTTGTTTCTCTGGGGAAACGCCATGATTCATGTCCAGTGCCCGGTGGCATGGAGTGGCTGGCTGCCTGCTGAAATTCCGAACGGATCAGGATGCCTCCCAGATGCAAGGGGCCCCCACAGGCAACTGTGGTTGGTTTGACAGTGCCAAGCGCCTTCTGCAAACTGACATCAGGAACCTGGCATGGTGACTTTTGTTTCCCAGGGGAAAGGCTATGGCTCGTGTCCTGGCCCCGGTGGCCCGGAGTGGCCAGCTGCCTACTGAAATTCCGAACGGATCAGGATACCTCCCAGATGCAAGGGGCCCACACAGGCAACTGTGGCTGGTTTGACAGTGCCAAGTGCCTCCTGCAAACTGACATCAGGAACCTGGCCTGTGACTTTTGTTTCTCTGGGGAAAGGCCATCGTTCCTCTACAGGGCCCGGTGGCCCGGATTGGCCGGCTGTCTGTTGAAATTCCGCACGGATCAGGATGCCTCCCAGACCAAAGGTACCACCACAGGCGCCTGTGGCTGGTTTGACAGTGCCAAGTGCCTCCTGCAAACTGACATCAGGAACCTGGCCTGGTGACTTTTGTTTCTCTGGGGAATGGCCATGTTTCGTGTCAAGTGCCCCGTGGCCTGGAGTGGCCGGATGCCTGCGGAAATTCCGAACGGATCAGTATACCGTCTAGATGCAAGGTGCCCCCACACGCAACTGTGGCTGGTTTGACAGTGCCAAGTGCCTCCTGCAAACTGACATCAGGAACCTGGCCTGGTGACTTTTGTTTCTCAGGGGAAAGGCCATCGTTCGTGTCCAGTGCCCGGTGGCCTGGAGTGGCCGGCTGCCTGCAGAAATTCCGCACGGATGAGGATACCACAAGGATGCAAGATGCCCCCACAGGCAACTGTGGCTGGTTTGACAGTGCCAAGTGCCTCCTGCAAACAGACATCAGGAACCTGGCCTGGTGAGTTTTGTTTCTCTGGGGAAAGGCCATGGTTCCTGTGCAGGGCTTGGTGGCGAGTAGTGGCCGGCCGCCAGCTGAAATTCCTCACGGTTGAGGATACCTCCCAGATGAAAGGAGCCCGCACAGGCAACTGTGGCTGGTTTGACAGTGCCAAGTGCCTCCTGCAAACTGACATCAGCAACGTGGCGGGGGAGTTTTGTTTCTCTGGGGAAAGGCCATCGTTCGTGTCCAGTGCACGGCGGCCTGGAGTGGCCGGCTGCCTGCTGAAATTCCTCACGGTTGAGGATAGCTCCCAGATGCAAGCTGCCCCCACAGGCAACTGTTGGCAGTTTGACAGTGCCAAGTGCCTCCTGCAAACTGACATCAGTGACCTGGCCTGGTGAATTTTGTTTCTCTGGGGAAAGGCCATCGTTCTTGTCCAGTGCCTGGTGGCCTGGAGTGCCCGGCTGCCTGCTGAAATTCCGCACAGATGAGGATACCACCTCGAAGCAAATGCCCCCACAGGCACCAGTGGCTGGTTTGACAGTGCCAAGTGCCTCCTGCAAACTGACATCAGGAACCTGGCCTGCTGAGTTTTGTTTTTCTGGGGAAAGGCCATGGTTCCTGTGCAGGGCTCTGTGGCGAGTAGTGGCCGGGCGCCTGCTGAAAGTCCTCACGGTTGAGGATAGCTCCCAGATGCAAGGTGCCCCCACAGGCAACTGTGGCTGGTTTGACAGTGCCAAGTGCCTCCTGCAAACTGACATCAGGAACCTGGCCTGGTGCCTTTTGCTTCTCAGGGGAAATGCCATGGTTTGTGTCCAGGGCCTAGTGGCCAGTAGTGGCCGGTCGTCTGCTGAAATTCCTCACAATTTAGGATACCTCCGAGATGCAAGGTGCCCCCACAGGCAACAGTGGCTGGTTTAACAGTGCCAAATGCCTCCTGCAAACTGACATCAGGAACCTGGCCTGGTGACTTTTGTTTCTCTGGGGAAACGCCATGATTCATGTCCAGTGCCCGGTGACATGGAGTGGCCGGCTGCCTGCTGAAATTCCGAACGGATCAGGATGCCTCCCAGATGCAAGGGGCCCCCACAGGCAACTGTGGTTGGTTTGACAGTGCCAAGCGCCTTCTGCAAACTGACATCAGGAACCTGGCATGGTGACTTTTGTTTCCCAGGGGAAAGGCTATGGCTCGTGTCCTGGGCCCTGTGGCCCGGAGTGGCCGGCTGCCTGCTGAAATTCCAAACGGATCAGGATACCTCCCAGATGCAAGGGGCCCCCACAGGCACCTGTGGCTGGTTTGACAGTGCCAAGTGCCTCCTGCAAACTGACATCAGGAACCTGGCCTGGTGACTTCTGTTTCTCTGGGGAAAGGCCATGGTTCAAGTCCAGGGCCGGGTGGCTAGGATTGGCCGGCTGTCTGTTGAAATTCCGAACGGATGAGGATGCCTCCCAGACCTAAGGTAACACCACAGGCGCCTGTGGCTGGTTTGACAGTGCCAGGTGCCTCCTGCAAACTGACATCAGGAACCTGGCCTGGTGACTTTTGTTTCTCTGGGGAATGGCCATGTTTCGTGTCAAGTGCCCCGTGGCCTGGAGTGGCCGGATGCCTGCGGAAATTCCGAACGGATCAGTATACCGCCTAGATGCAAGGTGCCCCCACAGGCAACTGTGGCTGGTTTGACAGTGCCAAGTGCCTCCTGCAAACTGACATCAGGAACCTGGCCTGGTGACTTTTGTTTCTCAGGGGAAAGGCCATCGTTCGTGTCCAGTGCCCGGTGGCCTGTAGTGGCCGGCTGCCTGCAGAAATTCCGCACGGATGAGGATACCACAAGGATGCAAGATGCCCCCACAGGCAACTGTGGCTGGTTTGACAGTGCCAAGTGCCTCCTGCAAACTGACATCAGGAACCTGGCCTGGTGACTTTTGTTTCTCTGGGGAAAGGCCATGGTTACTGTGCAGGGCTTGGTGGCGAGTAGTGGCCGGCCACCAGCTGAAATTCCTCACGGTTGAGGATACCTCCCAGATGAAAGGAGCCCGCACAGGCAACTGTGGCTGGTTTGACAGTGCCAAGTGCCTCCTGCAAACTGACATCAGCAACCTGGCCTGCTGACTTTTGTTTCTCTGGGGAAAGGCCATCGTTCGTGTCCAGTGCACGGCGGCCTGGAGTGGCCGGCTGCCTGCTGAAATTCCTCACGGTTGAGGATAGCTCCCAGATGCAAGCTGCCCCCACAGGCAACTGTTGGTAGTTTGACAGTGCCAAGTGCCTCCTGCAAACTGACATCAGTGACCTGGCCTGGTGACTTTTGTTTCTCTGGGGAAAGGCCATGGTTCATGTCCAGTGCCCGGTGGCTAGGAGTGGCCGGCTGCCTGCTGAAATTCCGCACAGATGAGGATACCACCTAGAAGCAAATGCCCCCACAGGCACCAGTGGCTGGTTTGACAGTGCCAAGTGCCTCCTGCAAACTGACATCAGGAACCTGGTCTGGTGACTTTTGCTTCTCAGGGGAAAGGCCATGGTTCATGTCCAGGGCCTAGTGGCCAGTAGTGGCCGTTCGCCTGCTGAAATTCCTCACGATTTAGGATACCTCCGAGATGCAAGGTGCCCCGCAGGCAACAGTGACTGGTTTAAAAGTGCCAAGTGCCTCCTGCAAACTGACATCAGGAACCTGGCCTGCTGAGTTTTGTTTTTCTGGGGAAAGGCCATGGTTCCTGCGCAGGGCTTGGTGGCGAGTAGTGGCCGGGCGCCTGCTGAAATTCCTCACGGTTGAGGATACCTCCCAGATGAAAGGAGCCCGCACAGGCAACTGTGGCTGGTTTCACAGTGCCAAGTGCCTCCTGCAAACTGGCCGGGGGAGTTTTGTTTCTCTGGGGAAAGGCCATCGTTCGTGTCCAGTGCCCGGCGGCCTGGAGTGGCCGGCTGCCTGCTGAAATTCCTCACGGTTGAGGATAGCTCCCAGATGGAAGGTTCCCACATAGGCAACTGTGGCTGGTTTGACAGTGCCAAGTGCCTCCTGCAAACTGACATCAGGAACCTGGCCTGGTGCCTTTTGCTTCTCAGGGGAAATGCCATGCTTCATGTCCAGGGCCTAGTGGCCAGTAGTGGCCGGTCGCCTGCTGAAATTCCTAACGATTTAGGATACCTCCGAGATGCAAGGTGCCCCCACAGGCAACAGTGGCTGGTTTAACAGTGCCAAGTGCCTCCTGCAAACTGACATCAGGAACCTGGCCTGGTGACTTTTGTTTCTCTGGGGAAACGCCATGATTCATGTCCAGTGCCCGGTGGCATGGAGTGGCCGGCTGCCTGCTGAAATTCCGAACGGATCAGGATGCCTCCCAGATGCAAGGGGCCCCCACAGGCAACTGTGGTTGGTTTGACAGTGCCAAGCGCCTTCTGCAAACTGACATCAGGAACCTGGCATGGTGACTTTTGTTTCCCAGGGGAAAGGCTATGGCTCGTGTCCTGGCCCCGGTGGCCCGGAGTGGCCGGCTGCCTACTGAAATTCCGAACGGATCAGGATACCTCCCAGATGCAAGGGGCCCACACAGGCAACTGTGGCTGGTTTGACAGTGCCAAGTGCCTCCTGCAAACTGACATCAGGAACCTGGCCTGTGACTTTTGTTTCTCTGGGGAAAGGCCATCGTTCCTCTACAGGGCCCGGTGGCCCGGATTGGCCGGCTGTCTGTTGAAATTCCGCACGGATCAGGATGCCTCCCAGACCAAAGGTACCACCACAGGCGCCTGTGGCTGGTTTGACAGTGCCAAGTGCCTCCTGCAAACTGACATCAGGAACCTGGCCTGGTGACTTTTGTTTCTCTGGGGAATGGCCATGTTTCGTGTCAAGTGCCCCGTGGCCTGGAGTGGCCGGATGCCTGCGGAAATTCCGAACGGATCAGTATACCGTCTAGATGCAAGGTGCCCCCACACGCAACTGTGGCTGGTTTGACAGTGCCAAGTGCCTCCTGCAAACTGACATCAGGAACCTGGCCTGGTGACTTTTGTTTCTCTGGGGAAAGGCCATCGTTCGTGTCCAGTGCCCGGTGGCCTGGAGTGGCCGGCTGCCTGCAGAAATTCCGCACGGATGAGGATACCACAAGGATGCAAGATGCCCCCACAGGCAACTGTGGCTGGTTTGACAGTGCCAAGTGCCTCCTGCAAACAGACATCAGGAACCTGGCCTGGTGAGTTTTGTTTCTCTGGGGAAAGGCCATCGTTCGTGTCCAGTGCACGGCGGCCTGGAGTGGCCGGCTGCCTGCTGAAATTCCTCACGGTTGAGGATAGCTCCCAGATGCAAGC
Source organism: Passer domesticus (assembly GCF_036417665.1). Taxonomy (NCBI): domain Eukaryota; kingdom Metazoa; phylum Chordata; class Aves; order Passeriformes; family Passeridae; genus Passer; species Passer domesticus. The sequence goes on from NC_087484.1 coordinate 26,303,178, forward strand.
TGCCCCCACAGGCAACTGTTGGCAGTTTGACAGTGCCAAGTGCCTCCTGCAAACTGACATCAGTGACCTGGCCTGGTGAATTTTGTTTCTCTGGGGAAAGGCCATCGTTCTTGTCCAGTGCCTGGTGGCCTGGAGTGCCCGGCTGCCTGCTGAAATTCCGCACAGATGAGGATACCACCTCGAAGCAAATGCCCCCACAGGCACCAGTGGCTGGTTTGACAGTGCCAAGTGCCTCCTGCAAACTGACATCAGGAACCTGGTCTGGTGACTTTTGCTTCTCAGGGGAAAGGCCATGGTATGTGTCCAGGGCCTAGTGGCCAGTAGTGGCTGGTCGCCTGCTGAAATTCCTCACGATTTAGGATACCTCCGAGATGCAAGGTGCCCCCACAGGCAACAGTGGCTGGTTTAACAGTGCCAAGTGCCTCCTGCAAACTGACATCAGGAACCTGGCCTGCTGACTTTTGTTTCTCTGGGGAAATGCCATGATTCATGTCCAGTGCCCGGTGGCATGGAGTGGCCGGCTGCCTGCTGAAATTCCTCACGGATCAGGATGCCTCCCAGATGCAAGGGGCCCCCACAGTCAACTGTGGTTGGTGTGACAGTGCCAAGCGCCTTCTGTAAACTGACATCAGGAACCTGGCATGGTGACTTTTGTTTCTCTGGGGAAAGGCTATGGCTCGTGTCCTGGGCCCGGTGGCCCGGAGTGGCCGGATGCCTGCTGAAATTCCGAACAGATCAGGATACCTCCCAGATGCAAGGGGCCCCCACAGGCAACTGTGGCTGGTTTGACAGTGCCAAGTGCCTCCTGCAAACTGACATCAGGAACCTGGCCTGGTGACTTCTGTTTCTCAGGGGAAAGGAATTGGTTCAAGTCCAGGGGCGGGTGGCCCGGATTGGCTGGCTGTCTGTTGAAATTCCGCACGGATGAGGATGCCTCCCAGACCTAAGGTAACACCACAGGCGCCTGTGGCTGGTTTGACAGTGCCAGGTGCCTCCTGCAAACTGACATCAGGAACCTGGCATGGTGACTTTTGTTTCTCTGGGGAAAGGCCATCGTTCGTGTCCTGTGCCTGGTGGCCTGGAGTGCCCGGCTGCCTGCTGAAATTCCGCACGGATCAGGATACCACAAGGATGCAAGATGCCCCCACAGGCAACAGTGGCTGGTTTGACAGTGCCAAGTGCCTCCTGCAAACTGACATCCGGAACCTGGCCTGGTGACTTTTGTTTCTCTGGGGAATGGCCATGTTTCGTGTCAAGTGCCCGGTGGCCTGGAGTGGCCGGCTGCATGCTGAAATTCCGCACGAATGAGGATACCACAAGGATGCAAGATGCCCCCACAGGCAACAGTGGCTGGTTTGACAGTGCCAAGTGCCTCCTGCAAACTGACATCAGGAACCTGGCATGGTGACTTTTGTTTCTCTGGGGAAAGGCCATGGTTTCTGTACAGGGCCTGGTGGCCAGTAGTGGCCGGCCGCCTGCTGAAATTCCTCACGGTTGAGAATACCTCCCAGATGCAAGGTGCCCCCACAGTCACCTGTGGCTGGTTTGACAGTGCCAAGTGCCTCCTGCAAACTGACATCAGGAACCTGGCCTGGTAACTTTTGTTTCTCTGGGGAAAGGCCATCGTTCGTGTCCAGGGCCGGGTGGCCTGGAGTGGCCGTCCGCCTGCTGAAATTCCGCACGCACCAGGATGCCTCCTGACCGAAAGTACCACTATATGCACCTGTGGCTGGTTTGACAGTGCCAAGTGCCTCCTGCAAACTGACATCAGGAACCTGGCCTGGTGACATTTTTTCTCTAGGGAAACGCCATGATTCATGTCCAGTGCCCGGTGGCATGGAGTGGCCGGCTGCCTGCTGAAATTCCTCACGGTTGAGGATAGCTCCCAGATGTAAGGGGCCTCCACAGGCAACTGTGGTGGGTTTGACAGTGCCAAGCGCCATCTGCAAACTGACATCAGGAACCTGGCATGGTGACTTTTGTTACTCAGGGGAAAGGCTAAGGCTCGTGTCCTGGGCCCGGTGGCCCGGAGTGGCTGGCTGCCTGTTGAAATTCCGAACGGATCAGGATACCTCCCAGATGGAAAGTGCCCCCACAGGCAACTGTGGCTGGTTTTACAGTGCCAAGTGCCTCCTGCAAACTGACATCCGGAACCTGGCCTGGTGACTTTTGTTTCTCTGGGGAAAGGCCATCGTTGTTATCCAGGGCACGGTGGACCGGAGTGGACGGATGCCTGCGGAAATTCCGAATGGATCAGTATACCTTCTAGATGCAAGGTGCCCCCACAGGCACCTGTGGCTGGTTTGACAGTGCCAAGTGCCTCCTGCAAGCTTACATCAGGAACCTGGCCTGGTGAATTTGTTTCTCTGGGGAAAGGCCATCGTTCTTGTCCAGGTCCTGGTGGCCCAGAGTGGCCGGCCGCCTGCTGAAATTCCTCACGGTTGAGGATACCACCTAGAAGCAAGTGCCCCCACAGGCAACTGTGGCTGGTTTGACAGTGCCAAGTGCCTCCTGCAAACTGACATCAGGAACCTGGCCTGGTGACTTTTGTTTCTCTGGGGAAAGGCCATCGTTCGTGTCCAGTGCCTGGTGGCCTGGAGTGCCTGGCTGCCTGCAGAAATTCCGCACGGATCAGGATACCACAAGGATGCAAGATGTCCCCACAGGCACCTGTGGCTGGTTTGACAGTGCCAAGTGCCTCCTGCAAACTGACATCAGCAACCTGGCCTGGTGACTTTTGTTTCTCAGGGGAAAGGCCATCGTTCCTATTCAGGGCCCGGTGGCCCGGAGTGGCCGGATGCCTGCTGAAATTCTGAATGGATCAGTATACCGCCTAGATGCATGGTGCCCCCACAGGCACCTGTGGCTGGTTTGACAGTGCCAAGTGCCTCCTGCAAACTGACATCAGCAACCTGGCCTGGTGACTTTTGTTTCTCTGGGGAAAGGCCATTGTTCCTATCCAGGGCCCGGTGGCCCGGAGTGGCCGGATGCCTGCTGAAATTCTGAATGGATCAGTATACCGCCTAGATGCATGGTGCCCGCACAGGCAAATGTGGCTGGTTTGACAGTGCCAAGTGCCTCCTGCAAACTGACATCAGGAACCTGGCCTGGTAACTTTTGTTTCTCTGGGGAAAGGCCATCGTTCGTGTCCAGGGCCTGGTGGCCTGGATTGGCCGTCCGCCTGCTGAAATTCCACACGGACCAGGATGCCTCCTGACCGAAAGTACCACTATATGCACCTGTCTCTGGTTTGACAGTGCCAAGTGCCTCCTGCAAACTGACATCAGGAACCTGGCCTGGTGACTTTTGTTTCTCTGGGGAATGGCCATGGCTCATGTCCAGTGCCCGGTGGCAAGGAGTGGCCGGCTGCCTGCTGAAATTCCGCATAGATGAGGATACCACCTAGAAGCAAATGCCCCCACAGGCAACAGTGGCTGGTTTGACAGTGCCAAGTGCCTCCTGCAAACTGACATCAGGAACCTGGCCTGCTGACTTTTGTTTCTCTGGGGAAAGGCCATGGTTCATGTTCAGTGCCCGGTGGCATGGAGTGGCCGGCTGCCTGCTGAAATTCCGCATGGATGAGGACGCCACCAGGATGAAAGATGCCTCCACAGGCACCTGTGGCTGGTTTGACAGTGCCTAGTGCCTCCTTCAAACTGACATCAGGAACCTGGCCGGCTGAGTTTTGTTTCTCTGGGGAAAGGCCATCGTTCCGGTCCTGGTCCCTGTAGCCCTGAGTGGCCGGATGCCACTCAGGGATCAGTATAGCGCCTAGATGCAAGGTGCCCCCACAGGCAACAGTGGCTGGTTTGACAGTGCCAAGTGCCTCCTGCAAACTGACATCAGGAACCTGGCCGGGTGACTTTTGTTTCTCTGGGGAAAGGCCATTGTTCGTTTCCAGGGCCCGGTGGCCCTGAGTGGCCGGATGCCTGCTGAAATTCCGAATGGATCAAGATGCCTCCGAGATGGAAAGGGCCCCCACAGGCAACTGTGGCTGGTTTGACAGTGCCAAGTGCCTCCTGCAAACTGACATCAGCATCCTGGCCTGCTGAGTTTTGTTTCTCAGGGGAAAGGCCATCGTTCCTCTCTAGGGCCCGGTGGCCCAGAGTGGCCGGATGCCTGCTGAAATTTCGAACGGATCAGGATACCGCCTAGATGCAAGGTGCCCGCTCAGGCAAATGTGGCTGGTTTGACAGTGCCAAGTGCCTCCTGCAAACTGACATCAGCAACCTGGCCTGGTAACTTTTGTTTCTCTGGGGAATGGCCATGGTTTCTGTACAGGGCCTGGTGGCCAGTAGTGGCCGGCCGACTGCTGAAATTCCTCACGGTTGAGAATACCTCCCAGATGCAAGGTGCCCCCACAGGCACCTGTGGCTGGTTTGACAGTGCCAAGTGCCTCCTGCAAACTGACATCAGGAACCTGGCCTGGTAACTTTTGTTTCTCTGGGGAAAGGCCATCGTTCGTGTCCAGGGCCTGGTGGCCTGGAGTGCCCGGCTGCCTGCTTAAATTTCGCACGGACCAGGATGCCTCCTGACCGAAAGTGCCACTATATGCACCTGTGTCTGGTTTGACAGTGCCAAGTGCCTCCTGCAAAATGACATCAGGAACCTGGCCTGGTGACTTTTGTTTCTCTGGGGAATGGCCATGGTTTCTGTACAGGGCCTGGTGGCCAGTAGTGGCTGGCCGCCTGCTGAAATTCCTCACGGTTGAGAATACCTCCCAGATGCAAGGTGCCCCCACAGGCACCTGTGGCTGGTTTGACAGTGCCAAGTGCCTCCTGCAAACTGACATCAGGAACCTGGCCTGGTAACTTTTGTTTCTCTGGGGAAAGGCCATCGTTCGTGTCCAGGGCCTGGTGGCCTGGAGTGGCTGTCCGCCTGCTGAAATTCCGCACGCACCAGGATGCCTCCTGACCGAAAGTACCACTATATGCACCTGTGGCTGGTTCGACAGTGCCAAGTGCCTCCTGCAAACTGACATCAGGAACCTGGCCTGGTGACATTTTTTTCTCTGGGGAAACGCCATGATTCATGTCCAGTGCCCGGTGGCATGGAGTGGCCGGCTGCCTGCTGAAATTCCTCACGGATCAGGACGCCTCCCAGATGTAAGGGGCCTCCACAGGCAACTGTGGTTGGTTTGACAGTGCCAAGCGCCATCTGCAAACTGACATCAGGAACCTGGCATGGTGACTTTTGTTTCTCAGGGGAAAGGCTAAGGCTCGTGTCCTGGGCCCGGTGGCCCGGAGTGGCTGGCTGCCTGTTGAAATTCCGAACGGATCAGGATACCTCCCAGATGCAGGGGGCCCCCACAGGCACCTGTGGCTGGTTTGACAGTGCCAAGTGCCTCCTGCAAACTGACATCAGGAACCTGGCCTGGTGACTTTTGTTTCTCTGGGGAAAGGCCATCGTTGTTATCCAGGGCACGGTGGACCGGAGTGGACGGATGCCTGCGGAAATTCCGAATGGATCAGTATACCTTCTAGATGCAAGGTGCCCCCACAGGCACCTGTGGCTGGTTTGACAGTGCCAAGTGCCTCCTGCAAGCTTACATCAGGAACCTGGCCTGGTGAATTTGTTTCTCTGGGGAAAGGCCATCGTTCTTGTCCAGGTCCTGGTGGCCCAGAGTGGCCGGCCGCCTGCTGAAATTCCTCACGGTTGAGGATACCACCTAGAAGCAAGTGCCCCCACAGGCAACTGTGGCTGGTTTGACAGTGCCAAGTGCCTCCTGCAAACTGACATCAGGAACCTGGCCTGGTGACTTTTGTTTCTCTGGGGAAAGGCCATCGTTCGTGTCCAGTGCCTGGTGGCCTGGAGTGCCCGGCTGCCTGCTGAAATTCCGCACGGATGAGGATACCACAAGGATGCAAGATGTCCCCACAGGCACCTGTGGCTGGTTTGACAGTGCCAAGTGCCTCCTGCAAACTGACATCAGCAACCTGGCCTGGTGACTTTTGTTTCTCAGGGGAAAGGCCATCGTTCCTATTCAGGGCCCGGTGGCCCGGAGTGGCCGGATGCCTGCTGAAATTCTGAATGGATCAGTATACCGCCTAGATGCATGGTGCCCCCACAGGCACCTGTGGCTGGTTTGACAGTGCCAAGTGCCTCCTGCAAACTGACATCAGCAACCTGGCCTGGTGACTTTTGTTTCTCAGGGGAAAGGCCATTGTTCCTATCCAGGGCCCGGTGGCCCGGAGTGGCCGGATGCCTGCTGAAATTCTGAATGGATCAGTATACCGCCTAGATGCATGGTGCCCCCACAGGCAACAGTGGCTGGTTTGACAGTGCCTAGTGCCTCCTGCAAACTGACATCAGGAACCTGGCCGGGTGACTTTTGTTTCTCTGGGGAAAGGCCATCGTTCGTGTCCAGGGCCTGGTGGCCTGGATTGGCCGTCCGCCTGCTGAAATTCCACACGGAACAGGATGCCTCCTGACCGAAAGTACCACTATATGCACCTGTCTCTGGTTTGACAGTGCCAAGTGCCTCCTGCAAACTGACATCAGGAACCTGGCCTGGTGACTTTTGTTTCTCTGGGGAATGGCCATGGCTCATGTCCAGTGCCCGGTGGCAAGGAGTGGCCGGCTGCCTGCTGAAATTCCGCATAGATGAGGATACCACCTAGAAGCAAATGCCCCCACAGGCAACAGTGGCTGGTTTGACAGTGCCAAGTGCCTCCTGCAAACTGACATCAGGAACCTGGCCTGCTGACTTTTGTTTCTCTGGGGAAAGGCCATGGTTCATGTTCAGTGCCCGGTGGCATGGAGTGGCCGGCTGCCTGCTGAAATTCCGCATGGCTGAGGACGCCACCAGGATGAAAGATGCCTCCACAGGCACCTGTGGCTGGTTTGACAGTGCCTAGTGCCTCCTGCAAACTGACATCAGGAACCTGGCTGGCTGAGTTTTGTTTCTTTGGGGAAAGGCCATCGTTCCGGTCCTGGTCCCTGTAGCCCTGAGTGGCCGGATGCCACTCAGGGATCAGTATAGCGCCTAGATGCAAGGTGCCCCCACAGGCAACAGTGGCTGATTTGACAGTGCCAAGTGCCTCCTGCAAACTGACATCAGGAACCTGGCCGGGTGACTTTTGTTTCTCTGGGGAAAGGCCATTGTTCGTTTCCAGGGCCCGGTGGCCCTGAGTGGCCGGATGCCTGCTGAAATTCCGAATGGATCAAGATGCCTCCGAGATGGAAAGGGCCCTCACAGTCACCTGTGGCTGGTTTGACAGTGCCAAGTGCCTCCTGCAAACTGACATCAGCATCCTGGCCGGCTGAGTTTTGTTTCTCAGGGGAAAGGCCATCGTTCCTCTCTAGGGCCCGGTGGCCCAGAGTGGCCGGATGCCTGCTGAAATTTCGAACGGATCAGGATACCGCCTAGATGCAAGGTGCCCGCACAGGCAAATGTGGCTGGTTTGACAGTGCCAAGTGCCTCCTGCAAACTGACATCAGCAACCTGGCCTGGTAACTTTTGTTTCTCTGGGGAATGGCCATGGTTTCTGTACAGGGCCTGGTGGCCAGTAGTGGCCGGCCGACTGCTGAAATTCCTCACGGTTGAGAATACCTCCCAGATGCAAGGTGCCCCCACAGGCACCTGTGGCTGGTTTGACAGTGCCTAGTGCCTCCTGCAAACTGACATCAGGAACCTGGCCTGGTAACTTTTGTTTCTCTGGGGAAAGGCCATCGTTCGTGTCCAGGGCCTGGTGGCCTGGAGTGCCCGGCTGCCGGCTTAAATTTCGCACGGACCAGGATGCCTCCTGACCGAAAGTGCCACTATATGCACCTGTGTCTGGTTTGACAGTGCCAAGTGCCTCCTGCAAAATGACATCAGGAACCTGGCCTGGTGACTTTTGTTTCTCTGGGGAATGGCCATGGTTTCTGTACAGGGCCTGGTGGCCAGTAGTGGCTGGCCGCCTGCTGAAATTCCTCACGGTTGAGAATACCTCCCAGATGCAAGGTGCCCCCACAGGCACCTGTGGCTGGTGTGACAGTGCCAAGTGCCTCCTGCAAACTGACATCAGGAACCTGGCATGGTGACTTTTGTTTCTCTGGGGAAAGGCCATCGTTCGTGTCCAGGGCCTGGTGGCCTGGAGTGGCCGTCCGCCTCCTGAAATTCCGCACGCACCAGGAGGCCTCCTGACCGAAAGTACCACTATATGCACCTGTGGCTGGTTTGACAGTGCCAAGTGCCTCCTGCAAACTGACATCAGGAACCTGGCCTGGTGAACATTTGTTTCTCTGGGGAAACGCCATGATTCATGTCCAGTGCCCGGTGGCATGGAGTGGCCTGCTGCCTGCTGAAATTCCGCATGGATGAGGAGGCCACCAGGATGCAAGATGCCTCCACAGGCACCTGTGGCTGGTTTGACAGTGCCTAGTGCCTCCTGCAAACTGACATCAGGAACCTGGCCGGCTGAGTTTTGTTTCTCTGGGGAAAGGCCATCGTTCCGGTCCTGGGCCCTGTAGCCCTGAGTGGCCGGATGCCACTCAGGGATCAGTATACCGCCTAGATGCAAGGTGCCTCCACAGGCAACAGTGGCTGGTTTGACAGTGCCAAGTGCCTCCTGCAAACTGACATCAGGAACCTGGCCGGGTGACTTTTGTTTCTCTGGGGAAAGGCCATCGTTCGTGTCCAGGGCCTGGTGGCCTGGATTGGCCGTCCGCCTGCTGAAATTCCACACGGACCAGGATGCCTCCTGACCGAAAGTACCACTATATGCACCTGTCTCTGGTTTGACAGTGCCAAGTGCCTCCTGCAAACTGACATCAGGAACCTGGCCTGGTGAACATTTGTTTCTCTGGGGAAACGCCATGATTCATGTCCAGTGCCCGGTGGCATGGAGTGGCCTGCTGCCTGCTGAAATTCCGCATGGATGAGGAGGCCACCAGGATGCAAGATGCCTCCACAGGCACCTGTGGCTGGTTCGACAGTGCCAAGTGCCTCCTGCAAACTGACATCAGGAACCTGGCCTGGTGACATTTTTTTCTCTGGGGAAACGCCATGATTCATGTCCAGTGCCCGGTGGCATGGAGTGGCCGGCTGCCTGCTGAAATTCCTCACGGATCAGGACGCCTCCCAGATGTAAGGGGCCTCCACAGGCAACTGTGGTGGGTTTGACAGTGCCAAGCGCCATCTGCAAACTGACATCAGGAACCTGGCATGGTGACTTTTGTTTCTCAGGGGAAAGGCTAAGGCTCGTGTCCTGGGCCCGGAGGCACGGAGTGGCTGGCTGCCTGTTGAAATTCCGAACGGATCAGGATACCTCCCAGATGCAGGGGGCCCCCACAGGCACCTGTGGCTGGTTTGACAGTGCCAAGTGCCTCCTGCAAACTGACATCAGGAACCTGGCCTGGTGACTTTTGTTTCTCTGGGGAAAGGCCATCGTTGTTATCCAGGGCACGGTGGACCGGAGTGGACGGATGCCTGCGGAAATTCCGAATGGATCAGTATACCTTCTAGATGCAAGGTGCCCGCACAGGCAACTGTTGCTGGTTTGACAGTGCCAAGTGCCTCCTGCAAGCTTACATCAGGAGCATGGCCTGGTGAATTTGTTTCTCTGGGGAAAGGCCATCGTTCTTGTCCAGGGCCTGGTGGCCCAGAGTGGCAGGCCGCCTGCTGAAATTCCTCACGGTTGAGGATACCACCTAGAAGCAAGTGCCCCCACAGGCACCAGTGGCTGGTTTAACAGTGCCAAGTGCCTCCTGCAAACTGACATCAGGAACCTGGCCTGGTGACTTTTGTTTCTCTGGGGAAAGGCCATCGTTCGTGTCCAGTGCCTGGTGGCCTGGAGTGCCCGGCTGCCTGCTGAAATTCCGCACGGATCAGGATACCACAAGGATGCAAGATGCCCCCACAGGCAACTGTGGCTGGTTTGACAGTGCCAAGTGCCTCCTGCAAACTGACATCAGGAACCTAGCCTGGTGACTTTTGTTTCTCTGGGGAAAGGCCATGGTTCATGTCCAGTGCCCGGTGGCATGGAGTGGCCGGCTGCCTGCTGAAATTCCGCATGGATGAGGACGCCACCAGAATGCAAGATGCCTCCACAGGCACCTGTGGCTGGTTTGACAGTGCCAAGTGCCTCCTGCAAACTGACATCAGGAACCTGGCCGGCTGAGTTTTGTTTTTCTGGGGAAAGGCCATCGTTCCGGTCCTGGGCCCTGTAGCCCTTATTGGCCGGAAGCCAATCAGGGATCAGTATAGCGCCTAGATGCAAGGTGCCCCCACAGTCAACAGTGGCTGGTTTGACAGTGCCAAGTGCCTCCTGCAAACTGACATCAGGAACCTGGCCGGGTGACTTTTGTTTCTCTGGGGAAAGGCCATCGTTCGTGTCCAGGGCCTGGTGGCCTGGATTGGCCGTCCGCCTTCTGAAATTCCACACGGACCAGGATGCCTCCTGACCGAAAGTACCACTATATGCACCTGTCTCTGGTTTGACAGTGCCAAGTGCCTCCTGCAAACTGACATCAGGAACCTGGCCTGGTGACTTTTGTTTCTCTGGGGAAAGGCCAATGTTCGTTTTCAGGGCCCGGTGGCCCTGAGTGGCCGGATGCCTGCTGAAATTCCGAATGGATCAAGATGCCTCCGAGATGGAAAGTGCCCCCACAGGCAACTGTGGCTGGTTTGACAGTGCCAAGTGCCTCCTGCAAACTGACATCAGCATCCTGGCCGGCTGAGTTTTGTTTCTCAGGGGAAAGGCCATCGTTCCTCTCTAGGGCCCGGTGGCCCAGAGTGGCCGGATGCCTGCTGAAATTTCGAACGGATCAGGATACCGCCTAGATGCAAGGTGCCCGCACAGGCAACTGTGGCTGGTTTGACAGTGCCAAGTGCCTCCTGCAAACTGACATCAGCAACCTGGCCTGGTAACTTTTGTTTCTCTGGGGAATGGCCATGGTTTCTGTACAGGGCCTGGTGGCCAGTAGTGGCCGGCCGACTGCTGAAATTCCTCACGGTTGAGAATAGCTCCCAGATGCAAGGTGCCCCCACAGGCACCTGTGGCTGGTTTGACAGTGCCAAGTGCCTCCTGCAAACTGACATCAGGAACCTGGCCTGGTAACTTTTGTTTCTCTGGGGAAAGGCCATCGTTCGTGTCCAGGGCCTGGTGGCCTGGATTGGCCGTCCGCCTGGTTAAATTCCGCACGGACCAGGATGCCTCCTGAGCGAAAGTGCCACTATATGCACCTGGGTCTGGTTTGACAGTGCCAAGTGCCTCCTGCAAAATGACATCAGGAACCTGGCCTGGTGACTTTTGTTTCTCTGGGGAATGGCCATGGTTTCTGTACAGGGCCTGGTGGCCAGTAGTGGCCGGCCGCCTGCTGAAATTCCTCACGGTTGAGAATACCTCCCAGATGCAAGGTGCCCCCACAGGCACCTGTGGCTGGTGTGACAGTGCCAAGTGCCTCCTGCAAACTGACTCAGGAACCTGGCAGGGTAACTTTTGTTTCTCTGGGGAAAGGCCATCGTTCGTGTCCAGGACCTGGTGGCCTGGAGTGGCCGTCCGCCTCCTGAGATTCCGCACGCACCAGGATGCCTCCTGACCGAAAGTACCACTATATGCACCTGTGGCTGGTTTGACAGTGCCATGTGCCTCCTGCAAACTGACATCAGGAACCTGGCCTGGTGACTTTTGTTTCTCTGGGGAAAGGCCATGGTTCATGTCCAGTGCCCGGTGGCATGGAGTGGTCGGCTGCCTGCTGAAATTCCGCATGGATGAGGACGCCACCAGAATGCAAGATGCCTCCACAGGCACCTGTGGCTGGTTTGACAGTGCCAAGTGCCTCCTGCAAACTGACATCAGCAACCTGGCCTGGTGACTTTTGTTTCTCTGGGGAATGGCCATGGCTCATGTCCAGTGCCCGGTGGCAAGGAGTGGCCGGCTGCCTGCTGAAATTCCGCATAGATGAGGATACCACCTAGAAGCAAATGCCCCCACAGGCACCAGTGGCTGGTTTGACAGTGCCAAGTGCCTCCTGCAAACTGACATCAGGAACCTGGCCTGCTGACTTTTGTTTCTCTGGGGAAAGGCCATGGTTCATGTTCAGTGCCCGGTGGCATGGAGTGGCCGGCTGCCTGCTGAAATTCCGCATGGATGAAGACGCCACCAGGATGCAAGATGCCTCCACAGGCACCTGTGGCTGGTTTGACAGTGCCTACTGCCTCCTGCAAACTGACATCAGGAAACTGGCCGGCTGAGTTTTGTTTCTCTGGGGAAAGGCCATCGTTCCGGTCCTGGTCCCTGTAGCCCTGAGTGGCCGGATGCCACTCAGGGATCAGTATAGCGCCTAGATGCAAGGTGCCCCCACAGGCACCTGTGGCTGGTTTGACAGTGCCAAGTGCCTCCTGCAAACTGACATCAGCAACCTGGCCTGGTGACTTTTGTTTCTCTGGGGAAAGGCCATTGTTCTTTTCCAGGGCCCGGTGGTCCTGAGTGGCAGGATGCCTGCTGAAATTCCGAATGGATCAAGATGCCTCCCAGATGGAAAGTGCCCCCACAGGCAACTGTGGCTGGTTTGACAGTGCCAAGTGCCTCCTGCAAACTGACATCAGCATCCTGGCCGGCTGAGTTTTGTTTCTCAGGGGAAAGGCCATCGTTCCTCTCTAGGGCCCGGTGGCCCAGAGTGGCCGGATGCCTGCTGAAATTTCGAACGGATCAGGATACCGCCTAGATGCAAGGTGCCCGCACAGGCAAATGTGGCTGGTTTGACAGTGCCAAGTGCCTCCTGCAAACTGACATCAGCAACCTGGCCTGGTAACTTTTGTTTCTCTGGGGAATGGCCATGGTTTCTGTACAGGGCCTGGTGGCCAGTAGTGTCTGGCCGCCTGCTGAAATTCCTCACGGTTGAGAATACCTCCCAGATGCAAGGTGCCCCCACAGGCACCTGTGGCTGGTTTGACAGTGCCAAGTGCCTCCTGCAAACTGACATCAGGAACCTGGCCTGGTAACTTTTGTTTCTCTGGGGAAAGGCCATCGTTCGTGTCCAGGGCCTGGTGGCCTGGATTGGCCGTCCGCCTGCTTAAATTCCGCACGCACCAGGATGCCTCCTGACCGAAAGTGCCACTATATGCACCTGTGTCTGGTTTGACAGTGCCAAGTGCCTCCTGCAAAATGACATCAGGAACCTGGCCTGGTGACTTTTGTTTCTCTGGGGAATGGCCATGGTTTCTGTACAGGGCCTGGTGGCCAGTAGTGGCCGGCCGCCTGCTGAAATTCCTCACGGTTGAGAATACCTACCACATGCAAGGTGCCCCCACAGGCACCTGTGGCTGGTGTGACAGTGCCAAGTGCCTCCTGCAAACTGACTCAGGAACCTGGCCGGGTAACTTTTGTTTCTCTGGGGAAAGGCCATCGTTCTTGTCCAGGACCTGGTGGCCTGGAGTGGCCGTCCGCCTCCTGAGATTCCGCACGCACCAGGATGCCTCCTGACCGAAAGTACCACTATATGCACCTGTGGCTGGTTTGACAGTGCCAAGTGCCTCCTGCAAACTGACATCAGGAACCTGGCCTGGTGAACATTTGTTTCTCTGGGGAAACGCCATGATTCATGTCCAGTGCCCGGTGGCATGGAGTGGCCGGCTGCCTGCTGAAATTCCGCATGGATGAGGAGGCCACCAGGATGCAAGATGCCTCCACAGGCACCTGTGGCTGGTTTGACAGTGCCTAGTGCCTCCTGCAAACTGACATCAGGAACCTGGCCGGCTGAGTTTTGTTTCTCTGGGGAAAGGCCATCGTTCCGGTCCTGGGCCCTGTAGCCCTGAGTGGCCGGATGCCACTCAGGGATCAGTATAGCGCCTAGATGCAAGGTGCCCCCACAGGCAACAGTGGCTGGTTTGACAGTGCCAAGTGCCTCCTGCAAACTGACATCAGCATCCTGGCCGGGTGACTTTTGTTTCTCTGGGGAATGGCCATTGTTCGTTTCCAGGGCCTGGTGGCCTGGAGTGCCCGTCCGCCTGCTGAAATTCCACCAGGACCAGGATGCCTCCTGACCGAAAGTACCACTATATGCACCTGTGTCTGGTTTGACAGTGCCAAGTGCCTCCTGCAAACTGACATCAGGAACCTGGCCTGGTGACTTTTGTTTCTCTGGGGAATGGCCATGGTTTCTGTACAGGGCCTGGTGGCCAGTAGAGGCCGTCCGACTGCTGAAATTCCTCACGGTTGAGAATACCTCCCAGATGCAAGGTGCCCCCACAGGCACCTGTGGCTGGTTTGACAGTGCCAAGTGCCTCCTGCAAACTGACATCAGGAACCTGGCCTGGTAACTTTTGTTTCTCTGGGGAAAGGCCATCGTTCGTGTCCAGTGCCCGGTGGCAAGGAGTGGCCGTCCGCCTGCTGAAATTCCGCACGCACCAGGATGCCTCCTGACCGAAAGTACCACTATATGCACCTGTGGCTGGTTTGACAGTGCCAAGTGCCTCCTGCAAACTGACATCAGGAACCTGGCCTGGTGACATTTGTTTCTCTGGGGAAACGCCATGATTCATGTCCAGTGCCCGGTGGCATGGAGTGGCCGGCTGCCTGCAGAAATTCCGAACGGATCAGGATGCCTCCCAGATGTAAGGGGCCCCCACAGGCAACTGTGGTGGGTTTGACAGTGCCAAGCGCCATCTGCAAACTGACATCAGGAACCTGGCATGGTGACTTTTGTTTCTCAGGGGAAAGGCTATGGCTCGTGTCCTGGGCCCGGTGGCCCGGAGTGGCTGGCTGCCTGCTGAAATTCCGAACGGATCAGGATACCACAAGGATGCAAGATGCCTCCACAGGCACCTGTGGCTGGTTTGACAGTGCCAAGTGCCTCCTGCAAACTGACATCAGGAACCTGGCCGGCTGAGTTTTGTTTTTCTGGGGAAAGGCCATCGTTCCGGTCCTGGGCCCTGTAGCCCTTATTGGCCGGAAGCCAATCAGGGATCAGTATAGCGCCTAGATGCAAGGTGCCCCCACAGTCAACAGTGGCTGGTTTGACAGTGCCAAGTGCCTCCTGCAAACTGACATCAGGAACCTGGCCGGGTGACTTTTGTTTCTCTGGGGAAAGGCCATCGTTCGTGTCCAGGGCCTGGTGGCCTGGATTGGCCGTCCGCCTTCTGAAATTCCACACGGACCAGGATGCCTCCTGACCGAAAGTACCACTATATGCACCTGTCTCTGGTTTGACAGTGCCAAGTGCCTCCTGCAAACTGACATCAGGAACCTGGCCTGGTGACTTTTGTTTCTCTGGGGAAAGGCCAATGTTCGTTTTCAGGGCCCGGTGGCCCTGAGTGGCCGGATGCCTGCTGAAATTCCGAATGGATCAAGATGCCTCCGAGATGGAAAGTGCCCCCACAGGCAACTGTGGCTGGTTTGACAGTGCCAAGTGCCTCCTGCAAACTGACATCAGCATCCTGGCCGGCTGAGTTTTGTTTCTCAGGGGAAAGGCCATCGTTCCTCTCTAGGGCCCGGTGGCCCAGAGTGGCCGGATGCCTGCTGAAATTTCGAACGGATCAGGATACCGCCTAGATGCAAGGTGCCCGCACAGGCAACTGTGGCTGGTTTGACAGTGCCAAGTGCCTCCTGCAAACTGACATCAGCAACCTGGCCTGGTAACTTTTGTTTCTCTGGGGAATGGCCATGGTTTCTGTACAGGGCCTGGTGGCCAGTAGTGGCCGGCCGACTGCTGAAATTCCTCACGGTTGAGAATAGCTCCCAGATGCAAGGTGCCCCCACAGGCACCTGTGGCTGGTTTGACAGTGCCAAGTGCCTCCTGCAAACTGACATCAGGAACCTGGCCTGGTAACTTTTGTTTCTCTGGGGAAAGGCCATCGTTCGTGTCCAGGGCCTGGTGGCCTGGATTGGCCGTCCGCCTGCTTAAATTCCGCACGGACCAGGATGCCTCCTGAGCGAAAGTGCCACTATATGCACCTGGGTCTGGTTTGACAGTGCCAAGTGCCTCCTGCAAACTGACATCAGGAACCTGGCCTGGTGACTTTTGTTTCTCTGGGGAAAGGCCATCGTTGTTATCCAGGGCACGGTGGACCGGAGTGGACGGATGCCTGCGGAAATTCCGAATGGATCAGTATACCTTCTAGATGCAAGGTGCCCCCACAGGCACCTGTGGCTGGTTTGACAGTGCCAAGTGCCTCCTGCAAGCTTACATCAGGAACCTGGCCTGGTGAATTTGTTTCTCTGGGGAAAGGCCATCGTTCTTGTCCAGGTCCTGGTGGCCCAGAGTGGCCGGCCGCCTGCTGAAATTCCTCACGGTTGAGGATACCACCTAGACGCAAGTGCCCCCACAGGCAACTGTGGCTGGTTTGACAGTGCCAAGTGCCTCCTGCAAACTGACATCAGGAACCTGGCCTGGTGACTTTTGTTTCTCTGGGGAAAGGCCATCGTTCGTGTCCAGTGCCTGGTGGCCTGGAGTGCCCGGCTGCCTGCTGAAATTCCGCACGGATGAGGATACCACAAGGATGCAAGATGTCCCCACAGGCACCTGTGGCTGGTTTGACAGTGCCAAGTGCCTCCTGCAAACTGACATCAGCAACCTGGCCTGGTGACTTTTGTTTCTCAGGGGAAAGGCCATCGTTCCTATTCAGGGCCCGGTGGCCCGGAGTGGCCGGATGCCTGCTGAAATTCTGAATGGATCAGTATACCGCCTAGATGCATGGTGCCCCCACAGGCACCTGTGGCTGGTTTGACAGTGCCAAGTGCCTCCTGCAAACTGACATCAGCAACCTGGCCTGGTGACTTTTGTTTCTCAGGGGAAAGGCCATTGTTCCTATCCAGGGCCCGGTGGCCCGGAGTGGCCGGATGCCTGCTGAAATTATGAATGGATCAGTATACCGCCTAGATGCATGGTGCCCCCACAGGCAACAGTGGCTGGTTTGACAGTGCCTAGTGCCTCCTGCAAACTGACATCAGGAACCTGGCCGGGTGACTTTTGTTTCTCTGGGGAAAGGCCATCGTTCGTGTCCAGGGCCTGGTGGCCTGGATTGGCCGTCCGCCTGCTGAAATTCCACACGGAACAGGATGCCTCCTGACCGAAAGTACCACTATATGCACCTGTCTCTGGTTTGACAGTGCCAAGTGCCTCCTGCAAACTGACATCAGGAACCTGGCCTGGTGACTTTTGTTTCTCTGGGGAATGGCCATGGCTCATGTCCAGTGCCCGGTGGCAAGGAGTGGCCGGCTGCCTGCTGAAATTCCGCATAGATGAGGATACCACCTAGAAGCAAATGCCCCCACAGGCAACAGTGGCTGGTTTGACAGTGCCAAGTGCCTCCTGCAAACTGACATCAGGAACCTGGCCTGCTGACTTTTGTTTCTCTGGGGAAAGGCCATGGTTCATGTTCAGTGCCCGGTGGCATGGAGTGGCCGGCTGCCTGCTGAAATTCCGCATGGCTGAGGACGCCACCAGGATGAAAGATGCCTCCACAGGCACCTGTGGCTGGTTTGACAGTGCCTAGTGCCTCCTGCAAACTGACATCAGGAACCTGGCTGGCTGAGTTTTGTTTCTTTGGGGAAAGGCCATCGTTCCGGTCCTGGTCCCTGTAGCCCTGAGTGGCCGGATGCCACTCAGGGATCAGTATAGCGCCTAGATGCAAGGTGCCCCCACAGGCAACAGTGGCTGATTTGACAGTGCCAAGTGCCTCCTGCAAACTGACATCAGGAACCTGGCCGGGTGACTTTTGTTTCTCTGGGGAAAGGCCATTGTTCGTTTCCAGGGCCCGGTGGCCCTGAGTGGCCGGATGCCTGCTGAAATTCCGAATGGATCAAGATGCCTCCGAGATGGAAAGGGCCCTCACAGTCACCTGTGGCTGGTTTGACAGTGCCAAGTGCCTCCTGCAAACTGACATCAGCATCCTGGCCGGCTGAGTTTTGTTTCTCAGGGGAAAGGCCATCGTTCCTCTCTAGGGCCCGGTGGCCCAGAGTGGCCGGATGCCTGCTGAAATTTCGAACGGATCAGGATACCGCCTAGATGCAAGGTGCCCGCACAGGCAAATGTGGCTGGTTTGACAGTGCCAAGTGCCTCCTGCAAACTGACATCAGCAACCTGGCCTGGTAACTTTTGTTTCTCTGGGGAATGGCCATGGTTTCTGTACAGGGCCTGGTGGCCAGTAGTGGCCGGCCGACTGCTGAAATTCCTCACGGTTGAGAATACCTCCCAGATGCAAGGTGCCCCCACAGGCACCTGTGGCTGGTTTGACAGTGCCTAGTGCCTCCTGCAAACTGACATCAGGAACCTGGCCTGGTAACTTTTGTTTCTCTGGGGAAAGGCCATCGTTCGTGTCCAGGGCCTGGTGGCCTGGAGTGCCCGGCTGCCGGCTTAAATTTCGCACGGACCAGGATGCCTCCTGACCGAAAGTGCCACTATATGCACCTGTGTCTGGTTTGACAGTGCCAAGTGCCTCCTGCAAAATGACATCAGGAACCTGGCCTGGTGACTTTTGTTTCTCTGGGGAATGGCCATGGTTTCTGTACAGGGCCTGGTGGCCAGTAGTGGCTGGCCGCCTGCTGAAATTCCTCACGGTTGAGAATACCTCCCAGATGCAAGGTGCCCCCACAGGCACCTGTGGCTGGTGTGACAGTGCCAAGTGCCTCCTGCAAACTGACATCAGGAACCTGGCATGGTGACTTTTGTTTCTCTGGGGAAAGGCCATCGTTCGTGTCCAGGGCCTGGTGGCCTGGAGTGGCCGTCCGCCTCCTGAAATTCCGCACGCACCAGGAGGCCTCCTGACCGAAAGTACCACTATATGCACCTGTGGCTGGTTTGACAGTGCCAAGTGCCTCCTGCAAACTGACATCAGGAACCTGGCCTGGTGAACATTTGTTTCTCTGGGGAAACGCCATGATTCATGTCCAGTGCCCGGTGGCATGGAGTGGCCTGCTGCCTGCTGAAATTCCGCATGGATGAGGAGGCCACCAGGATGCAAGATGCCTCCACAGGCACCTGTGGCTGGTTTGACAGTGCCTAGTGCCTCCTGCAAACTGACATCAGGAACCTGGCCGGCTGAGTTTTGTTTCTCTGGGGAAAGGCCATCGTTCCGGTCCTGGGCCCTGTAGCCCTGAGTGGCCGGATGCCACTCAGGGATCAGTATACCGCCTAGATGCAAGGTGCCTCCACAGGCAACAGTGGCTGGTTTGACAGTGCCAAGTGCCTCCTGCAAACTGACATCAGGAACCTGGCCGGGTGACTTTTGTTTCTCTGGGGAAAGGCCATCGTTCGTGTCCAGGGCCTGGTGGCCTGGATTGGCCGTCCGCCTGCTGAAATTCCACACGGACCAGGATGCCTCCTGACCGAAAGTACCACTATATGCACCTGTCTCTGGTTTGACAGTGCCAAGTGCCTCCTGCAAACTGACATCAGGAACCTGGCCTGGTGAACATTTGTTTCTCTGGGGAAACGCCATGATTCATGTCCAGTGCCCGGTGGCATGGAGTGGCCTTCTGCCTGCTGAAATTCCGCATGGATGAGGAGGCCACCAGGATGCAAGATGCCTCCACAGGCACCTGTGGCTGGTTCGACAGTGCCAAGTGCCTCCTGCAAACTGACATCAGGAACCTGGCCTGGTGACATTTTTTTCTCTGGGGAAACGCCATGATTCATGTCCAGTGCCCGGTGGCATGGAGTGGCCGGCTGCCTGCTGAAATTCCTCACGGATCAGGACGCCTCCCAGATGTAAGGGGCCTCCACAGGCAACTGTGGTGGGTTTGACAGTGCCAAGCGCCATCTGCAAACTGACATCAGGAACCTGGCATGGTGACTTTTGTTTCTCAGGGGAAAGGCTAAGGCTCGTGTCCTGGGCCCGGAGGCACGGAGTGGCTGGCTGCCTGTTGAAATTCCGAACGGATCAGGATACCTCCCAGATGCAGGGGGCCCCCACAGGCACCTGTGGCTGGTTTGACAGTGCCAAGTGCCTCCTGCAAACTGACATCAGGAACCTGGCCTGGTGACTTTTGTTTCTCTGGGGAAAGGCCATCGTTGTTATCCAGGGCACGGTGGACCGGAGTGGACGGATGCCTGCGGAAATTCCGAATGGATCAGTATACCTTCTAGATGCAAGGTGCCCGCACAGGCAACTGTTGCTGGTTTGACAGTGCCAAGTGCCTCCTGCAAGCTTACATCAGGAGCATGGCCTGGTGAATTTGTTTCTCTGGGGAAAGGCCATCGTTCTTGTCCAGGGCCTGGTGGCCCAGAGTGGCAGGCCGCCTGCTGAAATTCCTCACGGTTGAGGATACCACCTAGAAGCAAGTGCCCCCACAGGCACCAGTGGCTGGTTTAACAGTGCCAAGTGCCTCCTGCAAACTGACATCAGGAACCTGGCCTGGTGACTTTTGTTTCTCTGGGGAAAGGCCATCGTTCGTGTCCAGTGCCTGGTGGCCTGGAGTGCCCGGCTGCCTGCTGAAATTCCGCACGGATCAGGATACCACAAGGATGCAAGATGCCCCCACAGGCAACTGTGGCTGGTTTGACAGTGCCAAGTGCCTCCTGCAAACTGACATCAGGAACCTAGCCTGGTGACTTTTGTTTCTCTGGGGAAAGGCCATGGTTCATGTCCAGTGCCCGGTGGCATGGAGTGGCCGGCTGCCTGCTGAAATTCCGCATGGATGAGGACGCCACCAGAATGCAAGATGCCTCCACAGGCACCTGTGGCTGGTTTGACAGTGCCAAGTGCCTCCTGCAAACTGACATCAGGAACCTGGCCGGCTGAGTTTTGTTTTTCTGGGGAAAGGCCATCGTTCCGGTCCTGGGCCCTGTAGCCCTTATTGGCCGGAAGCCAATCAGGGATCAGTATAGCGCCTAGATGCAAGGTGCCCCCACAGTCAACAGTGGCTGGTTTGACAGTGCCAAGTGCCTCCTGCAAACTGACATCAGGAACCTGGCCGGGTGACTTTTGTTTCTCTGGGGAAAGGCCATCGTTCGTGTCCAGGGCCTGGTGGCCTGGATTGGCCGTCCGCCTTCTGAAATTCCACACGGACCAGGATGCCTCCTGACCGAAAGTACCACTATATGCACCTGTCTCTGGTTTGACAGTGCCAAGTGCCTCCTGCAAACTGACATCAGGAACCTGGCCTGGTGACTTTTGTTTCTCTGGGGAAAGGCCAATGTTCGTTTTCAGGGCCCGGTGGCCCTGAGTGGCCGGATGCCTGCTGAAATTCCGAATGGATCAAGATGCCTCCGAGATGGAAAGTGCCCCCACAGGCAACTGTGGCTGGTTTGACAGTGCCAAGTGCCTCCTGCAAACTGACATCAGCATCCTGGCCGGCTGAGTTTTGTTTCTCAGGGGAAAGGCCATCGTTCCTCTCTAGGGCCCGGTGGCCCAGAGTGGCCGGATGCCTGCTGAAATTTCGAACGGATCAGGATACCGCCTAGATGCAAGGTGCCCGCACAGGCAACTGTGGCTGGTTTGACAGTGCCAAGTGCCTCCTGCAAACTGACATCAGCAACCTGGCCTGGTAACTTTTGTTTCTCTGGGGAATGGCCATGGTTTCTGTACAGGGCCTGGTGGCCAGTAGTGGCCGGCCGACTGCTGAAATTCCTCACGGTTGAGAATAGCTCCCAGATGCAAGGTGCCCCCACAGGCACCTGTGGCTGGTTTGACAGTGCCAAGTGCCTCCTGCAAACTGACATCAGGAACCTGGCCTGGTAACTTTTGTTTCTCTGGGGAAAGGCCATCGTTCGTGTCCAGGGCCTGGTGGCCTGGATTGGCCGTCCGCCTGGTTAAATTCCGCACGGACCAGGATGCCTCCTGAGCGAAAGTGCCACTATATGCACCTGGGTCTGGTTTGACAGTGCCAAGTGCCTCCTGCAAAATGACATCAGGAACCTGGCCTGGTGACTTTTGTTTCTCTGGGGAATGGCCATGGTTTCTGTACAGGGCCTGGTGGCCAGTAGTGGCCGGCCGCCTGCTGAAATTCCTCACGGTTGAGAATACCTCCCAGATGCAAGGTGCCCCCACAGGCACCTGTGGCTGGTGTGACAGTGCCAAGTGCCTCCTGCAAACTGACTCAGGAACCTGGCAGGGTAACTTTTGTTTCTCTGGGGAAAGGCCATCGTTCGTGTCCAGGACCTGGTGGCCTGGAGTGGCCGTCCGCCTCCTGAGATTCCGCACGCACCAGGATGCCTCCTGACCGAAAGTACCACTATATGCACCTGTGGCTGGTTTGACAGTGCCATGTGCCTCCTGCAAACTGACATCAGGAACCTGGCCTGGTGACTTTTGTTTCTCTGGGGAAAGGCCATGGTTCATGTCCAGTGCCCGGTGGCATGGAGTGGTCGGCTGCCTGCTGAAATTCCGCATGGATGAGGACGCCACCAGAATGCAAGATGCCTCCACAGGCACCTGTGGCTGGTTTGACAGTGCCAAGTGCCTCCTGCAAACTGACATCAGCAACCTGGCCTGGTGACTTTTGTTTCTCTGGGGAATGGCCATGGCTCATGTCCAGTGCCCGGTGGCAAGGAGTGGCCGGCTGCCTGCTGAAATTCCGCATAGATGAGGATACCACCTAGAAGCAAATGCCCCCACAGGCACCAGTGGCTGGTTTGACAGTGCCAAGTGCCTCCTGCAAACTGACATCAGGAACCTGGCCTGCTGACTTTTGTTTCTCTGGGGAAAGGCCATGGTTCATGTTCAGTGCCCGGTGGCATGGAGTGGCCGGCTGCCTGCTGAAATTCCGCATGGATGAAGACGCCACCAGGATGCAAGATGCCTCCACAGGCACCTGTGGCTGGTTTGACAGTGCCTACTGCCTCCTGCAAACTGACATCAGGAAACTGGCCGGCTGAGTTTTGTTTCTCTGGGGAAAGGCCATCGTTCCGGTCCTGGTCCCTGTAGCCCTGAGTGGCCGGATGCCACTCAGGGATCAGTATAGCGCCTAGATGCAAGGTGCCCCCACAGGCACCTGTGGCTGGTTTGACAGTGCCAAGTGCCTCCTGCAAACTGACATCAGGAACCTGGCCTGGTGACTTTTGTTTCTCTGGGGAAAGGCCATTGTTCTTTTCCAGGGCCCGGTGGTCCTGAGTGGCAGGATGCCTGCTGAAATTCCGAATGGATCAAGATGCCTCCCAGATGGAAAGTGCCCCCACAGGCAACTGTGGCTGGTTTGACAGTGCCAAGTGCCTCCTGCAAACTGACATCAGCATCCTGGCCGGCTGAGTTTTGTTTCTCAGGGGAAAGGCCATCGTTCCTCTCTAGGGCCCGGTGGCCCAGAGTGGCCGGATGCCTGCTGAAATTTCGAACGGATCAGGATACCGCCTAGATGCAAGGTGCCCGCACAGGCAAATGTGGCTGGTTTGACAGTGCCAAGTGCCTCCTGCAAACTGACATCAGCAACCTGGCCTGGTAACTTTTGTTTCTCTGGGGAATGGCCATGGTTTCTGTACAGGGCCTGGTGGCCAGTAGTGGCTGGCCGCCTGCTGAAATTCCTCACGGTTGAGAATACCTCCCAGATGCAAGGTGCCCCCACAGGCACCTGTGGCTGGTTTGACAGTGCCAAGTGCCTCCTGCAAACTGACATCAGGAACCTGGCCTGGTAACTTTTGTTTCTCTGGGGAAAGGCCATCGTTCGTGTCCAGGGCCTGGTGGCCTGGATTGGCCGTCCGCCTGCTTAAATTCCGCACGCACCAGGATGCCTCCTGACCGAAAGTGCCACTATATGCACCTGTGTCTGGTTTGACAGTGCCAAGTGCCTCCTGCAAAATGACATCAGGAACCTGGCCTGGTGACTTTTGTTTCTCTGGGGAATGGCCATGGTTTCTGTACAGGGCCTGGTGGCCAGTAGTGGCCGGCCGCCTGCTGAAATTCCTCACGGTTGAGAATACCTACCACATGCAAGGTGCCCCCACAGGCACCTGTGGCTGGTGTGACAGTGCCAAGTGCCTCCTGCAAACTGACTCAGGAACCTGGCCGGGTAACTTTTGTTTCTCTGGGGAAAGGCCATCGTTCTTGTCCAGGACCTGGTGGCCTGGAGTGGCCGTCCGCCTCCTGAGATTCCGCACGCACCAGGATGCCTCCTGACCGAAAGTACCACTATATGCACCTGTGGCTGGTTTGACAGTGCCAAGTGCCTCCTGCAAACTGACATCAGGAACCTGGCCTGGTGAACATTTGTTTCTCTGGGGAAACGCCATGATTCATGTCCAGTGCCCGGTGGCATGGAGTGGCCGGCTGCCTGCTGAAATTCCGCATGGATGAGGAGGCCACCAGGATGCAAGATGCCTCCACAGGCACCTGTGGCTGGTTTGACAGTGCCTAGTGCCTCCTGCAAACTGACATCAGGAACCTGGCCGGCTGAGTTTTGTTTCTCTGGGGAAAGGCCATCGTTCCGGTCCTGGGCCCTGTAGCCCTGAGTGGCCGGATGCCACTCAGGGATCAGTATAGCGCCTAGATGCAAGGTGCCCCCACAGGCAACAGTGGCTGGTTTGACAGTGCCAAGTGCCTCCTGCAAACTGACATCAGCATCCTGGCCGGGTGACTTTTGTTTCTCTGGGGAATGGCCATTGTTCGTTTCCAGGGCCTGGTGGCCTGGAGTGCCCGTCCGCCTGCTGAAATTCCACCAGGACCAGGATGCCTCCTGACCGAAAGTACCACTATATGCACCTGTGTCTGGTTTGACAGTGCCAAGTGCCTCCTGCAAACTGACATCAGGAACCTGGCCTGGTGACTTTTGTTTCTCTGGGGAATGGCCATGGTTTCTGTACAGGGCCTGGTGGCCAGTAGAGGCCGTCCGACTGCTGAAATTCCTCACGGTTGAGAATACCTCCCAGATGCAAGGTGCCCCCACAGGCACCTGTGGCTGGTTTGACAGTGCCAAGTGCCTCCTGCAAACTGACATCAGGAACCTGGCCTGGTAACTTTTGTTTCTCTGGGGAAAGGCCATCGTTCGTGTCCAGTGCCCGGTGGCAAGGAGTGGCCGTCCGCCTGCTGAAATTCCGCACGCACCAGGATGCCTCCTGACCGAAAGTACCACTATATGCACCTGTGGCTGGTTTGACAGTGCCAAGTGCCTCCTGCAAACTGACATCAGGAACCTGGCCTGGTGACATTTGTTTCTCTGGGGAAACGCCATGATTCATGTCCAGTGCCCGGTGGCATGGAGTGGCCGGCTGCCTGCAGAAATTCCGAACGGATCAGGATGCCTCCCAGATGTAAGGGGCCCCCACAGGCAACTGTGGTGGGTTTGACAGTGCCAAGCGCCATCTGCAAACTGACATCAGGAACCTGGCATGGTGACTTTTGTTTCTCAGGGGAAAGGCTATGGCTCGTGTCCTGGGCCCGGTGGCCCGGAGTGGCTGGCTGCCTGCTGAAATTCCGAACGGATCAGGATACCACAAGGATGCAAGATGCCTCCACAGGCACCTGTGGCTGGTTTGACAGTGCCAAGTGCCTCCTGCAAACTGACATCAGGAACCTGGCCGGCTGAGTTTTGTTTTTCTGGGGAAAGGCCATCGTTCCGGTCCTGGGCCCTGTAGCCCTTATTGGCCGGAAGCCAATCAGGGATCAGTATAGCGCCTAGATGCAAGGTGCCCCCACAGTCAACAGTGGCTGGTTTGACAGTGCCAAGTGCCTCCTGCAAACTGACATCAGGAACCTGGCCGGGTGACTTTTGTTTCTCTGGGGAAAGGCCATCGTTCGTGTCCAGGGCCTGGTGGCCTGGATTGGCCGTCCGCCTTCTGAAATTCCACACGGACCAGGATGCCTCCTGACCGAAAGTACCACTATATGCACCTGTCTCTGGTTTGACAGTGCCAAGTGCCTCCTGCAAACTGACATCAGGAACCTGGCCTGGTGACTTTTGTTTCTCTGGGGAAAGGCCAATGTTCGTTTTCAGGGCCCGGTGGCCCTGAGTGGCCGGATGCCTGCTGAAATTCCGAATGGATCAAGATGCCTCCGAGATGGAAAGTGCCCCCACAGGCAACTGTGGCTGGTTTGACAGTGCCAAGTGCCTCCTGCAAACTGACATCAGCATCCTGGCCGGCTGAGTTTTGTTTCTCAGGGGAAAGGCCATCGTTCCTCTCTAGGGCCCGGTGGCCCAGAGTGGCCGGATGCCTGCTGAAATTTCGAACGGATCAGGATACCGCCTAGATGCAAGGTGCCCGCACAGGCAACTGTGGCTGGTTTGACAGTGCCAAGTGCCTCCTGCAAACTGACATCAGCAACCTGGCCTGGTAACTTTTGTTTCTCTGGGGAATGGCCATGGTTTCTGTACAGGGCCTGGTGGCCAGTAGTGGCCGGCCGACTGCTGAAATTCCTCACGGTTGAGAATAGCTCCCAGATGCAAGGTGCCCCCACAGGCACCTGTGGCTGGTTTGACAGTGCCAAGTGCCTCCTGCAAACTGACATCAGGAACCTGGCCTGGTAACTTTTGTTTCTCTGGGGAAAGGCCATCGTTCGTGTCCAGGGCCTGGTGGCCTGGATTGGCCGTCCGCCTGCTTAAATTCCGCACGGACCAGGATGCCTCCTGAGCGAAAGTGCCACTATATGCACCTGGGTCTGGTTTGACAGTGCCAAGTGCCTCCTGCAAAATGACATCAGGAACCTGGCCTGGTGACTTTTGTTTCTCTGGGGAATGGCCATGGTTTCTGTACAGGGCCTGGTGGCCAGTAGTGGCCGGCCGCCTGCTGAAATTCCTCACGGTTGAGAATACCTCCCAGATGCAAGGTGCCCCCACAGGCACCTGTGGCTGGTGTGACAGTGCCAAGTGCCTCCTGCAAACTGACTCAGGAACCTGGCAGGGTAACTTTTGTTTCTCTGGGGAAAGGCCATCGTTCGTGTCCAGGACCTGGTGGCCTGGAGTGGCCGTCCGCCTCCTGAGATTCCGCACGCACCAGGATGCCTCCTGACCGAAAGTACCACTATATGCACCTGTGGCTGGTTTGACAGTGCCATGTGCCTCCTGCAAACTGACATCAGGAACCTGGCCTGGTGACTTTTGTTTCTCTGGGGAAAGGCCATGGTTCATGTCCAGTGCCCGGTGGCATGGAGTGGTCGGCTGCCTGCTGAAATTCCGCATGGATGAGGACGCCACCAGAATGCAAGATGCCTCCACAGGCACCTGTGGCTGGTTTGACAGTGCCAAGTGCCTCCTGCAAACTGACATCAGCAACCTGGCCTGGTGACTTTTGTTTCTCTGGGGAATGGCCATGGCTCATGTCCAGTGCCCGGTGGCAAGGAGTGGCCGGCTGCCTGCTGAAATTCCGCATAGATGAGGATACCACCTAGAAGCAAATGCCCCCACAGGCACCAGTGGCTGGTTTGACAGTGCCAAGTGCCTCCTGCAAACTGACATCAGGAACCTGGCCTGCTGACTTTTGTTTCTCTGGGGAAAGGCCATGGTTCATGTTCAGTGCCCGGTGGCATGGAGTGGCCGGCTGCCTGCTGAAATTCCGCATGGATGAAGACGCCACCAGGATGCAAGATGCCTCCACAGGCACCTGTGGCTGGTTTGACAGTGCCTACTGCCTCCTGCAAACTGACATCAGGAAACTGGCCGGCTGAGTTTTGTTTCTCTGGGGAAAGGCCATCGTTCCGGTCCTGGTCCCTGTAGCCCTGAGTGGCCGGATGCCACTCAGGGATCAGTATAGCGCCTAGATGCAAGGTGCCCCCACAGGCACCTGTGGCTGGTTTGACAGTGCCAAGTGCCTCCTGCAAACTGACATCAGGAACCTGGCCTGGTGACTTTTGTTTCTCTGGGGAAAGGCCATTGTTCTTTTCCAGGGCCCGGTGGTCCTGAGTGGCAGGATGCCTGCTGAAATTCCGAATGGATCAAGATGCCTCCCAGATGGAAAGTGCCCCCACAGGCAACTGTGGCTGGTTTGACAGTGCCAAGTGCCTCCTGCAAACTGACATCAGCATCCTGGCCGGCTGAGTTTTGTTTCTCAGGGGAAAGGCCATCGTTCCTCTCTAGGGCCCGGTGGCCCAGAGTGGCCGGATGCCTGCTGAAATTTCGAACGGATCAGGATACCGCCTAGATGCAAGGTGCCCGCACAGGCAAATGTGGCTGGTTTGACAGTGCCAAGTGCCTCCTGCAAACTGACATCAGCAACCTGGCCTGGTAACTTTTGTTTCTCTGGGGAATGGCCATGGTTTCTGTACAGGGCCTGGTGGCCAGTAGTGGCTGGCCGCCTGCTGAAATTCCTCACGGTTGAGAATACCTCCCAGATGCAAGGTGCCCCCACAGGCACCTGTGGCTGGTTTGACAGTGCCAAGTGCCTCCTGCAAACTGACATCAGGAACCTGGCCTGGTAACTTTTGTTTCTCTGGGGAAAGGCCATCGTTCGTGTCCAGGGCCTGGTGGCCTGGATTGGCCGTCCGCCTGCTTAAATTCCGCACGCACCAGGATGCCTCCTGACCGAAAGTGCCACTATATGCACCTGTGTCTGGTTTGACAGTGCCAAGTGCCTCCTGCAAAATGACATCAGGAACCTGGCCTGGTGACTTTTGTTTCTCTGGGGAATGGCCATGGTTTCTGTACAGGGCCTGGTGGCCAGTAGTGGCCGGCCGCCTGCTGAAATTCCTCACGGTTGAGAATACCTACCACATGCAAGGTGCCCCCACAGGCACCTGTGGCTGGTGTGACAGTGCCAAGTGCCTCCTGCAAACTGACTCAGGAACCTGGCCGGGTAACTTTTGTTTCTCTGGGGAAAGGCCATCGTTCTTGTCCAGGACCTGGTGGCCTGGAGTGGCCGTCCGCCTCCTGAGATTCCGCACGCACCAGGATGCCTCCTGACCGAAAGTACCACTATATGCACCTGTGGCTGGTTTGACAGTGCCAAGTGCCTCCTGCAAACTGACATCAGGAACCTGGCCTGGTGAACATTTGTTTCTCTGGGGAAACGCCATGATTCATGTCCAGTGCCCGGTGGCATGGAGTGGCCGGCTGCCTGCTGAAATTCCGCATGGATGAGGAGGCCACCAGGATGCAAGATGCCTCCACAGGCACCTGTGGCTGGTTTGACAGTGCCTAGTGCCTCCTGCAAACTGACATCAGGAACCTGGCCGGCTGAGTTTTGTTTCTCTGGGGAAAGGCCATCGTTCCGGTCCTGGGCCCTGTAGCCCTGAGTGGCCGGATGCCACTCAGGGATCAGTATAGCGCCTAGATGCAAGGTGCCCCCACAGGCAACAGTGGCTGGTTTGACAGTGCCAAGTGCCTCCTGCAAACTGACATCAGCATCCTGGCCGGGTGACTTTTGTTTCTCTGGGGAATGGCCATTGTTCGTTTCCAGGGCCTGGTGGCCTGGAGTGCCCGTCCGCCTGCTGAAATTCCACCAGGACCAGGATGCCTCCTGACCGAAAGTACCACTATATGCACCTGTGTCTGGTTTGACAGTGCCAAGTGCCTCCTGCAAACTGACATCAGGAACCTGGCCTGGTGACTTTTGTTTCTCTGGGGAATGGCCATGGTTTCTGTACAGGGCCTGGTGGCCAGTAGAGGCCGTCCGACTGCTGAAATTCCTCACGGTTGAGAATACCTCCCAGATGCAAGGTGCCCCCACAGGCACCTGTGGCTGGTTTGACAGTGCCAAGTGCCTCCTGCAAACTGACATCAGGAACCTGGCCTGGTAACTTTTGTTTCTCTGGGGAAAGGCCATCGTTCGTGTCCAGTGCCCGGTGGCAAGGAGTGGCCGTCCGCCTGCTGAAATTCCGCACGCACCAGGATGCCTCCTGACCGAAAGTACCACTATATGCACCTGTGGCTGGTTTGACAGTGCCAAGTGCCTCCTGCAAACTGACATCAGGAACCTGGCCTGGTGACATTTGTTTCTCTGGGGAAACGCCATGATTCATGTCCAGTGCCCGGTGGCATGGAGTGGCCGGCTGCCTGCAGAAATTCCGAACGGATCAGGATGCCTCCCAGATGTAAGGGGCCCCCACAGGCAACTGTGGTGGGTTTGACAGTGCCAAGCGCCATCTGCAAACTGACATCAGGAACCTGGCATGGTGACTTTTGTTTCTCAGGGGAAAGGCTATGGCTCGTGTCCTGGGCCCGGTGGCCCGGAGTGGCTGGCTGCCTGCTGAAATTCCGAACGGATCAGGATACCACAAGGATGCAAGATGCCCCCACAGGCACCAGTGGCTCGTTTGACAGTGCCAAGTGCCTCCTGCAAACTGACATCAGGAACCTGACCTGGTGACTTTTTTTTCTCTGGGGAAAGGCCATGGTTCCTGTGCAGGGCCTGGTGGCGTGTAGAGGCCAGCCGCCAGCTGAAATTCCTCACGGTTGAGGATACCTCCCAGATTAAAGGAGTCCGCACAGTCACCTGTGGCTGGTTTGACAGTGCCAAGTGCCTCCTGCAAACTGACATCAGCAACCTGGCCTGGTGACTTTTGTTTCTCTGGGGAAAGGCCATCGTTCGTGTCCAGTGCCCGGTGGCCTGGAGTGGCCGGCTGCCTGCTGAAATTCCTCACGGTTGAGGATAGCTCCCAGATGCAAGGTGCCCGCACAGGCACCTGTGGCTGGTTTGACAGTGCCAAGTGCCTCCTGCAAACTGACATTAGGAACCTGGCCTGCTGACTTTTGTTTCTCTGGGGAAAGGCCATGGTTCATGTCCAGTACCCGGTGGCATGGAGTGGCCGGATGCCTGCTGAAATTCCGCACAGAAGAGGATACCTCCTAGATGGAAATTGCCCCCACAGGCACCTGTGGCTGCTTTGACAGTGCCAAGTGCCTCCTGCAAACTGACATCAGGAACCTGGCCTGGTGACTTTTGTTTCTCTGGGGAAAGGCCATCGTTCCGGTCCTGGTCCCTGTAGCCCTGAGTGGCCGGATGCCACTCAGGGATCAGTATACCGCCTAGATGCAAGGTGCCCCCACAGGCAACAGTGGCTGGTTTGACAGTGCCAAGTGCCTCCGGCAAACTGACATCAGGAACCTGGCCTGGTGACTTTTGTTTCTCTGGGGAAAGGCCATGGTTCAAGTCCAGTGCCCGGTGGCTAGGAGTGGCCGGCTGCCTGCTGAAATTCCGCACAGATGAGGATACCACCTGGAAGCAAATGCCCCCACAGGCACCAGTGGCTGGTTTGACAGTGCCAAGTGCCTCCTGCAAACTGACATCAGGAACCTGGCCTGCTGACTTTTGTTTCTCTGGGGAAAGGCCATGGTTCATGTCCAGTGCCCGGTGGCATGGAGTGGCCGGCTGCCTGCTGAAATTCCGCATGGATGAGGACGCCACCAGGATGCAAGATGCCTCCACAGGCACCTGTGGCTGGTTTGACAGTGCCAAGTGCCTCCTGCAAACTGACATCAGCAACCTGGCCTGCTGACTTTTGTTTCTCTGGGGAACGGCCATGGTTCACATCGTGGAGCCGAACGCCTGGAGTGGCTGGCTGCCTGCTGAAATTCCGAACGGATCAGGATACCTCCCAGATGCAAGGGGCCCGCACAGGCACCTGTGGCTGGTTTGACAGTGCCAAGTGCCTCCAGCGAACTGACATCAGGAACCTGGCCTGGTGACTTTTGTTTCTCTGGGGAAAGGCCATGTTTCGTGTCAAGTGCCCCGTGGCCTGGAGTGGCCGGCTGCCTGCTGAAATTCTGCACGGCTGAGGATACCTCCCAGATGCAAGGAGCCCCCACAGGCACCTGTGGCTGGTTTGACAGTGCCAAGTGTCGCCTGCTAACTGACTTCAGGAACCTGGCCTGGTGACTTTTGTTTCTCTGGGGAAAGGCCATCGTTGTTATCCAGGGCACGGTGGACCGGAGTGGACGGATGCCTGCGGAAATTCCAAATGGATCAGTATACCTTCTAGATGCAAGGTGCCTGCACAGGCAACTGTGGCTGGTTTGACAGTGCCAAGTGCCTCCTGCAAGCTGACATCAGGAACCTAGCCTGGTGACTTTTGTTTCTCTGGGGAAAGGCCATCGTTCGTGTCCAGGGCCTGGTGGCCTGGAGTGGCCGTCCGCCTGCTGAAATTCCTCACGGTTGAGGATACCTCCCAGATTAAAGGAGTCCGCACAGTCACCTGTGGCTGGTTTGACAGTGCCAAGTGCCTCCTACAAACTGACATCAGCAACCTGGCCGGGGAGTTTTGTTTCTCTGGGGAAAGGCCATCGTTCGTGTCCAGTGCCGGGTGGCCTGGAGTGGCCGGCTGCCTGCTGAAATTCCTCACGGTTGAGGATAGCTCCCAGATGCAAGGTGCCCGCACAGGCACCTGTGGCTGGTTTGACAGTGCCAAGTGCCTCCTGCAAACTGACATTAGGAACCTGGCCTGCTGACTTTTGTTTCACTGGGGAAAGGCCATGGTTCATGTCCAGTGCCCGGTGGCTAGGAGTGGCCGGCTGCCTGCTGAAATTCCTCACAGATGAGGATACCTCCTAGATGGAAATTGCCCCCACAGGCACCTGTGGCTGGTTTGACAGTGCCAAGTGCCTCCTGCAAACTGACATCAGGAACCTGGCCTGCTGACTTTTGTTTCTCTGGGGAAAGGCCATGGTTCATGTGCAGTGCCCGGTGGCTAGGAGTGGCCGGCTGCCTGCTGAAATTCTGCACAGCTGAGGATACCTCTCAGATGCAAGGAGCCCCCACTGGCACCTGTGGCTGGTCTGACAGTGCCAAGTGCCTCCTGCAAACTGACATCAGGAACCTGGCCTGGTGACTTTTGTTTCTCTGGGGAAAGGCCATCGTTGTTATCCAGGGCACAGTGGACCGGAGTGGACGGATGCCTGCGGAAATTCCGAATGGATCAGTATACCTTCTAGATGCAAGGTGCCCCCACAGGCAACTGTGGCTGGTTTGACAGTGCCAAGTGCCTCCTGCAAACTGACATCAGGAACCTGGCCTGGTGAATTTGTTTCTCTGGGGAAAGGCCATCGTTCTTGTCCAGGGCCCGGTGGCCCAGAGTGGCCGGCCGCCTGCTGAAATTCCTCACAGTTGAGGATACCACCTAGATGGAAATTGCCCCCACAGGCACCTGTGGCTGGTTTGACAGTGCCAAGTGCCTCCTGCAAACTGACATCAGGAACCTGGCATGGTGACTTTTGTTTCTCTGGGGAAAGGCCATGGTTCATGTCCAGGGCCTGGTGGCATGGAGTGGCCGGCTGCCTGCTGAAATTCCGCATGGATGAGGACGCCACCAGGATGCAAGATGCCTCCACAGGCACTTGTGGCTGGTTTGAAAGTACCAAGTGCCTCCTGCAAACTGACATCAGGAACCTGGCCTGGTGACTTTTGTGTCTCTGGTGAAAGGCCATCGTTCCGGTCCTGGGCCCTGTAGCCCTGAGTGGCCGGATGCCACTCAGGGATCAGTATACCGCCTAGATGCAAGGTGCCCCCACAGGCAACAGTGGCTGGTTTGACAGTGCCAAGTGCCTCCGGCAAACTGACATCAGCAACCTGGCCGGCTGAGTTTTGTTTCTTAGGGGAAAGGCCATCGTTCCTATCCAGGGCCCGGTGGCCCGGAGTGGCCGGATGCCTGCTGAAATTCCGAACGGATCTGTATACCGCCTAGATGCAAGGTGCCCCCAAAGGCAACTGTGGCTGGTTTGACAGTGCCAAGTGCCTCCTGCAAACTGACATCAGGAACCTGGCCTGGTGACATTTGTTTCTCTGGGGAAACGCCATGATTCATGTCCAGTGCCCGGTGGCATGGAGTGGCCGGCTGCCTGCAGAAATTCCGAACGGATCAGGATGCCTCCCAGATGTAAGGGGCCCCCACAGGCAACTGTGGTGGGTTTGACAGTGCCAAGCGCCATCTGCAAACTGACATCAGGAACCTGGCATGGTGACTTTTGTTTCTCAGGGGAAAGGCTATGGCTCGTGTCCTGGGCCCGGTGGCCCGGAGTGGCTGGCTGCCTGCTGAAATTCCGAACGGATCAGGATACCACAAGGATGCAAGATGCCCCCACAGGCACCAGTGGCTCGTTTGACAGTGCCAAGTGCCTCCTGCAAACTGACATCAGGAACCTGGCCTGCTGACTTTTGTTTCTCTGGGGAAAGGCCCTGGTTCCTGTGCAGGGCCTGGTGGCGTGTAGTGGCCGGCCGCCAGCTGAAATTCCTCACGGTTGAGGATACCTCCCAGATTAAAGGAGTCCGCACAGTCACCTGTGGCTGGTTTGACAGTGCCAAGTGCCTCCTGCAAACTGACATCAGGAACCTGGCCTGCTGACTTTTGTTTCTCTGGGGAAAGGCCATGGTTCATGTGCAGTGCCCGGTGGCTAGGAGTGGCCGGCTGCCTGCTGAAATTCTGCACAGCTGAGGATACCTCTCAGACGCAAGGAGCCCCCACTGGCACCTGTGGCTGGTCTGACAGTGCCAAGTGCCTCCTGCAAACTGACATCAGCAACCTGGCCTGGTGACTTTTGTTTCTCTGGGGAAAGGCCATCGTTGTTATCCAGGGCACAGTGGACCGGAGTGGACGGATGCCTGCGGAAATTCCGAATGGATCAGTATACCTTCTAGATGCAAGGTGCCCCCACAGGCAACTGTGGCTGGTTTGACAGTGCCAAGTGCCTCCTGCAAACTGACATCAGGAACCTGGCCTGGTGAATTTGTTTCTCTGGGGAAAGGCCATCGTTCTTGTCCAGGGCCCGGTGGCCCAGAGTGGCCGGCCGCCTGCTGAAATTCCTCACAGTTGAGGATACCACCTAGATGGAAATTGCCCCCACAGGCACCTGTGGCTGGTTTGACAGTGCCAAGTGCCTCCTGCAAACTGACATCAGGAACCTGGCATGGTGACTTTTGTTTCTCTGGGGAAAGGCCATGGTTCATGTCCAGGGCCTGGTGGCATGGAGTGGCCGGCTGCCTGCTGAAATTCCGCATGGATGAGGACGCCACCAGGATGCAAGATGCCTCCACAGGCACTTGTGGCTGGTTTGAAAGTACCAAGTGCCTCCTGCAAACTGACATCAGGAACCTGGCCTGGTGACTTTTGTGTCTCTGGTGAAAGGCCATCGTTCCGGTCCTGGGCCCTGTAGCCCTGAGTGGCCGGATGCCACTCAGGGATCAGTATACCGCCTAGATGCAAGGTGCCCCCACAGGCAACAGTGGCTGGTTTGACAGTGCCAAGTGCCTCCGGCAAACTGACATCAGCAACCTGGCCGGCTGAGTTTTGTTTCTTAGGGGAAAGGCCATCGTTCCTATCCAGGGCCCGGTGGCCCGGAGTGGCCGGATGCCTGCTGAAATTCCGAACGGATCTGTATACCGCCTAGATGCAAGGTGCCCCCAAAGGCAACTGTGGCTGGTTTGACAGTGCCAAGTGCCTCCTGCAAACTGACATCAGGAACCTGGCCTGGTGACATTTGTTTCTCTGGGGAAACGCCATGATTCATGTCCAGTGCCCGGTGGCATGGAGTGGCCGGCTGCCTGCAGAAATTCCGAACGGATCAGGATGCCTCCCAGATGTAAGGGGCCCCCACAGGCAACTGTGGTGGGTTTGACAGTGCCAAGCGCCATCTGCAAACTGACATCAGGAACCTGGCATGGTGACTTTTGTTTCTCAGGGGAAAGGCTATGGCTCGTGTCCTGGGCCCGGTGGCCCGGAGTGGCTGGCTGCCTGCTGAAATTCCGAACGGATCAGGATACCACAAGGATGCAAGATGCCCCCACAGGCACCAGTGGCTCGTTTGACAGTGCCAAGTGCCTCCTGCAAACTGACATCAGGAACCTGGCCTGCTGACTTTTGTTTCTCTGGGGAAAGGCCCTGGTTCCTGTGCAGGGCCTGGTGGCGTGTAGTGGCCGGCCGCCAGCTGAAATTCCTCACGGTTGAGGATACCTCCCAGATTAAAGGAGTCCGCACAGTCACCTGTGGCTGGTTTGACAGTGCCAAGTGCCTCCTGCAAACTGACATCAGCAACCTGGCCTGGTGACTTTTGTTTCTCTGGGGAAAGGCCATCGTTCGTGTCCAGTGCCCGGTGGCCTGGAGTGGCCGGCTGCCTGCTGAAATTCCTCACGGTTGAGGATAGCTCCCAGATGCAAGGTGCCCGCACAGGCAACTGTGGCTGGTTTGACAGGGCCAAGTGCCTCCTGCAAACTGACATTAGGAACCTGGCCTGCTGACTTTTGTTTCTCTGGGGAAAGGCCATGGTTCATGTCCAGTGCCCGGTGGCATGGAGTGGCCGGCTGCCTGCTGAAATTCCGCACAGATGAGGATACCACCTAGAAGCAAATGCCCCCACAGGCACCAGTGGCTGGTTTGACAGTGCCAAGTGCCTCCTGCAAACTGACATCAGGAACCTGGCCTGGTGACTTTTGTTTCTCTGGGGAAAGGCCATGGTTCCTGTGCAGGGCCTGGTGGCGTGTAGAGGCCGGCCGCCAGCTGAAATTCCTCACGGTTGAGGATACCTCCCAGATTAAAGGAGTCCGCACAGTCACCTGTGGCTGGTTTGACAGTGCCAAGTGCCTCCTGCAAACTGACATCAGCAACCTGGCCTGGTGACTTTTGTTTCTCTGGGGAAAGGCCATCGTTCGTGTCCAGTGCCCGGTGGCAAGGAGTGGCCGGCTGCCTGCTGAAATTCCTCACGGTTGAGGATAGCTCCCAGATGCAAGGTGCCCGCACAGGCACCTGTGGCTGGTTTGACAGTGCCAAGTGCCTCCTGCAAACTGACATTAGGAACCTGGCCTGCTGACTTTTGTTTCTCTGGGGAAAGGCCATGGTTCATGTCCAGTACCCGGTGGCATGGAGTGGCCGGATGCCTGCTGAAATTCCGCACAGAAGAGGATACCTCCTAGATGGAAATTGCCCCCACAGGCACCTGTGGCTGCTTTGACAGTGCCAAGTGCCTCCTGCAAACTGACATCAGGAACCTGGCCGGCTGAGTTTTGTTTCTCTGGGGAAAGGCCATCGTTCCGGTCCTGGTCCCTGTAGCCCTGAGTGGCCGGATGCCACTCAGGGATCAGTATACCGCCTAGATGCAAGGTGCCCCCACAGGCAAAAGTGGCTGGTTAGACAGTGCCAAGTGCCTCCGGCAAACTGACATCAGGAACCTGGCCTGGTGACTTTTGTTTCTCTGGGGAAAGGCCATGGTTCAAGTCCAGTGCCCGGTGGCTAGGAGTGGCCGGCTGCCTGCTGAAATTCCGCACAGATGAGGATACCACCTAGAAGCAAATGCCCCCACAGGCACCAGTGGCTGGTTTGACAGTGCCAAGTGCCTCCTGCAAACTGACATCAGGAACCTGGCCGGCTGAGTTTTGTTTCTCAGGGGAAAGGCCATCGTTCGTGTCCAGGGCCTGGTGGCCTGGAGTGGCCGTCCGCCTGCTGAAATTCCGCACGCACCAGGATGCCTCCTGGCCGAAAGTACCACTATATGCACCTGTGGCTGGTTTGACAGTGCCAAGTGCCTCCTGCAAACTGACATCAGGAACCTAGCCTGGTGACATTTGTTTCTCCGGGGATAGGCCATGATTCATGTCCAGTGCCCGGTGGCATGGAGTGGGCGCCTGCCTGCTGAAATTCCGAACGGATCAGGATGCCTCCCAGATGTAATGGGCCCCCACAGGCAACAGTGGCTGGTTTGACAGTGCCAAGCGCCTCCTGCAAACTGACATCAGGAACCTGGCCTGGTGACTTTTGTTTCTCAGGGGAAAGGCTATGGCTCGTGTCCTGGGCCCGGTGCCCCGGAGTGGCTGGCTGCCTGCTGAAATTCCGAACGGATCAGGATACCTCCCAGATGCAAGGGGCCCGCACAGGCACCTGTGGCTGGTTTGACAGTGCCAAGTGCCTCCAGCGAACTGACATCAGGAACCTGGCCTGGTGACTTTTGTTTCTCTGGGGAAAGGCCATGTTTCGTGTCAAGTGCCCCGTGGCCTGGAGTGGCCGGCTGCCTGCTGAAATTCTGCACGGCTGAGGATACCTCCCAGATGCAAGGAGCCCCCACAGGCACCTGTGGCTGGTTTGACAGTGCCAAGTGTCGCCTGCTAACTGACTTCAGGAACCTGGCCTGGTGACTTTTGTTTCTCTGGGGAAAGGCCATCGTTGTTATCCAGGGTACGGTGGACCGGAGTGGACGGATGCCTGCGGAAATTCCAAATGGATCAGTATACCTTCTAGATGCAAGGTGCCTGCACAGGCAACTGTGGCTGGTTTGACAGTGCCAAGTGCCTCCTGCAAGCTGACATCAGGAACCTAGCCTGGTGACTTTTGTTTCTCTGGGGAAAGGCCATCGTTCGTGTCCAGGGCCTGGTGGCCTGGAGTGGCCGTCCGCCTGCTGAAATTCCTCACGGTTGAGGATACCTCCCAGATGAAAGGAGTCCGCACAGTCACCTGTGGCTGGTTTGACAGTGCCAAGTGCCTCCTACAAACTGACATCAGCAACCTGGCCGGGGAGTTTTGTTTCTCTGGGGAAAGGCCATCGTTCGTGTCCAGTGCCGGGTGGCCTGGAGTGGCCGGCTGCCTGCTGAAATTCCTCACGGTTGAGGATAGCTCCCAGATGCAAGGTGCCCGCACAGGCACCTGTGGCTGGTTTGACAGTGCCAAGTGCCTCCTGCAAACTGACATTAGGAACCTGGCCTGCTGACTTTTGTTTCACTGGGGAAAGGCCATGGTTCATGTCCAGTGCCCGGTGGCTAGGAGTGGCCGGCTGCCTGCTGAAATTCCTCACAGATGAGGATACCTCCTAGATGGAAATTGCCCCCACAGGCACCTGTGGCTGGTTTGACAGTGCCAAGTGCCTCCTGCAAACTGACATCAGGAACCTGGCCTGGTGACTTTTGTTTCTCTGGGGAAAGGCCATGGTTCATGTGCAGTGCCCGGTGGCTAGGAGTGGCCGGCTGCCTGCTGAAATTCTGCACAGCTGAGGATACCTCTCAGATGCAAGGAGCCCCCACTGGCACCTGTGGCTGGTCTGACAGTGCCAAGTGCCTCCTGCAAACTGACATCAGCAACCTGGCCTGGTGAATTTGTTTCTCTGGGGAAAGGCCATCGTTCTTGTCCAGGGCCCGGTGGCCTGGAGTGGCCGGCTGCCTGCTGAAATTCCTCACGGTTGAGGATAGCTCCCAGATGCAAGGTGCCCGCACAGGCAACTGTGGCTGGTTTGACAGTGCCAAGTGCCTCCTGCAAACTGACATTAGGAACCTGGCCTGCTGACTTTTGTTTCTCTGGGGAAAGGCCATGGTTCATGTCCAGTGCCCGGTGGTATGGAGTGGCCGGCTGCCTGCTGAAATTCCGCACAGATGAGGATACCACCTAGAAGCAAATGCCCCCACAGGCACCAGTGGCTGGTTTGACAGTGCCAAGTGCCTCCTGCAAACTGACATCAGGAACCTGACCTGGTGACTTTTGTTTCTCTGGGGAAAGGCCATGGTTCCTGTGCAGGGCCTGGTGGCGTGTAGAGGCCGGCCGCCAGCTGAAATTCCTCACGGTTGAGGATACCTCCCAGATTAAAGGAGTCCGCACAGTCACCTGTGGCTTATTTGACAGTGCCAAGTGCCTCCTGCAAACTGACATCAGCAACCTGGCCTGGTGACTTTTGTTTCTCTGGGGAAAGGCCATCGTTCGTGTCCAGTGCCCGGTGGCAAGGAGTGGCCGGCTGCCTGCTGAAATTCCTCACGGTTGAGGATAGCTCCCAGATGCAAGGTGCCCGCACAGGCACCTGTGGCTGGTTTGACAGTGCCAAGTGCCTCCTGCAAACTGACATTAGGAACCTGGCCTGCTGACTTTTGTTTCTCTGGGGAAAGGCCATGGTTCATGTCCAGTACCCGGTGGCATGGAGTGGCCGGATGCCTGCTGAAATTCCGCACAGAAGAGGATACCTCCTAGATGGAAATTGCCCCCACAGGCACCTGTGGCTGCTTTGACAGTGCCAAGTGCCTCCTGCAAACTGACATCAGGAACCTGGCCGGCTGAGTTTTGTTTCTCTGGGGAAAGGCCATCGTTCCGGTCCTGGTCCCTGTAGCCCTGAGTGGCCGGATGCCACTCAGGGATCAGTATACCGCCTAGATGCAAGGTGCCCCCACAGGCAAAAGTGGCTGGTTAGACAGTGCCAAGTGCCTCCGGCAAACTGACATCAGGAACCTGGCCTGGTGACTTTTGTTTCTCTGGGGAAAGGCCATGGTTCAAGTCCAGTGCCCGGTGGCTAGGAGTGGCCGGCTGCCTGCTGAAATTCCGCACAGATGAGGATACCACCTAGAAGCAAATGCCCCCACAGGCACCAGTGGCTGGTTTGACAGTGCCAAGTGCCTCCTGCAAACTGACATCAGGAACCTGGCCGGCTGAGTTTTGTTTCTCAGGGGAAAGGCCATCGTTCGTGTCCAGGGCCTGGTGGCCTGGAGTGGCCGTCCGCCTGCTGAAATTCCGCACGCACCAGGATGCCTCCTGGCCGAAAGTACCACTATATGCACCTGTGGCTGGTTTGACAGTGCCAAGTGCCTCCTGCAAACTGACATCAGGAACCTAGCCTGGTGACATTTGTTTCTCCGGGGATAGGCCATGATTCATGTCCAGTGCCCGGTGGCATGGAGTGGGCGCCTGCCTGCTGAAATTCCGAACGGATCAGGATGCCTCCCAGATGTAATGGGCCCCCACAGGCAACAGTGGCTGGTTTGACAGTGCCAAGCGCCTCCTGCAAACTGAAATCAGGAACCTGGCCTGGTGACTTTTGTTTCTCAGGGGAAAGGCTATGGCTCGTGTCCTGGGCCCGGTGCCCCGGAGTGGCTGGCTGCCTGCTGAAATTCCGAACGGATCAGGATACCTCCCAGATGCAAGGGGCCCGCACAGGCACCTGTGGCTGGTTTGACAGTGCCAAGTGCCTCCAGCGAACTGACATCAGGAACCTGGCCGGCTGAGTTTTGTTTCTCTGGGGAAAGGCCATGTTTCGTGTCAAGTGCCCCGTGGCCTGGAGTGGCCGGCTGCCTGCTGAAATTCTGCACGGCTGAGGATACCTCCCAGATGCAAGGAGCCCCCACAGGCACCTGTGGCTGGTTTGACAGTGCCAAGTGTCGCCTGCTAACTGACTTCAGGAACCTGGCCTGGTGACTTTTGTTTCTCTGGGGAAAGGCCATCGTTGTTATCCAGGGCACGGTGGACCGGAGTGGACGGATGCCTGCGGAAATTCCAAATGGATCAGTATACCTTCTAGATGCAAGGTGCCTGCACAGGCAACTGTGGCTGGTTTGACAGTGCCAAGTGCCTCCTGCAAGCTGACATCAGGAACCTAGCCTGGTGACTTTTGTTTCTCTGGGGAAAGGCCATCGTTCGTGTCCAGGGCCTGGTGGCCTGGAGTGGCCGTCCGCCTGCTGAAATTCCTCACGGTTGAGGATACCTCCCAGATGAAAGGAGTCCGCACAGTCACCTGTGGCTGGTTTGACAGTGCCAAGTGCCTCCTACAAACTGACATCAGCAACCTGGCCGGGGAGTTTTGTTTCTCTCGGGAAAGGCCATCGTTCGTGTCCAGTGCCGGGTGGCCTGGAGTGGCCGGCTGCCTGCTGAAATTCCTCACGGTTGAGGATAGCTCCCAGATGCAAGGTGCCCGCACAGGCACCTGTGGCTGGTTTGACAGTGCCAAGTGCCTCCTGCAAACTGACATTAGGAACCTGGCCTGCTGACTTTTGTTTCACTGGGGAAAGGCCATGGTTCATGTCCAGTGCCCGGTGGCTAGGAGTGGCCGGCTGCCTGCTGAAATTCCTCACAGATGAGGATACCTCCTAGATGGAAATTGCCCCCACAGGCACCTGTGGCTGGTTTGACAGTGCCAAGTGCCTCCTGCAAACTGACATCAGGAACCTGGCCTGGTGACTTTTGTTTCTCTGGGGAAAGGCCATGGTTCATGTGCAGTGCCCGGTGGCTAGGAGTGGCCGGCTGCCTGCTGAA
This sequence comes from Passer domesticus, assembly GCF_036417665.1. Classification (NCBI taxonomy): domain Eukaryota; kingdom Metazoa; phylum Chordata; class Aves; order Passeriformes; family Passeridae; genus Passer; species Passer domesticus. Next base: position 26,344,867 of record NC_087484.1, read on the forward strand.
ATTCTGCACAGCTGAGGATACCTCTCAGATGCAAGGAGCCCCCACTGGCACCTGTGGCTGGTCTGACAGTGCCAAGTGCCTCCTGCAAACTGACATCAGCAACCTGGCCTGGTGACTTTTGTTTCTCTGGGGAAAGGCCATCGTTGTTATCCAGGGCACAGTGGACCGGAGTGGACGGATGCCTGCGGAAATTCCGAATGGATCAGTATACCTTCTAGATGCAAGGTGCCCCCACAGGCAACTGTGGCTGGTTTGACAGTGCCAAGTGCCTCCTGCAAACTGACATCAGCAACCTGGCCTGGTGAATTTGTTTCTCTGGGGAAAGGCCATCGTTCTTGTCCAGGGCCCGGTGGCCTGGAGTGGCCGGCCGCCTGCTGAAATTCCTCACAGTTGAGGATACCACCTAGATGCAAGTGCCCCCATAGGCAACTGTGGCTGGTTTGACAGTGCCAAGTGCCTCCTGCAAACTGACATCAGGAACCTGGCCTGCTGACTTTTGTTTCTCTGGGGAAAGGCCATGGTTCATGTCCAGTGCCCGGTGGCATGGAGTGGCCGGATGCCTGCTGAAATTCCGCACAGAAGAGGATACCACCTAGATGGAAATTGCCCCCACAGGCACCTGTGGCTGGTTTGACAGTGCCAAGTGCCTCCTGCAAACTGACATCAGGAACCTGGCATGGTGACTTTTGTTTCTCTGGGGAAAGGCCATGGTTCATGTCCAGGGCCTGGTGGCATGGAGTGGCCGGCTGCCTGCTGAAATTCCGCATGGATGAGGACGCCACCAGGATGCAAGATGCCTCCACAGGCACTTGTGGCTGGTTTGAAAGTGCCAAGTGCCTCCTGCAAACTGACATCAGGAACCTGGCCTGGTGACTTTTGTGTCTCTGGAGAAAGGCCATCGTTCCGGTCCTGGGCCCTGTAGCCCTGAGTGGCCGGATGCCACTCAGGGATCAGTATACCGCCTAGATGCAAGGTGCCCCCACAGGCAACAGTGGCTGGTTTGACAGTGCCAAGTGCCTCCGGCAAACTGACATCAGCAACCTGGCCGGCTGAGTTTTGTTTCTTAGGGGAAAGGCCATCGTTCCTATCCAGGGCCCGGTGGCCCGGAGTGGCCGGATGCCTGCTGAAATTCCGAACGGATCTGTATACCGCCTAGATGCAAGGTGCCCCCAAAGGCAACTGTGGCTGGTTTGACAGTGCCAAGTGCCTCCTGCAAACTGACATCAGGAACCTGGCCTGGTGACATATGTTTCTCTGGGGAAACGCCATGATTCATGTCCAGTGCCCGGTGGCATGGAGTGGCCGGCTGCCTGCAGAAATTCCGAACGGATCAGGATGCCTCCCAGATGTAAGGGGCCCCCACAGGCAACTGTGGTGGGTTTGACAGTGCCAAGTGCCTCCTGCAAACTGACATCAGGAACCTGGCCTGGTGACTTTTGTTTCTCTGGGGAAAGGCCCTGGTTCCTGTGCAGGGCCTGGTGGCGTGTAGTGGCCGGCCGCCAGCTGAAATTCCTCACGGTTGAGGATACCTCCCAGATTAAAGGAGTCCGCACAGTCACCTGTGGCTGGTTTGACAGTGCCAAGTGCCTCCTGCAAACTGACATCAGCAACCTGGCCTGGTGACTTTTGTTTCTCTGGGGAAAGGCCATCGTTCGTGTCCAGTGCCCGGTGGCCTGGAGTGGCCGGCTGCCTGCTGAAATTCCTCACGGTTGAGGATACCTCCCAGATGCAAGGTGCCCGCACAGGCAATTGTGGCTGGTTTGACAGTGCCAAGTGCCTCCTGCAAACTGACATTAGGAACCTGGCCTGCTGACTTTTGTTTCTCTGGGGAAAGGCCATGGTTCATGTCCAGTGCCCGGTGGCATGGAGTGGCCGGCTGCCTGCTGAAATTCCGCACAGATGAGGATACCACCTAGAAGCAAATGCCCCCACAGGCACCAGTGGCTGGTTTGACAGTGCCAAGTGCCTCCTGCAAACTGACATCAGGAACCTGGCCTGGTGACTTTTTTTTCTCTGGGGAAAGGCCATGGTTCCTGTGCAGGGCCTGGTGGCGTGTAGAGGCCGGCCGCCAGCTGAAATTCCTCACGGTTGAGGATAGCTCCCAGATTAAAGGAGTCCGCACAGTCACCTGTGGCTGGTTTGACAGTGCCAAGTGCCTCCTGCAAACTGACATCAGCAACCTGGCCTGGTGACTTTTGTTTCTCAGGGGAAAGGCCATCGTTCGTGTCCAGTGCCCGGTGGCCTGGAGTGGCCGGCTGCCTGCTGAAATTCCTCACGGTTGAGGATAGCTCCCAGATGCAAGGTGCCCGCACAGGCACCTGTGGCTGGTTTGACAGTGCCAAGTGCCTCCTGCAAACTGACATTAGGAACCTGGCCTGCTGACTTTTGTTTCTCTGGGGAAAGGCCATGGTTCATGTCCAGTGCCCGGTGGCATGGAGTGGCCGGATGCCTGCTGAAATTCCGCACAGAAGAGGATACCACCTAGATGGAAATTGCCCCCACAGGCACCTGTGGCTGGTTTGACAGTGCCAAGTGCCTCCTGCAAACTGAAATCAGGAACCTGGCCTGCCGACTTTTGTTTCTCTGGGGAAAGGCCATGGTATGTGTCCAGTGCCCGGTGGCATGGAGTGGCTGGCGGCCTGCTGAAATTCTGCATGGATGATGACGCCACCAGGATGCAAGATGACTCCACAGGCACCTGTGGCTGGTTTGACAGTGCCAAGTGCCTCCTGCAAACTGACATCAGGAACCTGGCCGGCTGAGTTTTGTTTCTCTGGGGAAAGGCCATCCTTCCGGTCCTGGTCCCTGTAGCCCTGAGTGGCCGGATGCCACTCAGGGATCAGTATACCGCCTAGATGCAAGGTGCCCCCACAGGCAACAGTGGCTGGTTTGACAGTGCCAAGTGCCTCCTGCAAACTGACATCAGGAACCTGGCCTGCTGACTTTTGTTTCTCTGGGGAAAGGCCATGGTTCAAGTCCAGTGCCCGGTGGCTAGGAGTGGCCGGCTGCCTGCTGAAATTCCGCACAGATGAGGATACCACCTAGAAGCAAATGCCCCCACAGGCACCAGTGGCTGGTTTGACAGTGCCAAGTGCCTCCTGCAAACTGACATCAGGAACCTGGCCTGCTGACTTTTGTTTCTCTGGGGAAAGGCCATGGTTCATGTCCAGTGCCCGGTGGCATGGAGTGGCCGGATGCCTGCTGAAATTCCGCACAGAAGAGGATACCACCTAGATGGAAATTGCCCCCACAGGCACCTGTGGCTGGTTTGACAGTGCCAAGTGCCTCCTGCAAACTGACATCAGGAACCTGGCATGGTGACTTTTGTTTCTCTGGGGAAAGGCCATGGTTCATGTCCAGGGCCTGGTGGCATGGAGTGGCCGGCTGCCTGCTGAAATTCCGCATGGATGAGGACGCCACCAGGATGCAAGATGCCTCCACAGGCACTTGTGGCTGGTTTGAAAGTGCCAAGTGCCTCCTGCAAACTGACATCAGGAACCTGGCCTGGTGACTTTTGTGTCTCTGGGGAAAGGCCATCGTTCCGGTCCTGGGCCCTGTAGCCCTGAGTGGCCGGATGCCACTCAGGGATAAGTATACCGCCTAGATGCAAGGTGCCCCCACAGGCAACAGTGGCTGGTTTGACAGTGCCAAGTGCCTCCGGCAAACTGACATCAGCAACCTGGCCGGCTGAGTTTTGTTTCTTAGGGGAAAGGCCATCGTTCCTATCCAGGGCCCGGTGGCCCGGAGTGGCCGGATGCCTGCTGAAATTCCGAACGGATCTGTATACCGCCTAGATGCAAGGTGCCCCCAAAGGCAACTGTGGCTGGTTTGACAGTGCCAAGTGCCTCCTGCAAACTGACATCAGGAACCTGGCCTGGTGACATTTGTTTCTCTGGGGAAACGCCATGATTCATGTCCAGTGCCCGGTGGCATGGAGTGGCCGGCTGCCTGCAGAAATTCCGAACGGATCAGGATGCCTCCCAGATGTAAGGGGCCCCCACAGGCAACTGTGGTGGGTTTGACAGTGCCAAGCGCCATCTGCAAACTGACATCAGGAACCTGGCATGGTGACTTTTGTTTCTCAGGGGAAAGGCTATGGCTCGTGTCCTGGGCCCGGTGGCCCGGAGTGGCTGGCTGCCTGCTGAAATTCCGAACGGATCAGGATACCACAAGGATGCAAGATGCCCCCACAGGCACCAGTGGCTCGTTTGACAGTGCCAAGTGCCTCCTGCAAACTGACATCAGGAACCTGGCCTGGTGACTTTTGTTTCTCTGGGGAAAGGCCCTGGTTCCTGTGCAGGGCCTGGTGGCGTGTAGTGGCCGGCCGCCAGCTGAAATTCCTCACGGTTGAGGATACCTCCCAGATTAAAGGAGTCCGCACAGTCACCTGTGGCTGGTTTGACAGTGCCAAGTGCCTCCTGCAAACTGACATCAGCAACCTGGCCTGGTGACTTTTGTTTCTCTGGGGAAAGGCCATCGTTCGTGTCCAGTGCCCGGTGGCCTGGAGTGGCCGGCTGCCTGCTGAAATTCCTCACGGTTGAGGATAGCTCCCAGATGCAAGGTGCCCGCACAGGCAACTGTGGCTGGTTTGACAGTGCCAAGTGCCTCCTGCAAACTGACATTAGGAACCTGGCCTGCTGACTTTTGTTTCTCTGGGGAAAGGCCATGGTTCATGTCCAGTGCCCGGTGGCATGGAGTGGCCGGCTGCCTGCTGAAATTCCGCACAGATGAGGATACCACCTAGAAGCAAATGCCCCCACAGGCACCTGTGGCTGGTTTGACAGTGCCAAGTGCCTCCTGCAAACTGACATCAGGAACCTGGCCTGGTGACTTTTTTTTCTCTGGGGAAAGGCCATGGTTCCTGTGCAGGGCCTGGAGGCGTGTAGAGGCCGGCCGCCTGCTGAAATTCCTCACGGTTGAGGATACCTCCCAGATTAAAGGAGTCCGCACAGTCACCTGTGGCTGGTTTGACAGTGCCAAGTGCCTCCTGCAAACTGACATCAGCAACCTGGCCTGGTGACTTTTGTTTCTCTGGGGAAAGGCCATCGTTCTTGTCCAGTGCCCGGTGGCCTGGAGTGGCCGGATGCCTGCTGAAATTCCGCACAGAAGAGGATACCACCTAGATGGAAGTTGCCCCCACAGGCACCTGTGGCTGGTTTGACAGTGCCAAGTGCCTCCTGCAAACTGACATCAGGAACCTGGCATGGTGACTTTTGTTTCTCTGGGGAAAGGCCATGGTTCATGTCCAGTGCCCGGTGGCATGGAGTGGCCGGCTGCCTGCTGAAATTCCGCATGGATGAGGACGCCACCAGGATGCAAGATGCCTCCACAGGCACCTGTGGCTGGTTTGACAGTGCCAAGTGCCTCCTGCAAACTGACATCAGCAACCTGGCCTGCTGACTTTTGTTTCTCTGGGGAACGGCCATGGTTCACATCGTGGAGCCGAACGCCTGGAGTGGCCGGCTGCCTGCTGAAATTCCGCACGGATCAGGATACCTCCCAGATGCAAGGTGCCCCCAAAGGCATCTGTGGCTGGTTTGACAGTGCCAAGCGCCTCCTGCAAACTGACATCAGGAACCTGGCCGGCTGAGTTTTGTTTCTCAGGGGAAAGGCCATCGTTCGTGTCCAGGGCCTGGTGGCCTGGAGTGGCCGTCCGCCTGCTGAAATTCCGCACGCACCAGGATGCCTCCTGGCCGAAAGTACCATTATATGCACCTGTGGCTGGTTTGACAGTGCCAAGTGCCTCCTGCAAACTGACATCAGGAACCTAGCCTGGTGACATTTGTTTCTCCGGGGATAGGCCATGATTCATGTCCAGTGCCCGGTGGCATGGAGTGGGCGCCTGCCTGCTGAAATTCCGAACGGATCAGGATGCCTCCCAGATGTAATGGGCCCCCACAGGCAACAGTGGCTGGTTTGACAGTGCCAAGCGCCTCCTGCAAACTGACATCAGGAACCTGGCCTGGTGACTTTTGTTTCTCAGGGGAAAGGCTATGGCTCGTGTCCTGGGCCCGGTGCCCCGGAGTGGCTGGCTGCCTGCTGAAATTCCTCACGGATCAGGATACCTCCCAGATGCAAGGGGCCCGCACAGGCACCTGTGGCTGGTTTGACAGTGCCAAGTGCCTCCAGCGAACTGACATCAGGAACCTGGCCTGGTGACTTTTGTTTCTCTGGGGAAAGGCCATGTTTCGTGTCAAGTGCCCCGTGGCCTGGAGTGGCCGGCTGCCTGCTGAAATTCTGCACGGCTGAGGATACCTCCCAGATGCAAGGAGCCCCCACAGGCACCTGTGGCTGGTTTGACAGTGCCAAGTGTCGCCTGCTAACTGACTTCAGGAACCTGGCCTGGTGACTTTTGTTTCTCTGGGGAAAGGCCATCGTTGTTATCCAGGGCACGGTGGACCGGAGTGGACGGATGCCTGCGGAAATTCCAAATGGATCAGTATACCTTCTAGATGCAAGGTGCCTGCACAGGCAACTGTGGCTGGTTTGACAGTGCCAAGTGCCTCCTGCAAGCTGACATCAGGAACCTAGCCTGGTGACTTTTGTTTCTCTGGGGAAAGGCCATCGTTCGTGTCCAGGGCCTGGTGGCCTGGAGTGGCCGTCCGCCTGCTGAAATTCCTCACGGTTGAGGATACCTCCCAGATTAAAGGAGTCCGCACAGTCACCTGTGGCTGGTTTGACAGTGCCAAGTGCCTCCTACAAACTGACATCAGCAACCTGGCCGGGGAGTTTTGTTTCTCTGGGGAAAGGCCATCGTTCGTGTCCAGTGCCGGGTGGCCTGGAGTGGCCGGCTGCCTGCTGAAATTCCTCACGGTTGAGGATAGCTCCCAGATGCAAGGTGCCCGCAGAGGCACCTGTGGCTGGTTTGACAGTGCCAAGTGCCTCCTGCAAACTGACATTAGGAACCTGGCCTGCTGACTTTTGTTTCACTGGGGAAAGGCCATGGTTCATGTCCAGTGCCCGGTGGCTAGGAGTGGCCGGCTGCCTGCTGAAATTCCTCACAGATGAGGATACCTCCTAGATGGAAATTGCCCCCACAGGCACCTGTGGCTGGTTTGACAGTGCCAAGTGCCTCCTGCAAACTGACATCAGGAACCTGGCCTGGTGACTTTTGTTTCTCTGGGGAAAGGCCATGGTTCATGTGCAGTGCCCGGTGGCTAGGAGTGGCCGGCTGCCTGCTGAAATTCTGCACAGCTGAGGATACCTCTCAGATGCAAGGAGCCCCCACTGGCACCTGTGGCTGGTCTGACAGTGCCAAGTGCCTCCTGCAAACTGACATCAGCAACCTGGCCTGGTGACTTTTGTTTCTCTGGGGAAAGGCCATCGTTGTTATCCAGGGCACAGTGGACCGGAGTGGACAGATGCCTGCGGAAATTCCGAATGGATCAGTATACCTTCTAGATGCAAGGTGCCCCCACAGGCAACTGTGGCTGGTTTGACAGTGCCAAGTGCCTCCTGCAAACTGACATCAGGAACCTGGCCTGGTGAATTTGTTTCTCTGGGGAAAGGCCATCGTTCTTGTCCAGGGCCCGGTGGCCCAGAGTGGCCGGCCGCCTGCTGAAATTCCTCACAGTTGAGGATACCACCTAGATGCAAGTGCCCCCATAGGCAACTGTGGCTGGTTTGACAGTGCCAAGTGCCTCCTGCAAACTGACATCAGGAACCTGGCCTGCTGACTTTTGTTTCACTGGGGAAAGGCCATGGTTCATGTCCAGTGCCCGGTGGCATGGAGTGGCCGGATGCCTGCTGAAATTCCGCACAGAAGAGGATACCACCTAGATGGAAATTGCCCCCACAGGCACCTGTGGCTGGTTTGACAGTGCCAAGTGCCTCCTGCAAACTGACATCAGGAACCTGGCATGGTGACTTTTGTTTCTCTGGGGAAAGGCCATGGTTCATGTCCAGTGCCCGGTGGCATGGAGTGGCCGGCTGCCTGCTGAAATTCCGCATGGATGAGGACGCCACCAGGATGCAAGATGCCTCCACAGGCACCTGTGGCTGGTTTGACAGTGCCAAGTGCCTCCTGCAAACTGACATCAGCAACCTGGCCTGCTGACTTTTGTTTCTCTGGGGAACGGCCATGGTTCACATCGTGGAGCCGAACGCCTGGAGTGGCCGGCTGCCTGCTGAAATTCCGCACGGATCAGGATACCTCCCAGATGCAAGGTGCCCCCAAAGGCATCTGTGGCTGGTTTGACAGTGCCAAGCGCCTCCTGCAAACTGACATCAGGAACCTGGCCGGCTGAGTTTTGTTTCTCAGGGGAAAGGCCATCGTTCGTGTCCAGGGCCTGGTGGCCTGGAGTGGCCGTCCGCCTGCTGAAATTCCGCACGCACCAGGATGCCTCCTGGCCGAAAGTACCATTATATGCACCTGTGGCTGGTTTGACAGTGCCAAGTGCCTCCTGCAAACTGACATCAGGAACCTAGCCTGGTGACATTTGTTTCTCCGGGGATAGGCCATGATTCATGTCCAGTGCCCGGTGGCATGGAGTGGGCGCCTGCCTGCTGAAATTCCGAACGGATCAGGATGCCTCCCAGATGTAATGGGCCCCCACAGGCAACAGTGGCTGGTTTGACAGTGCCAAGCGCCTCCTGCAAACTGACATCAGGAACCTGGCCTGGTGACTTTTGTTTCTCAGGGGAAAGGCTATGGCTCGTGTCCTGGGCCCGGTGCCCCGGAGTGGCTGGCTGCCTGCTGAAATTCCGAACGGATCAGGATACCTCCCAGATGCAAGGGGCCCGCACAGGCACCTGTGGCTGGTTTGACAGTGCCAAGTGCCTCCAGCGAACTGACATCAGGAACCTGGCCTGGTGACTTTTGTTTCTCTGGGGAAAGGCCATGTTTCGTGTCAAGTGCCCCGTGGCCTGGAGTGGCCGGCTGCCTGCTGAAATTCTGCACGGCTGAGGATACCTCCCAGATGCAAGGAGCCCCCACAGGCACCTGTGGCTGGTTTGACAGTGCCAAGTGTCGCCTGCTAACTGACTTCAGGAACCTGGCCTGGTGACTTTTGTTTCTCTGGGGAAAGGCCATCGTTGTTATCCAGGGCACGGTGGACCGGAGTGGACGGATGCCTGCGGAAATTCCAAATGGATCAGTATACCTTCTAGATGCAAGGTGCCTGCACAGGCAACTGTGGCTGGTTTGACAGTGCCAAGTGCCTCCTGCAAGCTGACATCAGGAACCTAGCCTGGTGACTTTTGTTTCTCTGGGGAAAGGCCATCGTTCGTGTCCAGTGCCCGGTGGCCTGGAGTGGCCGGCTGCCTGCTGAAATTCCTCACGGTTGAGGATAGCTCCCAGATGCAAGGTGCCCGCACAGGCAACTGTGGCTGGTTTGACAGTGCCAAGTGCCTCCTGCAAACTGACATTAGGAACCTGGCCTGCTGACTTTTGTTTCTCTGGGGAAAGGCCATGGTTCATGTCCAGTGCCCGGTGGCATGGAGTGGCCGGCTGCCTGCTGAAATTCCGCACAGATGAGGATACCACCTAGAAGCAAATGCCCCCACAGGCACCTGTGGCTGGTTTGACAGTGCCAAGTGCCTCCTGCAAACTGACATCAGGAACCTGGCCTGGTGACTTTTTTTTCTCTGGGGAAAGGCCATGGTTCCTGTGCAGGGCCTGGAGGCGTGTAGAGGCCGGCCGCCAGTTGAAATTCCTCACGGTTGAGGATACCTCCCAGATTAAAGGAGTCCGCACAGTCACCTGTGGCTGGTTTGACAGTGCCAAGTGCCTCCTGCAAACTGACATCAGCAACCTGGCCTGGTGACTTTTGTTTCTCTGGGGAAAGGCCATCGTTCGTGTCCAGTGCCCGGTGGCCTGGAGTGGCCGGCTGCCTGCTGAAATTCCTCACGGTTGAGGATAGCTCCCAGATGCAAGGTGCCCGCACAGGCACCTGTGGCTGGTTTGACAGTGCCAAGTGCCTCCTGCAAACTGACATTAGGAACCTGGCCTGCTGACTTTTGTTTCTCTGGGGAAAGGCCATGGTTCATGTCCAGTGCCCGGTGGCATGGAGTGGCCGGATGCCTGCTGAAATTCCGCACAGAAGAGGATACCACCTAGATGGAAATTGCCCCCACAGGCACCTGTGGCTGGTTTGACAGTGCCAAGTGCCTCCTGCAAACTGACATCAGGAACCTGGCATGGTGACTTTTGTTTCTCTGGGGAAAGGCCATGGTTCATGTCCAGTGCCCGGTGGCATGGAGTGGCCGGCTGCCTGCTGAAATTCCGCATGGATGAGGACGCCACCAGGATGCAAGATGCCTCCACAGGCACCTGTGGCTGGTTTGACAGTGCCAAGTGCCTCCTGCAAACTGACATCAGCAACCTGGCCTGCTGACTTTTGTTTCTCTGGGGAACGGCCATGGTTCACATCGTGGAGCCGAACGCCTGGAGTGGCCGGCTGCCTGCTGAAATTCCGCACGGATCAGGATACCTCCCAGATGCAAGGTGCCCCCAAAGGCATCTGTGGCTGGTTTGACAGTGCCAAGCGCCTCCTGCAAACTGACATCAGGAACCTGGCCGGCTGAGTTTTGTTTCTCAGGGGAAAGGCCATCGTTCGTGTCCAGGGCCTGGTGGCCTGGAGTGGCCGTCCGCCTGCTGAAATTCCGCACGCACCAGGATGCCTCCTGGCCGAAAGTACCATTATATGCACCTGTGGCTGGTTTGACAGTGCCAAGTGCCTCCTGCAAACTGACATCAGGAACCTAGCCTGGTGACATTTGTTTCTCCGGGGATAGGCCATGATTCATGTCCAGTGCCCGGTGGCATGGAGTGGGCGCCTGCCTGCTGAAATTCCGAACGGATCAGGATGCCTCCCAGATGTAATGGGCCCCCACAGGCAACAGTGGCTGGTTTGACAGTGCCAAGCGCCTCCTGCAAACTGACATCAGGAACCTGGCCTGGTGACTTTTGTTTCTCAGGGGAAAGGCTATGGCTCGTGTCCTGGGCCCGGTGCCCCGGAGTGGCTGGCTGCCTGCTGAAATTCCGAACGGATCAGGATACCTCCCAGATGCAAGGGGCCCGCACAGGCACCTGTGGCTGGTTTGACAGTGCCAAGTGCCTCCAGCGAACTGACATCAGGAACCTGGCCTGGTGACTTTTGTTTCTCTGGGGAAAGGCCATGTTTCGTGTCAAGTGCCCCGTGGCCTGGAGTGGCCGGCTGCCTGCTGAAATTCTGCACGGCTGAGGATACCTCCCAGATGCAAGGAGCCCCCACAGGCACCTGTGGCTGGTTTGACAGTGCCAAGTGTCGCCTGCTAACTGACTTCAGGAACCTGGCCTGGTGACTTTTGTTTCTCTGGGGAAAGGCCATCGTTGTTATCCAGGGCACGGTGGACCGGAGTGGACGGATGCCTGCGGAAATTCCAAATGGATCAGTATACCTTCTAGATGCAAGGTGCCTGCACAGGCAACTGTGGCTGGTTTGACAGTGCCAAGTGCCTCCTGCAAGCTGACATCAGGAACCTAGCCTGGTGACTTTTGTTTCTCTGGGGAAAGGCCATCGTTCGTGTCCAGGGCCTGGTGGCCTGGAATGGCCGTCCGCCTGCTGAAATTCCTCACGGTTGAGGATACCTCCCAGATTAAAGGAGTCCGCACAGTCACCTGTGGCTGGTTTGACAGTGCCAAGTGCCTCCTACAAACTGACATCAGCAACCTGGCCGGGGAGTTTTGTTTCTCTGGGGAAAGGCCATCGTTCGTGTCCAGTGCCGGGTGGCCTGGAGTGGCCGGCTGCCTGCTGAAATTCCTCACGGTTGAGGATAGCTCCCAGATGCAAGGTGCCCGCAGAGGCACCTGTGGCTGGTTTGACAGTGCCAAGTGCCTCCTGCAAACTGACATTAGGAACCTGGCCTGCTGACTTTTGTTTCACTGGGGAAAGGCCATGGTTCATGTCCAGTGCCCGGTGGCTAGGAGTGGCCGGCTGCCTGCTGAAATTCCTCACAGATGAGGATACCTCCTAGATGGAAATTGCCCCCACAGGCACCTGTGGCTGGTTTGACAGTGCCAAGTGCCTCCTGCAAACTGACATCAGGAACCTGGCCTGGTGACTTTTGTTTCTCTGGGGAAAGGCCATGGTTCATGTGCAGTGCCCGGTGGCTAGGAGTGGCCGGCTGCCTGCTGAAATTCTGCACAGCTGAGGATACCTCTCAGATGCAAGGAGCCCCCACTGGCACCTGTGGCTGGTCTGACAGTGCCAAGTGCCTCCTGCAAACTGACATCAGCAACCTGGCCTGGTGACTTTTGTTTCTCTGGGGAAAGGCCATCGTTGTTATCCAGGGCACAGTGGACCGGAGTGGACGGATGCCTGCGGAAATTCCGAATGGATCAGTATACCTTCTAGATGCAAGGTGCCCCCACAGGCAACTGTGGCTGGTTTGACAGTGCCAAGTGCCTCCTGCAAACTGACATCAGGAACCTGGCCTGGTGAATTTGTTTCTCTGGGGAAAGGCCATCGTTCTTGTCCAGGGCCCGGTGGCCCAGAGTGGCCGGCCGCCTGCTGAAATTCCTCACAGTTGAGGATACCACCTAGATGCAAGTGCCCCCATAGGCAACTGTGGCTGGTTTGACAGTGCCAAGTGCCTCCTGCAAACTGACATCAGGAACCTGGCCTGCTGACTTTTGTTTCTCTGGGGAAAGGCCATGGTTCATGTCCAGTGCCCGGTGGCATGGAGTGGCCGGATGCCTGCTGAAATTCCGCACAGAAGAGGATACCACCTAGATGGAAATTGCCCCCACAGGCACCTGTGGCGGGTTTGACAGTGCCAAGTGCCTCCTGCAAACTGACATCAGGAACCTGGCATGGTGACTTTTGTTTCTCTGGGGAAAGGCCATGGTTCATGTCCAGTGCCCGGTGGCATGGAGTGGCCGGCTGCCTGCTGAAATTCCGCATGGATGAGGACGCCACCAGGATGCAAGATGCCTCCACAGGCACCTGTGGCTGGTTTGACAGTGCCAAGTGCCTCCTGCAAACTGACATCAGCAACCTGGCCTGCTGACTTTTGTTTCTCTGGGGAACGGCCATGGTTCACATCGTGGAGCCGAACGCCTGGAGTGGCCGGCTGCCTGCTGAAATTCCGCACGGATCAGGATACCTCCCAGATGCAAGGTGCCCCCAAAGGCATCTGTGGCTGGTTTGACAGTGCCAAGCGCCTCCTGCAAACTGACATCAGGAACCTGGCCGGCTGAGTTTTGTTTCTCAGGGGAAAGGCCATCGTTCGTGTCCAGGGCCTGGTGGCCTGGAGTGGCCGTCCGCCTGCTGAAATTCCGCACGCACCAGGATGCCTCCTGGCCGAAAGTACCATTATATGCACCTGTGGCTGGTTTGACAGTGCCAAGTGCCTCCTGCAAACTGACATCAGGAACCTAGCCTGGTGACATTTGTTTCTCCGGGGATAGGCCATGATTCATGTCCAGTGCCCGGTGGCATGGAGTGGGCGCCTGCCTGCTGAAATTCCGAACGGATCAGGATGCCTCCCAGATGTAATGGGCCCCCACAGGCAACAGTGGCTGGTTTGACAGTGCCAAGCGCCTCCTGCAAACTGAAATCAGGAACCTGGCCTGGTGACTTTTGTTTCTCAGGGGAAAGGCTATGGCTCGTGTCCTGGGCCCGGTGCCCCGGAGTGGCTGGCTGCCTGCTGAAATTCCGAACTGATCAGGATACCTCCCAGATGCAAGGGGCCCGCACAGGCACCTGTGGCTGGTTTGACAGTGCCAAGTGCCTCCAGCGAACTGACATCAGGAACCTGGCCTGGTGACTTTTGTTTCTCTGGGGAAAGGCCATGTTTCGTGTCAAGTGCCCCGTGGCCTGGAGTGGCCGGCTGCCTGCTGAAATTCTGCACGGCTGAGGATACCTCCCAGATGCAAGGAGCCCCCACAGGCACCTGTGGCTGGTTTGACAGTGCCAAGTGTCGCCTGCTAACTGACTTCAGGAACCTGGCCTGGTGACTTTTGTTTCTCTGGGGAAAGGCCATCGTTGTTATCCAGGGCACGGTGGACCGGAGTGGACGGATGCCTGCGGAAATTCCAAATGGATCAGTATACCTTCTAGATGCAAGGTGCCTGCACAGGCAACTGTGGCTGGTTTGACAGTGCCAAGTGCCTCCTGCAAGCTGACATCAGGAACCTAGCCTGGTGACTTTTGTTTCTCTGGGGAAAGGCCATCGTTCGTGTCCAGGGCCTGGTGGCCTGGAGTGGCCGTCCGCCTGCTGAAATTCCTCACGGTTGAGGATACCTCCCAGATTAAAGGAGTCCGCACAGTCACCTGTGGCTGGTTTGACAGTGCCAAGTGCCTCCTACAAACTGACATCAGCAACCTGGCCGGGGAGTTTTGTTTCTCTGGGGAAAGGCCATCGTTCGTGTCCAGTGCCCGGTGGCCTGGAGTGGCCGGCTGCCTGCTGAAATTCCTCACGGTTGAGGATAGCTCCCAGATGCAAGGTGCCCGCAGAGGCACCTGTGGCTGGTTTGACAGTGCCAAGTGCCTCCTGCAAACTGACATTAGGAACCTGGCCTGCTGACTTTTGTTTCACTGGGGAAAGGCCATGGTTCATGTCCAGTGCCCGGTGGCTAGGAGTGGCCGGCTGCCTGCTGAAATTCCTCACAGATGAGGATACCTCCTAGATGGAAATTGCCCCCACAGGCACCTGTGGCTGGTTTGACAGTGCCAAGTGCCTCCTGCAAACTGACATCAGGAACCTGGCCTGGTGACTTTTGTTTCTCTGGGGAAAGGCCATGGTTCATGTGCAGTGCCCAGTGGCTAGGAGTGGCCGGCTGCCTGCTGAAATTCTGCACAGCTGAGGATACCTCTCAGATGCAAGGAGCCCCCACTGGCACCTGTGGCTGGTCTGACAGTGCCAAGTGCCTCCTGCAAACTGACATCAGCAACCTGGCCTGGTGACTTTTGTTTCTCTGGGGAAAGGCCATCGTTGTTATCCAGGGCACAGTGGACCGGAGTGGACGGATGCCTGCGGAAATTCCGAATGGATCAGTATACCTTCTAGATGCAAGGTGCCCCCACAGGCAACTGTGGCTGGTTTGACAGTGCCAAGTGCCTCCTGCAAACTGACATCAGGAACCTGGCCTGGTGAATTTGTTTCTCTGGGGAAAGGCCATCGTTCTTGTCCAGGGCCCGGTGGCCCAGAGTGGCCGGCCGCCTGCTGAAATTCCTCACAGTTGAGGATACCACCTAGATGCAAGTGCCCCCATAGGCAACTGTGGCTGGTTTGACAGTGCCAAGTGCCTCCTGCAAACTGACATCAGGAACCTGGCCTGCTGACTTTTGTTTCTCTGGGGAAAGGCCATGGTTCATGTCCAGTGCCCGGTGGCATGGAGTGGCCGGATGCCTGCTGAAATTCCGCACAGAAGAGGATACCACCTAGATGGAAATTGCCCCCACAGGCACCTGTGGCTGGTTTGACAGTGCCAAGTGCCTCCAGCGAACTGACATCAGGAACCTGGCATGGTGACTTTTGTTTCTCTGGGGAAAGGCCATGGTTCATGTCCAGGGCCTGGTGGCATGGAGTGGCCGGCTGCCTGCTGAAATTCCGCATGGATGAGGACGCCACCAGGATGCAAGATGCCTCCACAGGCACTTGTGGCTGGTTTGAAAGTGCCAAGTGCCTCCTGCAAACTGACATCAGGAACCTGGCCTGGTGACTTTTGTGTCTCTGGGGAAAGGCCATCGTTCCGGTCCTGGGCCCTGTAGCCCTGAGTGGCCGGATGCCACTCAGGGATCAGTATACCGCCTAGATGCAAGGTGCCCCCACAGGCAACAGTGGCTGGTTTGACAGTGCCAAGTGCCTCCGGCAAACTGACATCAGCAACCTGGCCGGCTGAGTTTTGTTTCTTAGGGGAAAGGCCATCGTTCCTATCCAGGGCCCGGTGGCCCGGAGTGGCCGGATGCCTGCTGAAATTCCGAACGGATCTGTATACCGCCTAGATGCAAGGTGCCCCCAAAGGCAACTGTGGCTGGTTTGACAGTGCCAAGTGCCTCCTGCAAACTGACATCAGGAACCTGGCCTGGTGACTTTTGTTTCTCTGGGGAAAGGCCCTGGTTCCTGTGCAGGGCCTGGTGGCGTGTAATGGCCGGCCGCCAGCTGAAATTCCTCACGGTTGAGGATACCTCCCAGATTAAAGGAGTCCGCACAGTCACCTGTGGCTGGTTTGACAGTGCCAAGTGCCTCCTGCAAACTGACATCAGCAACCTGGCCTGGTGACTTTTGTTTCTCTGGGGAAAGGCCATCGTTCGTGTCCAGTGCCCGGTGGCCTGGAGTGGCCGGCTGCCTGCTGAAATTCCTCACGGTTGAGGATAGCTCCCAGATGCAAGGTGCCCGCACAGGCAACTGTGGCTGGTTTGACAGTGCCAAGTGCCTCCTGCAAACTGACATTAGGAACCTGGCCTGCTGACTTTTGTTTCTCTGGGGAAAGGCCATGGTTCATGTCCAGTGCCCGGTGGCATGGAGTGGCCGGCTGCCTGCTGAAATTCCGCACAGATGAGGATACCACCTAGAAGCAAATGCCCCCACAGGCACCTGTGGCTGGTTTGACAGTGCCAAGTGCCTCCTGCAAACTGACATCAGGAACCTGGCCTGGTGACTTTTTTTTCTCTGGGGAAAGGCCATGGTTCCTGTGCAGGGCCTGGTGGCGTGTAGAGGCCGGCCGCCAGCTGAAATTCCTCACGGTTGAGGATACCTCCCAGATTAAAGGAGTCCGCACAGTCACCTGTGGCTGGTTTGACAGTGCCAAGTGCCTCCTGCAAACTGACATCAGCAACCTGGCCTGGTGACTTTTGTTTCTCTGGGGAAAGGCCATCGTTCGTGTCCAGTGCCCGGTGGCCTGGAGTGGCCGGCTGCCTGCTGAAATTCCTCACGGTTGAGGATAGCTCCCAGATGCAAGGTGCCCGCACAGGCACCTGTGGCTGGTTTGACAGTGCCAAGTGCCTCCTGCAAACTGACATTAGGAACCTGGCCTGCTGACTTTTGTTTCTCTGGGGAAAGGCCATGGTTCATGTCCAGTGCCCGGTGGCATGGAGTGGCCGGATGCCTGCTGAAATTCCGCACAGAAGAGGATACCACCTAGATGGAAATTGCCCCCACAGGCACCTGTGGCTGGTTTGACAGTGCCAAGTGCCTCCTGCAAACTGACATCAGGAACCTGGCATGGTGACTTTTGTTTCTCTGGGGAAAGGCCATGGTTCATGTCCAGTGCCCGGTGGCATGGAGTGGCCGGCTGCCTGCTGAAATTCCGCATGGATGAGGACGCCACCAGGATGCAAGATGCCTCCACAGGCACCTGTGGCTGGTTTGACAGTGCCAAGTGCCTCCTGCAAACTGACATCAGCAACCTGGCCTGCTGACTTTTGTTTCTCTGGGGAACGGCCATGGTTCACATCGTGGAGCCGAACGCCTGGAGTGGCCGGCTGCCTGCTGAAATTCCGCACGGATCAGGATACCTCCCAGATGCAAGGTGCCCCCAAAGGCATCTGTGGCTGGTTTGACAGTGCCAAGCGCCTCCTGCAAACTGACATCAGGAACCTGGCCGGCTGAGTTTTGTTTCTCAGGGGAAAGGCCATCGTTCGTGTCAAGTGCCCCGTGGCCTGGAGTGGCCGGCTGCCTGCTGAAATTCTGCACGGCTGAGGATACCTCCCAGATGCAAGGAGCCCCCACAGGCACCTGTGGCTGGTTTGACAGTGCCAAGTGTCGCCTGCTAACTGACTTCAGGAACCTGGCCTGGTGACTTTTGTTTCTCTGGGGAAAGGCCATCGTTGTTATCCAGGGCACGGTGGACCGGAGTGGACGGATGCCTGCGGAAATTCCAAATGGATCAGTATACCTTCTAGATGCAAGGTGCCTGCACAGGCAACTGTGGCTGGTTTGACAGTGCCAAGTGCCTCCTGCAAGCTGACATCAGGAACCTAGCCTGGTGACTTTTGTTTCTCTGGGGAAAGGCCATCGTTCGTGTCCAGGGCCTGGTGGCCTGGAGTGGCCGTCCGCCTGCTGAAATTCCTCACGGTTGAGGATACCTCCCAGATTAAAGGAGTCCGCACAGTCACCTGTGGCTGGTTTGACAGTGCCAAGTGCCTCCTACAAACTGACATCAGCAACCTGGCCGGGGAGTTTTGTTTCTCTGGGGAAAGGCCATCGTTCGTGTCCAGTGCCGGGTGGCCTGGAGTGGCCGGCTGCCTGCTGAAATTCCTCACGGTTGAGGATAGCTCCCAGATGCAAGGTGCCCGCAGAGGCACCTGTGGCTGGTTTGACAGTGCCAAGTGCCTCCTGCAAACTGACATTAGGAACCTGGCCTGCTGACTTTTGTTTCACTGGGGAAAGGCCATGGTTCATGTCCAGTGCCCGGTGGCTAGGAGTGGCCGGCTGCCTGCTGAAATTCCTCACAGATGAGGATACCTCCTAGATGGAAATTGCCCCCACAGGCACCTGTGGCTGGTTTGACAGTGCCAAGTGCCTCCTGCAAACTGACATCAGGAACCTGGCCTGGTGACTTTTGTTTCTCTGGGGAAAGGCCATGGTTCATGTGCAGTGCCCGGTGGCTAGGAGTGGCCGGCTGCCTGCTGAAATTCTGCACAGCTGAGGATACCTCTCAGATGCAAGGAGCCCCCACTGGCACCTGTGGCTGGTCTGACAGTGCCAAGTGCCTCCTGCAAACTGACATCAGCAACCTGGCCTGGTGACTTTTGTTTCTCTGGGGAAAGGCCATCGTTGTTATCCAGGGCACAGTGGACCGGAGTGGACGGATGCCTGCGGAAATTCTGAATGGATCAGTATACCTTCTAGATGCAAGGTGCCCCCACAGGCAACTGTGGCTGGTTTGACAGTGCCAAGTGCCTCCTGCAAACTGACATCAGGAACCTGGCCTGGTGAATTTGTTTCTCTGGGGAAAGGCCATCGTTCTTGTCCAGGGCCCGGTGGCCCAGAGTGGCCGGCCGCCTGCTGAAATTCCTCACAGATGAGGATACCACCTAGATGCAAGTGCCCCCATAGGCACCAGTGGCTGGTTTGACAGTGCCAAGTGCCTCCTGCAAACTGACATCAGGAACCTGGCCTGCTGACTTTTGTTTCTCTGGGGAAAGGCCATGGTTCATGTCCAGTGCCCGGTGGCATGGAGTGGCCGGATGCCTGCTGAAATTCCGCACAGAAGAGGATACCACCTAGATGGAAATTGCCCCCACAGGCACCTGTGGCTGGTTTGACAGTGCCAAGTGCCTGCAGCGAACTGACATCAGGAACCTGGCATGGTGACTTTTGTTTCTCTGGGGAAAGGCCATGGTTCATGTCCAGGGCCTGGTGGCATGGAGTGGCCGGCTGCCTGCTGAAATTCCGCATGGATGAGGACGCCACCAGGATGCAAGATGCCTCCACAGGCACTTGTGGCTGGTTTGAAAGTGCCAAGTGCCTCCTGCAAACTGACATCAGGAACCTGGCCTGGTGACTTTTGTGTCTCTGGGGAAAGGCCATCGTTCCGGTCCTGGGCCCTGTAGCCCTGAGTGGCCGGATGCCACTCAGGGATCAGTATACCGCCTAGATGCAAGGTGCCCCCACAGGCAACAGTGGCTGGTTTGACAGTGCCAAGTGCCTCCGGCAAACTGACATCAGCAACCTGGCCGGCTGAGTTTTGTTTCTTAGGGGAAAGGCCATCGTTCCTATCCAGGGCCCGGTGGCCCGGAGTGGCCGGATGCCTGCTGAAATTCCGAACGGATCTGTATACCGCCTAGATGCAAGGTGCCCCCAAAGGCAACTGTGGCTGGTTTGACAGTGCCAAGTGCCTCCTGCAAACTGACATCAGGAACCTGGCCTGGTGACATTTGTTTCTCTGGGGAAACGCCATGATTCATGTCCAGTGCCCGGTGGCATGGAGTGGCCGGCTGCCTGCAGAAATTCCGAACGGATCAGGATGCCTCCCAGATGTAAGGGGCCCCCACAGGCAACTGTGGTGGGTTTGACAGTGCCAAGCGCCATCTGCAAACTGACATCAGGAACCTGGCATGGTGACTTTTGTTTCTCAGGGGAAAGGCTATGGCTCGTGTCCTGGGCCCGGTGGCCCGGAGTGGCTGGCTGCCTGCTGAAATTCCGAACGGATCAGGATACCACAAGGATGCAAGATGCCCCCACAGGCACCAGTGGCTCGTTTGACAGTGCCAAGTGCCTCCTGCAAACTGACATCAGGAACCTGGCCTGCTGACTTTTGTTTCTCTGGGGAAAGGCCCTGGTTCCTGTGCAGGGCCTGGTGGCGTGTAGTGGCCGGCCGCCAGCTGAAATTCCTCACGGTTGAGGATACCTCCCAGATTAAAGGAGTCCGCACAGTCACCTGTGGCTGGTTTGACAGTGCCAAGTGCCTCCTGCAAACTGACATCAGCAACCTGGCCTGGTGACTTTTGTTTCTCTGGGGAAAGGCCATCGTTCGTGTCCAGTGCCCGGTGGCCTGGAGTGGCCGGCTGCCTGCTGAAATTCCTCACGGTTGAGGATAGCTCCCAGATGCAAGGTGCCCGCACAGGCAACTGTGGCTGGTTTGACAGTGCCAAGTGCCTCCTGCAAACTGACATTAGGAACCTGGCCTGCTGACTTTTGTTTCTCTGGGGAAAGGCCATGGTTCATGTCCAGTGCCCGGTGGCATGGAGTGGCCGGCTGCCTGCTGAAATTCCGCACAGATGAGGATACCACCTAGAAGCAAGATGCCCCCACAGGCACCTGTGGCTGGTTTGACAGTGCCAAGTGCCTCCTGCAAACTGACATCAGGAACCTGGCCTGGTGACTTTTTTTTCTCTGGGGAAAGGCCATGGTTCCTGTGCAGGGCCTGGTGGCGTGTAGAGGCCGGCCGCCAGCTGAAATTCCTCACGGTTGAGGATACCTCCCAGATTAAAGGAGTCCGCACAGTCACCTGTGGCTGGTTTGACAGTGCCAAGTGCCTCCTGCAAACTGACATCAGCAACCTGGCCTGGTGACTTTTGTTTCTCTGGGGAAAGGCCATCGTTCGTGTCCAGTGCCCGGTGGCCTGGAGTGGCCGGCTGCCTGCTGAAATTCCTCACGGTTGAGGATAGCTCCCAGATGCAAGGTGCCCGCACAGGCACCTGTGGCTGGTTTGACAGTGCCAAGTGCCTCCTGCAAACTGACATTAGGAACCTGGCCTGCTGACTTTTGTTTCTCTGGGGAAAGGCCATGGTTCATGTCCAGTGCCCGGTGGCATGGAGTGGCCGGATGCCTGCTGAAATTCCGCACAGAAGAGGATACCACCTAGATGGAAATTGCCCCCACAGGCACCTGTGGCTGGTTTGACAGTGCCAAGTGCCTCCTGCAAACTGACATCAGGAACCTGGCATGTTGACTTTTGTTTCTCTGGGGAAAGGCCATGGTTCATGTCCAGTGCCCGGTGGCATGGAGTGGCCGGCTGCCTGCTGAAATTCCGCATGGATGAGGACGCCACCAGGATGCAAGATGCCTCCACAGGCACCTGTGGCTGGTTTGACAGTGCCAAGTGCCTCCTGCAAACTGACATCAGCAACCTGGCCTGCTGACTTTTGTTTCTCTGGGGAACGGCCATGGTTCACATCGTGGAGCCGAACGCCTGGAGTGGCCGGCTGCCTGCTGAAATTCCGCACGGATCAGGATACCTCCCAGATGCAAGGTGCCCCCAAAGGCATCTGTGGCTGGTTTGACAGTGCCAAGCGCCTCCTGCAAACTGACATCAGGAACCTGGCCGGCTGAGTTTTGTTTCTCAGGGGAAAGGCCATCGTTCGTGTCCAGGGCCTGGTGGCCTGGAGTGGCCGTCCGCCTGCTGAAATTCCGCACGCACCAGGATGCCTCCTGGCCGAAAGTACCATTATATGCACCTGTGGCTGGTTTGACAGTGCCAAGTGCCTCCTGCAAACTGACATCAGGAACCTAGCCTGGTGACATTTGTTTCTCCGGGGATAGGCCATGATTCATGTCCACTACCCGGTGGCATGGAGTGGGCGCCTGCCTGCTGAAATTCCGAACGGATCAGGATGCCTCCCAGATGTAATGGGCCCCCACAGGCAACAGTGGCTGGTTTGACAGTGCCAAGCGCCTCCTGCAAACTGACATCAGGAACCTGGCCTGGTGACTTTTGTTTCTCAGGGGAAAGGCTATGGCTCGTGTCCTGGGCCCGGTGCCCCGGAGTGGCTGGCTGCCTGCTGAAATTCCGAACGGATCAGGATACCTCCCAGATGCAAGGGGCCCGCACAGGCACCTGTGGCTGGTTTGACAGTGCCAAGTGCCTCCAGCGAACTGACATCAGGAACCTGGCCTGGTGACTTTTGTTTCTCTGGGGAAAGGCCATGTTTCGTGTCAAGTGCCCCGTGGCCTGGAGTGGCCGGCTGCCTGCTGAAATTCTGCACGGCTGAGGATACCTCCCAGATGCAAGGAGCCCCCACAGGCACCTGTGGCTGGTTTGACAGTGCCAAGTGTCGCCTGCTAACTGACTTCAGGAACCTGGCCTGGTGACTTTTGTTTCTCTGGGGAAAGGCCATCGTTGTTATCCAGGGCACGGTGGACCGGAGTGGACGGATGCCTGCGGAAATTCCAAATGGATCAGTATACCTTCTAGATGCAAGGTGCCTGCACAGGCAACTGTGGCTGGTTTGACAGTGCCAAGTGCCTCCTGCAAGCTGACATCAGGAACCTAGCCTGGTGACTTTTGTTTCTCTGGGGAAAGGCCATCGTTCGTGTCCAGGGCCTGGTGGCCTGGAGTGGCCGTCCGCCTGCTGAAATTCCTCACGGTTGAGGATACCTCCCAGATTAAAGGAGTCCGCACAGTCACCTGTGGCTGGTTTGACAGTGCCAAGTGCCTCCTGCAAACTGACATCAGCAACCTGGCCGGGGAGTTTTGTTTCTCTGGGGAAAGGCCATCGTTCGTGTCCAGTGCCGGGTGGCCTGGAGTGGCTGGCTGCCTGCTGAAATTCCTCACGGTTGAGGATAGCTCCCAGATGCAAGGTGCCCGCACAGGCACCTGTGGCTGGTTTGACAGTGCCAAGTGCCTCCTGCAAACTGACATTAGGAACCTGGCCTGCTGACTTTTGTTTCACTGGGGAAAGGCCATGGTTCATGTCCAGTGCCCGGTGGCTAGGAGTGGCCGGCTGCCTGCTGAAATTCCTCACAGATGAGGATACCTCCTAGATGGAAATTGCCCCCACAGGCACCTGTGGCTGGTTTGACAGTGCCAAGTGCCTCCTGCAAACTGACATCAGGAACCTGGCCTGGTGACTTTTGTTTCTCTGGGGAAAGGCCATGGTTCATGTGCAGTGCCCGGTGGCTAGGAGTGGCCGGCTGCCTGCTGAAATTCTGCACAGCTGAGGATACCTCTCAGATGCAAGGAGCCCCCACTGGCACCTGTGGCTGGTCTGACAGTGCCAAGTGCCTCCTGCAAACTGACATCAGCAACCTGGCCTGGTGACTTTTGTTTCTCTGGGGAAAGGCCATCGTTGTTATCCAGGGCACAGTGGACCGGAGTGGACGGATGCCTGCGGAAATTCCGAATGGATCAGTATACCTTCTAGATGCAAGGTGCCCCCACAGGCAACTGTGGCTGGTTTGACAGTGCCAAGTGCCTCCTGCAAACTGACATCAGGAACCTGGCCTGGTGAATTTGTTTCTCTGGGGAAAGGCCATCGTTCTTGTCCAGGGCCCGGTGGCCCAGAGTGGCCGGCCGCCTGCTGAAATTCCTCACAGTTGAGGACACCACCTAGATGCAAGTGCCCCCATAGGCAACTGTGGCTGGTTTGACAGTGCCAAGTGCCTCCTGCAAACTGACATCAGGAACCTGGCCTGCTGACTTTTGTTTCTCTGGGGAAAGGCCATGGTTCATGTCCAGTGCCCGGTGGCATGGAGTGGCCGGATGCCTGCTGAAATTCCGCACAGAAGAGGATACCACCTAGATGGAAATTGCCCCCACAGGCACCTGTGGCTGGTTTGACAGTGCCAAGTGCCTCCTGCAAACTGACATCAGGAACCTGGCATGGTGACTTTTGTTTCTCTGGGGAAAGGCCATGGTTCATGTCCAGGGCCTGGTGGCATGGAGTGGCCGGCTGCCTGCTGAAATTCCGCATGGATGAGGACGCCACCAGGATGCAAGATGCCTCCACAGGCACTTGTGGCTGGTTTGAAAGTGCCAAGTGCCTCCTGCAAACTGACATCAGGAACCTGGCCTGGTGACTTTTGTGTCTCTGGGGAAAGGCCATCGTTCCGGTCCTGGGCCCTGTAGACCTGAGTGGCCGGATGCCACTCAGGGATCAGTATACCGCCTAGATGCAAGGTGCCCCCACAGGCAACAGTGGCTGGTTTGACAGTGCCAAGTGCCTCCGGCAAACTGACATCAGCAACCTGGCCTGGTGACATTTGTTTCTCTGGGGAAACGCCATGATTCATGTCCAGTGCCCGGTGGCATGGAGTGGCCGGCTGCCTGCAGAAATTCCGAACGGATCAGGATGCCTCCCAGATGTAAGGGGCCCCCACAGGCAACTGTGGTGGGTTTGACAGTGCCAAGCGCCATCTGCAAACTGACATCAGGAACCTGGCATGGTGACTTTTGTTTCTCAGGGGAAAGGCTATGGCTCGTGTCCTGGGCCCGGTGGCCCGGAGTGGCTGGCTGCCTGCTGAAATTCCGAACGGATCAGGATACCACAAGGATGCAAGATGCCCCCACAGGCACCAGTGGCTCGTTTGACAGTGCCAAGTGCCTCCTGCAAACTGACATCAGGAACCTGGCCTGGTGACTTTTGTTTCTCTGGGGAAAGGCCCTGGTTCCTGTGCAGGGCCTGGTGGCGTGTAGTGGCCGGCCGCCAGCTGAAATTCCTCACGGTTGAGGATACCTCCCAGATTAAAGGAGTCCGCACAGTCACCTGTGGCTGGTTTGACAGTGCCAAGTGCCTCTTGCAAACTGACATCAGCAACCTGGCCTGGTGACTTTTGTTTCTCTGGGGAAAGGCCATCGTTCGTGTCCAGTGCCCGGTGGCCTGGAGTGGCCGGCTGCCTGCTGAAATTCCTCACGGTTGAGGATAGCTCCCAGATGCAAGGTGCCCGCACAGGCAACTGTGGCTGGTTTGACAGTGCCAAGTGCCTCCTGCAGACTGACATTAGGAACCTGGCCTGCTGACTTTTGTTTCTCTGGGGAAAGGCCATGGTTCATGTCCAGTGCCCGGTGGCATGGAGTGGCCGGCTGCCTGCTGAAATTCCGCACAGATGAGGATACCACCTAGAAGCAAATGCCCCCACAGGCACCAGTGGCTGGTTTGACAGTGCCAAGTGCCTCCTGCAAACTGACATCAGGAACCTGGCCTGGTGACTTTTTTTTCTCTGGGGAAAGGCCATGGTTCCTGTGCAGGGCCTGGTGGCGTGTAGAGGCCGGCCGCCAGCTGAAATTCCTCACGGTTGAGGATACCTCCCAGATTAAAGGAGTCCGCACAGTCACCTGTGGCTGGTTTGACAGTGCCAAGTGCCTCCTGCAAACTGACATCAGCAACCTGGCCTGGTGACTTTTGTTTCTCTGGGGAAAGGCCATCGTTCGTGTCCAGTGCCGGGTGGCCTGGAGTGGCCGGCTGCCTGCTGAAATTCCTCACGGTTGAGGATAGCTCCCAGATGCAAGGTGCCCGCACAGGCACCTGTGGCTGGTTTGACAGTGCCAAGTGCCTCCTGCAAACTGACATTAGGAACCTGGCCTGCTGACTTTTGTTTCTCTGGGGAAAGGCCATGGTTCATGTCCAGTGCCCGGTGGCATGGAGTGGCCGGATGCCTGCTGAAATTCCGCACAGAAGAGGATACCACCTAGATGGAAATTGCCCCCACAGGCACCTGTGGCTGGTTTGACAGTGCCAAGTGCCTCCTGCAAACTGACATCAGGAACCTGGCATGGTGACTTTTGTTTCTCTGGGGAAAGGCCATGGTTCATGTCCAGTGCCCGGTGGCATGGAGTGGCCGGCTGCCTGCTGAAATTCCGCATGGATGATGACGCCACCAGGATGCAAGATGCCTCCACAGGCACCTGTGGCTGGTTTGACAGTGCCAAGTGCCTCCTGCAAACTGACATCAGCAACCTGGCCTGCTGACTTTTGTTTCTCTGGGGAACGGCCATGGTTCACATCGTGGAGCCGAACGCCTGGAGTGGCCGGCTGCCTGCTGAAATTCCGCACGGATCAGGATACCTCCCAGATGCAAGGTGCCCCCAAAGGCATCTGTGGCTGGTTTGACAGTGCCAAGCGCCTCCTGCAAACTGACATCAGGAACCTGGCCGGCTGAGTTTTGTTTCTCAGGGGAAAGGCCATCGTTCGTGTCCAGGGCCTGGTGGCCTGGAGTGGCCGTCCGCCTGCTGAAATTCCGCACGCACCAGGATGCCTCCTGGCCGAAAGTACCATTATATGCACCTGTGGCTGGTTTGACAGTGCCAAGTGCCTCCTGCAAACTGACATCAGGAACCTAGCCTGGTGACATTTGTTTCTCCGGGGATAGGCCATGATTCATGTCCAGTGCCCGGTGGCATGGAGTGGGCGCCTGCCTGCTGAAATTCCGAACGGATCAGGATGCCTCCCAGATGTAATGGGCCCCCACAGGCAACAGTGGCTGGTTTGACAGTGCCAAGCGCCTCCTGCAAACTGACATCAGGAACCTGGCCTGGTGACTTTTGTTTCTCAGGGGAAAGGCTATGGCTCGTGTCCTGGGCCCGGTGCCCCGGAGTGGCTGGCTGCCTGCTGAAATTCCGAACGGATCAGGATACCTCCCAGATGCAAGGGGCCCGCACAGGCACCTGTGGCTGGTTTGACTGTGCCAAGTGCCTCCAGCGAACTGACATCAGGAACCTGGCCTGGTGACTTTTGTTTCTCTGGGGAAAGGCCATGTTTCGTGTCAAGTGCCCCGTGGCCTGGAGTGGCCGGCTGCCTGCTGAAATTCTGCACGGCTGAGGATACCTCCCAGATGCAAGGAGCCCCCACAGGCACCTGTGGCTGGTTTGACAGTGCCAAGTGTCGCCTGCTAACTGACTTCAGGAACCTGGCCTGGTGACTTTTGTTTCTCTGGGGAAAGGCCATCGTTGTTATCCAGGGCACGGTGGACCGGAGTGGACGGATGCCTGCGGAAATTCCAAATGGATCAGTATACCTTCTAGATGCAAGGAGCCCCCACAGGCACCTGTGGCTGGTTTGACAGTGCCAAGTGCCTCCTACAAACTGACATCAGCAACCTGGCCGGGGAGTTTTGTTTCTCTGGGGAAAGGCCATCGTTCGTGTCCAGTGCCGGGTGGCCTGGAGTGGCCGGCTGCCTGCTGAAATTCCTCACGGTTGAGGATAGCTCCCAGATGCAAGGTGCCCGCACAGGCACCTGTGGCTGGTTTGAGAGTGCCAAGTGCCTCCTGCAAACTGACATCAGGAACCTGGCCTGCTGACTTTTGTTTCACTGGGGAAAGGCCATGGTTCATGTCCAGTGCCCGGTGGCTAGGAGTGGCCGGCTGCCTGCTGAAATTCCTCACAGATGAGGATACCTCCTAGATGGAAATTGCCCCCACAGGCACCTGTGGCTGGTTTGACAGTGCCAAGTGCCTCCTGCAAACTGACATCAGGAACCTGGCCTGGTGACTTTTGTTTCTCTGGGGAAAGGCCATGGTTCATGTGCAGTGCCCGGTGGCTAGGAGTGGCCGGCTGCCTGCTGAAATTCTGCACAGCTGAGGATACCTCTCAGATGCAAGGAGCCCCCACTGGCACCTGTGGCTGGTCTGACAGTGCCAAGTGCCTCCTGCAAACTGACATCAGCAACCTGGCCTGGTGACTTTTGTTTCTCTGGGGAAAGGCCATCGTTGTTATCCAGGGCACAGTGGACCGGAGTGGACGGATGCCTGCGGAAATTCCGAATGGATCAGTATACCTTCTAGATGCAAGGTGCCCCCACAGGCAACTGTGGCTGGTTTGACAGTGCCAAGTGCCTCCTGCAAACTGACATCAGGAACCTGGCCTGGTGAATTTGTTTCTCTGGGGAAAGGCCATCATTCTTGTCCAGGGCCCGGTGGCCCAGAGTGGCCGGCCGCCTGCTGAAATTCCTCACAGTTGAGGACACCACCTAGATGCAAGTGCCCCCATAGGCAACTGTGGCTGGTTTGACAGTGCCAAGTGCCTCCTGCAAACTGACATCAGGAACCTGGCCTGCTGACTTTTGTTTCTCTGGGGAAAGGCCATGGTTCATGTCCAGTGCCCGGTGGCATGGAGTGGCCGGATGCCTGCTGAAATTCCGCACAGAAGAGGATACCACCTAGATGGAAATTGCCCCCACAGGCACCTGTGGCTGGTTTGACAGTGCCAAGTGCCTCCTGCAAACTGACATCAGGAACCTGGCATGGTGACTTTTGTTTCTCTGGGGAAAGGCCATGGTTCATGTCCAGGGCCTGGTGGCATGGAGTGGCCGGCTGCCTGCTGAAATTCCGCATGGATGAGGACGCCACCAGGATGCAAGATGCCTCCACAGGCACTTGTGGCTGGTTTGAAAGTGCCAAGTGCCTCCTGCAAACTGACATCAGGAACCTGGCCTGGTGACTTTTGTGTCTCTGGGGAAAGGCCATCGTTCCGGTCCTGGGCCCTGTAGCCCTGAGTGGCCGGATGCCACTCAGGGATCAGTATACCGCCTAGATGCAAGGTGCCCCCACAGGCAACAGTGGCTGGTTTGACAGTGCCAAGTGCCTCCGGCAAACTGACATCAGCAACCTGGCCGGCTGAGTTTTGTTTCTTAGGGGAAAGGCCATCGTTCCTATCCAGGGCCCGGTGGCCCGGAGTGGCCGGATGCCTGCTGAAATTCCGAACGGATCTGTATACCGCCTAGATGCAAGGTGCCCCCAAAGGCAACTGTGGCTGGTTTGACAGTGCCAAGTGCCTCCTGCAAACTGACATCAGGAACCTGGCCTGGTGACATTTGTTTCTCTGGGGAAACGCCATGATTCATGTCCAGTGCCCGGTGGCATGGAGTGGCCGGCTGCCTGCAGAAATTCCGAACGGATCAGGATGCCTCCCAGATGTAAGGGGCCCCCACAGGCAACTGTGGTGGGTTTGACAGTGCCAAGCGCCATCTGCAAACTGACATCAGGAACCTGGCATGGTGACTTTTGTTTCTCAGGGGAAAGGCTATGGCTCGTGTCCTGGGCCCGGTGGCCCGGAGTGGCTGGCTGCCTGCTGAAATTCCGAACGGATCAGGATACCACAAGGATGCAAGATGCCCCCACAGGCACCAGTGGCTCGTTTGACAGTGCCAAGTGCCTCCTGCAAACTGACATCAGGAACCTGGCCTGGTGACTTTTGTTTCTCTGGGGAAAGGCCCTGGTTCCTGTGCAGGGCCTGGTGGCGTGTAGTGGCCGGCCGCCAGCTGAAATTCCTCACGGTTGAGGATACCTCCCAGATTAAAGGAGTCCGCACAGTCACCTGTGGCTGGTTTGACAGTGCCAAGTGCCTCTTGCAAACTGACATCAGCAACCTGGCCTGGTGACTTTTGTTTCTCTGGGGAAAGGCCATCGTTCGTGTCCAGTGCCCGGTGGCCTGGAGTGGCCGGCTGCCTGCTGAAATTCCTCACGGTTGAGGATAGCTCCCAGATGCAAGGTGCCCGCACAGGCAACTGTGGCTGGTTTGACAGTGCCAAGTGCCTCCTGCAAACTGACATTAGGAACCTGGCCTGCTGACTTTTGTTTCTCTGGGGAAAGGCCATGGTTCATGTCCAGTGCCCGGTGGCATGGAGTGGCCGGCTGCCTGCTGAAATTCCGCACAGATGAGGATACCACCTAGAAGCAAATGCCCCCACAGGCACCAGGTGCTGGTTTGACAGTGCCAAGTGCCTCCTGCAAACTGACATCAGGAACCTGGCCTGGTGACTTTTTTTTCTCTGGGGAAAGGCCATGGTTCCTGTGCAGGGCCTGGTGGCGTGTAGAGGCCGGCCGCCAGCTGAAATTCCTCACGGTTGAGGATACCTCCCAGATTAAAGGAGTCCGCACAGTCACCTGTGGCTGGTTTGACAGTGCCAAGTGCCTCCTGCAAACTGACATCAGCAACCTGGCCTGGTGACTTTTGTTTCTCTGGGGAAAGGCCATGGTATGTGTCCAGTGCCCGGTGGCATGGAGTGGCTGGCTGCCTGCTGAAATTCCGCATGGATGATGACGCCACCAGGATGCAAGATGACTCCACAGGCACCTGTGGCTGGTTTGACAGTGCCAAGTGCCTCCTGCAAACTGACATCAGGAACCTGGCCGGCTGAGTTTTGTTTCTCTGGGGAAAGGCCATCGTTCCGGTCCTGGTCCCTGTAGCCCTGAGTGGCCGGATGCCACTCAGGGATCAGTATACCGCCTAGATGCAAGGTGCCCCCACAGGCAACAGTGGCTGGTTTGACAGTGCCAAGTGCCTCCTGCAAACTGACATCAGGAACCTGGCCTGGTGACTTTTGTTTCTCTGGGGAAAAGCCATGGTTCAAGTCCAGTGCCCGGTGGCTAGGAGTGGCCGGATGCCTGCTGAAATTCCGCACAGATGCGGATACCACCTAGAAGCAAATGCCCCCACAGGCACCAGTGGCTGATTTGACAGTGCCAAGTGCCTCCTGCAAACTGACATCAGGAACCTGGCCTGCTGACTTTTGTTTCTCTGGGGAAAGGCCATGGTTCATGTCCAGTGCCCGGTGGCATGGAGTGGCCGGCTGCCTGCTGAAATTCCGCATGGATGAGGACGCCACCAGGATGCAAGATGCCTCCACAGGCACCTGTGGCTGGTTTGACAGTGCCAAGTGCCTCCTGCAAACTGACATCAGCAACCTGGCCTGCTGACTTTTGTTTCTCTGGGGAACGGCCATGGTTCACATCGTGGAGCCGAACGCCTGGAGTGGCCGGCTGCCTGCTGAAATTCCGCACAGATCAGGATACCTCCCAGATGCAAGGTGCCCCCAAAGGCATCTGTGGCTGGTTTGACAGTGCCAAGCGCCTCCTGCAAACTGACATCAGGAACCTGGCCGGCTGAGTTTTGTTTCTCAGGGGAAAGGCCATCGTTCGTGTCCAGGGCCTGGTGGCCTGGAGTGGCCGTCCGCCTGCTGAAATTCCGCACGCACCAGGATGCCTCCTGGCCGAAAGTACCATTATATGCACCTGTGGCTGGTTTGACAGTGCCAAGTGCCTCCTGCAAACTGACATCAGGAACCTAGCCTGGTGACATTTGTTTCTCCGGGGATAGGCCATGATTCATGTCCAGTGCCCGGTGGCATGGAGTGGGCGCCTGCCTGCTGAAATTCCGAACGGATCAGGATGCCTCCCAGATGTAATGGGCCCCCACAGGCAACAGTGGCTGGTTTGACAGTGCCAAGCGCCTCCTGCAAACTGACATCAGGAACCTGGCCTGGTGACTTTTGTTTCTCAGGGGAAAGGCTATGGCTCGTGTCCTGGGCCCGGTGCCCCGGAGTGGCTGGCTGCCTGCTGAAATTCCGAACGGATCAGGATACCTCCCAGATGCAAGGGGCCCGCACAGGCACCTGTGGCTGGTTTGACAGTGCCAAGTGCCTCCAGCGAACTGACATCAGGAACCTGGCCTGGTGACTTTTGTTTCTCTGGGGAAAGGCCATGTTTCGTGTCAAGTGCCCCGTGGCCTGGAGTGGCCGGCTGCCTGCTGAAATTCTGCACGGCTGAGGATACCTCCCAGATGCAAGGAGCCCCCACAGGCACCTGTGGCTGGTTTGACAGTGCCAAGTGTCGCCTGCTAACTGACTTCAGGAACCTGGCCTGGTGACTTTTGTTTCTCTGGGGAAAGGCCATCGTTGTTATCCAGGGCACGGTGGACTGGAGTGGACGGATGCCTGCGGAAATTCCGAATGGATCAGTATACCTTCTAGATGCAAGGTGCCTGCACAGGCAACTGTGGCTGGTTTGACGGTGCCAAGTGCCTCCTGCAAGCTGACATCAGGAACCTAGCCTGGTGACTTTTGTTTCTCTGGGGAAAGGCCATCGTTAGTGTCCAGGGCCTGGTGGCCTGGAGTGGCCGTCCGCCTGCTGAAATTCCTCACGGTTGATGATACCTCCCAGATTAAAGGAGTCCGCACAGTCACCTGTGGCTGGTTTGACAGTGCCAAGTGCCTCCTACAAACTGACATCAGCAACCTGGCCGGGGAGTTTTGTTTCTCTGGGGAAAGGCCATCGTTCGTGTCCAGTGCCGGGTGGCCTGGAGTGGCCGGCTGCCTGCTGAAATTCCTCACGGTTGAGGATAGCTCCCAGATGCAAGGTGCCCGCACAGGCACCTGTGGCTGGTTTGACAGTGCCAAGTGCCTCCTGCAAACTGACATTAGGAACCTGGCCTGCTGACTTTTGTTTCTCTGGGGAAAGGCCATGGTTCATGTCCAGTGCCCGGTGGCTAGGAGTGGCCGGCTGCCTGCTGAAATTCCTCACAGATGAGGATACCTCCTAGATGGAAATTGCCCCCACAGGCACCTGTGGCTGGTTTGACAGTGCCAAGTGCCTCCTGCAAACTGACATCAGGAACCTGGCCTGGTGACTTTTGTTTCTCTGGGGAAAGGCCATGGTTCATGTGCAGTGCCCGGTGGCTAGGAGTGGCTGGCTGCCTGCTGAAATTCTGCACAGCTGAGGATACCTCTCAGATGCAAGGAGCCCCCACTGGCACCTGTGGCTGGTCTGACAGTGCCAAGTGCCTCCTGCAAACTGACATCAGCAACCTGGCCTGGTGACTTTTGTTTCTCTGGGGAAAGGCCATCGTTGTTATCCAGGGCACAGTGGACCGGAGTGGCTGGCGGCCTGCTGAAATTCCGAACGGATCAGGATACCTCCCAGATGCAAGGGGCCCGCACAGGCACCTGTGGCTGGTTTGACAGTGCCAAGTGCCTCCAGCGAACTGACATCAGGAACCTGGCCTGGTGACTTTTGTTTCTCTGGGGAAAGGCCATGTTTCGTGTCAAGTGCCCCGTGGCCTGGAGTGGCCGGCTGCCTGCTGAAATTCTGCACGGCTGAGGATACCTCCCAGATGCAAGGAGCCCCCACAGGCACCTGTGGCTGGTTTGACAGTGCCAAGTGTCGCCTGCTAACTGACTTCAGGAACCTGGCCTGGTGACTTTTGTTTCTCTGGGGAAAGGCCATCGTTGTTATCCAGGGCACGGTGGACCGGAGTGGACGGATGCCTGCGGAAATTCCGAATGGATCAGTATACCTTCTAGATGCAAGGTGCCTGCACAGGCAACTGTGGCTGGTTTGACAGTGCCAAGTGCCTCCTGCAAGCTGACATCAGGAACCTAGCCTGGTGACTTTTGTTTCTCTGGGGAAAGGCCATCGTTCGTGTCCAGGGCCTGGTGGCCTGGAGTGGCCGTCCGCCTGCTGAAATTCCTCACGGTTGATGATACCTCCCAGATTAAAGGAGTCCGCACAGTCACCTGTGGCTGGTTTGACAGTGCCAAGTGCCTCCTACAAACTGACATCAGCAACCTGGCCGGGGAGTTTTGTTTCTCTGGGGAAAGGCCATCGTTCGTGTCCAGTGCCGGGTGGCCTGGAGTGGCCGGCTGCCTGCTGAAATTCCTCACGGTTGAGGATAGCTCCCAGATGCAAGGTGCCCGCACAGGCACCTGTGGCTGGTTTGACAGTGCCAAGTGCCTCCTGCAAACTGACATTAGGAACCTGGCCTGCTGACTTTTGTTTCACTGGGGAAAGGCCATGGTTCATGTCCAGTGCCCGGTGGCTAGGAGTGGCCGGCTGCCTGCTGAAATTCCTCACAGATGAGGATACCTCCTAGATGGAAATTGCCCCCACAGGCACCTGTGGCTGGTTTGACAGTGCCAAGTGCCTCCTGCAAACTGACATCAGGAACCTGGCCTGGTGACTTTTGTTTCTCTGGGGAAAGGCCATGGTTCATGTGCAGTGCCCGGTGGCTAGGAGTGGCTGGCTGCCTGCTGAAATTCTGCACAGCTGAGGATACCTCTCAGATGCAAGGAGCCCCCACTGGCACCTGTGGCTGGTCTGACAGTGCCAAGTGCCTCCTGCAAACTGACATCAGCAACCTGGCCTGGTGACTTTTGTTTCTCTGGGGAAAGGCCATCGTTGTTATCCAGGGCACAGTGGACCGGAGTGGACGGATGCCTGCGGAAATTCCGAATGGATCAGTATACCTTCTAGATGCAAGGTGCCCCCACAGGCAACTGTGGCTGGTTTGACAGTGCCAAGTGCCTCCTGCAAACTGACATCAGCAACCTGGCCTGGTGAATTTGTTTCTCTGGGGAAAGGCCATCGTTCTCGTCCAGGGCCCGGTGGCCCAGAGTGGCCGGCCGCCTGCTGAAATTCCTCACAGTTGAGGATACCACCTAGATGCAAGTGCCCCCATAGGCACCAGTGGCTGGTTTGACAGTGCCAAGTGCCTCCTGCAAACTGACATCAGGAACCTGGCCTGCTGACTTTTGTTTCTCTGGGGAAAGGCCATGGTTCATGTCCAGTGCCCGGTGGCATGGAGTGGCCGGATGCCTGCTGAAATTCCGCACAGATGAGGATACCACCTAGATGGAAATTGCCCCCACAGGCACCTGTGGCTGGTTTGACAGTGCCAAGTGCCTCCTGCAAACTGACATCAGGAACCTGGCATGGTGACTTTTGTTTCTCTGGGGAAAGGCCATGGTTCATGTCCAGGGCCTGGTGGCATGGAGTGGCCGGCTGCCTGCTGAAATTCCGCATGGATGAGGACGCCACCAGGATGCAAGATGCCTCCACAGGCACTTGTGGCTGGTTTGAAAGTGCCAAGTGCCTCCTGCAAACTGACATCAGGAACCTGGCCTGGTGACTTTTGTGTCTCTGGGGAAAGGCCATCGTTCCGGTCCTGGGCCCTGTAGCCCTGAGTGGCCGGATGCCACTCAGGGATCAGTATACCGCCTAGATGCAAGGTGCCCCCACAGGCAACAGTGGCTGGTTTGACAGTGCCAAGTGCCTCCGGCAAACTGACATCAGCAACCTGGCCGGCTGAGTTTTGTTTCTTAGGGGAAAGGCCATCGTTCCTATCCAGGGCCCGGTGGCCCGGAGTGGCCGGATGCCTGCTGAAATTCCGAACGGATCTGTATACCGCCTAGATGCAAGGTGCCCCCAAAGGCAACTGTGGCTGGTTTGACAGTGCCAAGTGCCTCCTGCAAACTGACATCAGGAACCTGGCCTGGTGACATTTGTTTCTCTGGGGAAACGCCATGATTCATGTCCAGTGCCCGGTGGCATGGAGTGGCCGGCTGCCTGCAGAAATTCCGAACGGATCAGGATGCCTCCCAGATGTAAGGGGCCCCCACAGGCAACTGTGGTGGGTTTGACAGTGCCAAGCGCCATCTGCAAACTGACATCAGGAACCTGGCATGGTGACTTTTGTTTCTCAGGGGAAAGGCTATGGCTCGTGTCCTGGGCCCGGTGGCCCGGAGTGGCTGGCTGCCTGCTGAAATTCCGAACGGATCAGGATACCACAAGGATGCAAGATGCCCCCACAGGCACCAGTGGCTCGTTTGACAGTGCCAAGTGCCTCCTGCAAACTGACATCAGGAACCTGGCCTGGTGACTTTTGTTTCTCTGGGGAAAGGCCCTGGTTCCTGTGCAGGGCCTGGTGGCGTGTAGTGGCCGGCCGCCAGCTGAAATTCCTCACGGTTGAGGATACCTCCCAGATTAAAGGAGTCCGCACAGTCACCTGTGGCTGGTTTGACAGTGCCAAGTGCCTCCTGCAAACTGACATCAGCAACCTGGCCTGGTGACTTTTGTTTCTCTGGGGAAAGGCCATCGTTCGTGTCCAGTGCCCGGTGGCCTGGAGTGGCCAGCTGCCTGCTGAAATTCCTCACGGTTGAGGATAGCTCCCAGATGCAAGGTGCCCGCACAGGCAACTGTGGCTGGTTTGACAGTGCCAAGTGCCTCCTGCAAACTGACATTAGGAACCTGGCCTGCTGACTTTTGTTTCTCTGGGGAAAGGCCATGGTTCATGTCCAGTGCCCGGTGGCATGGAGTGGCCGGCTGCCTGCTGAAATTCCGCACAGATGAGGATACCACCTAGAAGCAAATGCCCCCACAGGCACCAGTGGCTGGTTTGACAGTGCCAAGTGCCTCCTGCAAACTGACATTAGGAACCTGGCCTGCTGACTTTTGTTTCTCTGGGGAAAGGCCATGGTTCATGTCCAGTGCCCGGTGGCATGGAGTGGCCGGATGCCTGCTGAAATTCCGCACAGAAGAGGATACCACCTAGATGGAAATTGCCCCCACAGGCACCTGTGGCTGGTTTGACAGTGCCAAGTGCCTCCTGCAAACTGAAATCAGGAACCTGGCCTGGTGACTTTTGTTTCTCTGGGGAAAGGCCATGGTATGTGTCCAGTGCCCGGTGGCATGGAGTGGCTGGCTGCCTGCTGAAATTCCGCATGGATGATGACGCCACCAGGATGCAAGATGACTCCACAGGCACCTGTGGCTGGTTTGACAGTGCCAAGTGCCTCCTGCAAACTGACATCAGGAACCTGGCCGGCTGAGTTTTGTTTCTCTGGGGAAAGGCCATCGTTCCGGTCCTGGTCCCTGTAGCCCTGAGTGGCCGGATGCCACTCAGGGATCAGTATACCGCCTAGATGCAAGGTGCCCCCACAGGCAACAGTGGCTGGTTTGACAGTGCCAAGTGCCTCCGGCAAACTGATATCAGGAACGTGGCCTGGTGACTTTTGTTTCTCTGGGGAAAGGCCATGGTTCAAGTCCAGTGCCCGGTGGCTAGGAGTGGCCGGCTGCCTGCTGAAATTCCGCACAGATGAGGATACCACCTAGAAGCAAATGCCCCCACAGGCACCAGTGGCTGGTTTGACAGTGCCAAGTGCCTCCTGCAAACTGACATCAGGAACCTGGCCGGGGAGTTTTGTTTCTCAGGGGAAAGGCCATCGTTCATGTCCAGGGCCTGGTGGCCTGGAGTGGCCTTCCGCCTGCTGAAATTCCGCACGCACCAGGATGCCTCCTGGCCGAAAGTACCACTATATGCACCTGTGGCTGGTTTGACAGTGCCAAGTGCCTCCTGCAAACTGACATCAGGAACCTGGCCTGGTGACATTTGTTTCTCCGGGGATAGGCCATGATTCATGTCCAGTGCCCTGTGGCATGGAGTGGGCGCCTGCCTGCTGAAATTCCGAACGGATCAGGATGCCTCCCAGATGTAATGGGCCCCCACAGGCAACAGTGGCTGGTTTGACAGTGCCAAGTGCCTCCTGCAAACTGACATCAGGAACCTGGCCTGGTGACTTTTGTTTCTCTGGGGAAAGGCCATGTTTCGTGTCAAGTGCCCCGTGGCCTGGTGTGGCCGGCTGCCTGCTGAAATTCTGCACGGCTGAGGATACCTCCCAGATGCAAGGAGCCCCCACAGGCACCTGTGGCTGGTTTGACAGTGCCAAGTGTCGCCTGCTAACTGACTTCAGGAACCTGGCCTGGTGACTTTTGTTTCTCTGGGGAAAGGCCATCGTTGTTATCCAGGGCACGGTGGACCGGAGTGGACGGATGCCTGCGGAAATTCCGAATGGATCAGTATACCTTCTAGATGCAAGGTGCCTGCACAGGCAACTGAGGCTGGTTTGACGGTGCCAAGTGCCTCCTGCAAGCTGACATCAGGAACCTAGCCTGGTGACTTTTGTTTCTCTGGGGAAAGGCCATCGTTCGTGTCCAGGGCCTGGTGGCCTGGAGTGGCCGTCCGCCTGCTGAAATTCCTCACGGTTGAGGATACCTCCCAGATTAAAGGAGTCCGCACAGTCACCTGTGGCTGGTTTGACAGTGCCAAGTGCCTCCTGCAAACTGACATCAGCAACCTGGCCGGGGAGTTTTGTTTCTCTGGGGAAAGACCATCGTTCGTGTCCAGTGCCGGGTGGCTAGGAGTGGCCGGCTGCCTGCTGAAATTCCTCACGGTTGAGGATAGCTCCCAGATGCAAGGTGCCCCCACAGGCAACTCTTGCTAGTTTGACAGTGCCAAGTGCCTCCTGCAAACTGACATTAGGAACCTGGCCTGGTGACTTTTGTTTCTCTGGGGAAAGGCCATGGTTCTTGTCCAGTGCCCGGTGGCTAGGAGTGGCCGGCTGCCTGCTGAAATTCCTCACAGATGAGGATACCTCCTAGATGGAAATTGCCCCCACAGGCACCTGTGGCTGGTTTGACAGTGCCAAGTGCCTCCTGCAAACTGACATCAGGAACCTGGCCTGCTGACTTTTGTTTCTCTGATGAAAGGCCATGGTTCATGTCCAGTGCCCGGTGGCATGGAGTGGCCTGCTGCCTGCTGAAATTCCGCATGGATGATGACGCCACCAGGATGCAAGATGTCTCCACAGGCACCTGTGGCTGGTTTGACAGTGCCAAGTGCCTCCTGCAAACTGACATCAGGAACCTTGTCGGCTGAGTTTTGCTTCTCTGGGGAAAGGCCATCGTTCCGGTCCTGGGCCCTGTAGCCCTGAGTGGCCGGATGCCACTCAGGGATCAGTATAGCGCCTAGATGCAAGGTGCCCCCACAGGCAACAGTGGCTGGTTTGACAGTGCCAAGTGCCTCCTGCAAACTGACATCAGGAACCTGGCCTGGTGACTTTTGTTTCTCTGGGGAAAGGCCATGGTTCATGTGCAGTGCCCGGTGGCTAGGAGTGGCCGGCTGCCTGCTGAAATACTGCACAGCTGAGGATACCTCTCAGATGCAAGGAGCCCCCACTGGCACCTGTGGCTGGTCTGACAGTGCCAAGTGCCTCCTGCAAACTGACATCAGCAACCTGGCCGGCTGAGTTTTGTTTCTCTGGGGAAAGGCCATCGTTGTTATCCAGGGCACAGTGGACCGGAGTGGACGGATGCCTGCGGAAATTCCGAATGGATCAGTATACCTTCTAGATGCAAGGTGCCCCCACAGGCAACTGTGGCTGGTTTGACAGTGCCAAGTGCCTCCTGCAAACTGACATCAGGAACCTGGCCTGGTGAATTTGTTTCTCTGGGGAAAGGCCATCGTTCTTGTCCAGGGCCCGGTGGCCCAGAGTGGCCGGCCGCCTGCTGAAATTCCTCACAGTTGAGGATACCACCTAGATGCAAGTGCCCCCATAGGCAACTGTGGCTGGTTTGACAGTGCCAAGTGCCTCCTGCAAACTGACATCAGGAACCTGGCCTGCTGACTTTTGTTTCTCTGGGGAAAGTCCATGGTTCATGTCCAGTGCCCGGTGGCATGGAGTGGCCGGATGCCTGCTGAAATTCCGCACAGAAGAGGATACCACCTAGATGGAAATTGCCCCCACAGGCACCTGTGGCTGGTTTGACAGTGCCAAGTGCCTCCTGCAAACTGACATCAGGAACCTGGCATGGTGACTTTTGTTTCTCTGGGGAAAGGCCATGGTTCATGTCCAGGGCCTGGTGGCATGGAGTGGCCGGCTGCCTGCTGAAATTCCGCATGGATGAGGACGCCACCAGGATGCAAGATGCCTCCACAGGCACTTGTGGCTGGTTTGACAGTGCCAAGTGCCTCCTGC
Organism: Passer domesticus; assembly: GCF_036417665.1. Classification (NCBI taxonomy): domain Eukaryota; kingdom Metazoa; phylum Chordata; class Aves; order Passeriformes; family Passeridae; genus Passer; species Passer domesticus. The sequence goes on from NC_087484.1 coordinate 26,384,317, forward strand.
AAACTGACATCAGGAACCTGGCCTGGTGACTTTTGTGTCTCTGGGGAAAGGCCATCGTTCCGGTCCTGGGCCCTGTAGCCCTGAGTGGCCGGATGCCACTCAGGGATCAGTATAGCGCCTAGATGCAAGGTGCCCCCACAGGCAACAGTGGCTGGTTTGACAGTGCCAAGCGCCTTCTGCAAACTGACATCAGCAACCTGGCCGGCTGAGTTTTGTTTCTTAGGGGAAAGGCCATCGTTCCTATCCAGGGCCCGGTGGCCCGGAGTGGCCGGATGCCTGCTGAAATTCCGAACGGATCAGTATACCGCCTAGATGCAAGGTGCCCCCAAAGGCAACTGTGGCTGGTTTGACAGTGCCAAGTGCCTCCTGCAAACTGACATCAGGAACCTGGCCTGGTAACTTTTGTTTCTCTGGGGAAAGGCCATCGTTCGTGTCCAGGGCCTGGTGGCCCAGAGTGGCCGTCCGCCTGCTGCAATTCCGCACGCACCAGGATGCCTCCTGACCGAAAGTACCACTATATGCACCTGGGTCTGGTTTGACAGTGCCAAGTGCCTCCTGCAAACTGACATCAGGAACCTGGCCTGGTGACTTTTGTTTCTCTGGGGAATGGCCATGGTTTCTGTGCAGGGCCGTGTGGGCAGTAGTGGCCGGCCGCCTGCTGAAATTCATCACGGTTGAGGATACCTCCCAGATGCAAGGTGCCCCCACAGTCACCTGTGGCTGGTTTGACAGTGCCAAGTGCCTCCTGCAAACTGACATCAGGAACCTGGCCTGGTGACTTTTGTTTCTCAGGGGAAAGGCCATGGTTCATGTCCAGTGCCCGGTGGCATGGAGTGGCCGGATGCCTGCTGAAATTCCGCACAGATGAGGATACCACCTAGATGGAAATTGCCCCCACAGGCACCTGTGGCTGGTTTGACAGTGCCAAGTGCCTCCTGCAAACTGACATCAGGAACCTGGCCTGGGGAGTTTTGTTTCTCAGGGGAAAGGCCATCGTTCCGGTCCTGGACCCTTAGGCCCGGAGTGGCCGGCTGACTGCTGAAATTCCGAATGGATCAGGATGCCGCCCAGATGCAAGCTACACCTACAGGCAACTGTGGCTGGTTTGACAGTGCCAAGTGCCGCCTGCAAACTGACATCAGCAACCTGGCCGGGTGACTTTTGTTTCTCTGGGGAAAGGCCATCGTTCGTGTCCAGTGCCGGGTGGCCTGGAGTGGCCGGCTGCCTGCTGAAATTCCTCACGGTTGAGGATAGCTCCCAGATGCAAGGTGCCCCCACAGGCACCAGTGGCTGGTTTGACAGTGCCAAGTGCCTCCTGCAAACTGACATTAGGAACCTGGCCTGCTGACTTTTGTTTCACTGGGGAAAGGCCATGGTTCATGTCCAGTGCCCGGTGGCTAGGAGTGGCCGGCTGCCTGCTGAAATTCCGCACAGATGAGGATACCACCTAGATGGAAATTGCCCCCACAGGCACTTGTGGCTGGTTTGACAGTGCCAAGTGCCTCCTGCAAACTGACATCAGGAACCTGGCCGGCTGAGTTTTGTTTCTCTGGGGAAAGGCCATCGTTCCGGTCCTGGGACCTGTAGCCCTGAGTGGCCGGATGCCACTCTGGGATCAGTATACCGCCTAGATGCAAGGTGCCCCCAAAGGCAACAGTGGCTGGTTTGACAGTGCCAAGTGCCTCCTGCAAACTGACATCAGGAACCTGGCCGGGTGACTTTTGTTTCTCTGGGGAAAGGCCATTGTTCGTTTCCAGGGCCCGGTGGCCCGGATTGGCCAGCTGCCTGCTGAAATTCCGAATGGATCAAGATGCCTCCCAGATGGAAAGTGCCCCCAGAGGCACCTGTGGCTGGTTTGACAGTGCCAAGTGCCTCCTGCAAACTGACATCAGGAACCTGGCCTGGTAACTTTTGTTTCTCTGGGGAAAGGCCATCGTTCGTGTCCAGGGCCTGGTGGCCTGGAGTGGCCGTCCGCCTGCTGAAATTCCGCACGCAATAGGATGTCTCCTGACCGAAAGTACCACTATATGCGCCTGTGGCTGGTTTGACAGTGCCAAGTGCCTCCTGCAAACTGACATCAGGAACCTGGCCTGGTGACATTTGTTTCTCTGGGGAAACGCCATGATTCATGTCCAGTGCCCGGTGGCATGGAGTGGGCGCCTGCCTGCTGAAATTCCGAATGGATCAGGATGCCTCCCAGATGTAAGGGGCCCCCACAGGCAACTGTGGTGGGTTTGACAGTGTCAAGCGCCATCTGCAAACTGACATCAGGAACCTGGGATGGTGACTTTTGTTTCTCAGGGGAAAGGCTATGGCTCGTGTCCTGGGCCCGGTGGCCCGGAGTGGCTTGCTGCCTGCTGAAATTCTGAACGGATCAGGATACCTCCCAGATGCAAGGGGCCCCCACAGGCACCTGTGGCTGGTTTGACAGTGCCAAGTGCCTCCTGCAAACTAACACCAGGAACCTGGCCTGGTGACTTTTGTTTCTCTGGGGAAAGGCCATGTTTCGTGTCAAGTGCCCCGTGGCCTGGAGTGGCCGGATGCCTGCAGAAATTCTGCACAGCTGAGGATACCTCTCAGATGCAAGGAGCCCCCACAGGCACCTGTGGCTGGTTTGACAGTGCCAAGTGCCTGCTGCAAACTGACATCAGGAACCTGGCCTGCTGACTTTTGTTTCACTGGGGAAAGGCCATGGTTCATGTCCAGTGCCCGGTGGCTAGGAGTGGCCGGCTGCCTGCTGAAATTCCGCACAGATGAGGATACCACCTAGATGGAAATTGCCCCCACAGGCACTTGTGGCTGGTTTGACAGTGCCAAGTGCCTCCTGCAAACTGACATCAGGAACCTGGCCGGCTGAGTTTTGTTTCTCTGGGGAAAGGCCATCGTTCCGGTCCTGGGACCTGTAGCCCTGAGTGGCCGGATGCCACTCTGGGATCAGTATACCGCCTAGATGCAAGGTGCCCCCAAAGGCAACAGTGGCTGGTTTGACAGTGCCAAGTGCCTCCTGCAAACTGACATCAGGAACCTGGCCGGGTGACTTTTGTTTCTCTGGGGAAAGGCCATTGTTCGTTTCCAGGGCCCGGTGGCCCGGATTGGCCAGCTGCCTGCTGAAATTCCGAATGGATCAAGATGCCTCCCAGATGGAAAGTGCCCCCAGAGGCACCTGTGGCTGGTTTGACAGTGCCAAGTGCCTCCTGCAAACTGACATCAGGAACCTGGCCTGTTAACTTTTGTTTCTCTGGGGAAAGGCCATCGTTCGTGTCCAGGGCCTGGTGGCCTGGAGTGGCCGTCCGCCTGCTGAAATTCCGCACGCAATAGGATGCCTCCTGACCGAAAGTACCACTATATGCGCCTGTGTCTGGTTTGACAGTGCCAAGTGCCTCCTGCAAACTGACATCAGGAACCTGGCCTGGTGACATTTGTTTCTCTGGGGAAACGCCATGATTCATGTCCAGTGCCCGGTGGCATGGAGTGGCCGGCTGCCTGCTGAAATTCCGAATGGATCAGGATGCCTCCAGGATGTAAGGGGCCCCCACAGGCAACTGTGGTGGGTTTGACAGTGTCAAGCGCCATCTGCAAACTGACATCAGGAACCTGGGATGGTGACTTTTGTTTCTCAGGGGAAAGGCTATGGCTCGTGTCCTGGGCCCGGTGGCCCGGAGTGGCTTGCTGCCTGCTGAAATTCCGAACGGATCAGGATACCTCCCAGATGCAAGGGGCCCCCACAGGCACCTGTGGCTGGTTTGACAGTGCCAAGTGCCTCCTGCAAACTAACACCAGGAACCTGGCCTGGTGACTTTTGTTTCTCTGGGGAAAGGCCATGTTTCGTGTCAAGTGCCCCGTGGCCTGGAGTGGCCGGATGCCTGCTGAAATTCTGCACAGCTGAGGATACCTCTCAGATGCAAGGAGCCCCCACAGGCACCTGTGGCTGGTTTGACAGTGCCAAGTGCCTCATGCAAACTGACATCAGGAACCTGGCCGGGTGACTTTTGTTTCTCTGGGGAAAGGCCATCGTTCGTGTCCAGTGCCCGGTGGCCTGGAGTGGCCGGCTGCCTGCTGAAATTCTGCACAGCTGAGGATACCTCTCAGATGCAAGGAGCCCCCACAGGCACCTGTGGCTGGTTTGACAGTGCCAAGTGCCTGCTGCAAACTGACATCAGCAACCTGGCCTGCTGACTTTTGTTTCTCTGGGGAAAGGCCATCGTTTTTATCCAGGGCACGGTGGACCGGAGTGGACGGATGCCTGCGGAAATTCTGAATGGATCAGTATACCTTCTAGATGCAAGGTGCCTGCACAGGCAACTGTGGCTGGTTTGACAGTGCCAAGTGCCTCCTGCAAGCTGACATCAGGAACCTGGCCTGGTGACTTTTGTTTCTCTGGGGAAAGGCCATCGTTCTTGTCCAGGGCCTGGTGGCCCAGAGTGTCCGGCCGCCTGCTGAAATTCTTCACAGTTGAGGATACCACCTAGATGCAAATGCCCCCACAGGCAACTGCGGCTGGTTTGACAGTGCCAAGTGCCTCATGCAAACTGACATCAGGAACCTGGCCGGGTGACTTTTGTTTCTCTGGGGAAAGGCCATCGTTCGTGTCCAGTGCCCGGTGGCCTGGAGTGCCCGGCTGCCTGCTGAAATTCCTCACGGATGAGGATACCACAAGGATGCAAGATGCCCCCACAGGCACCAGTGGCTGGTTTGACAGTGCCAAGTGCCTCCTGCAAACTGACATCAGCAACCTGGCCTGGTGACTTTTGTTTCTCTGGGGAAAGGCCATCGTTGTTATCCAGGGCACAGTGGACCGGAGTGGACGGATGCCTGCGGAAATTCCGAATGGATCAGTATACCTTCTAGATGCAAGGTGCCCCCACAGGCAACTGTGGCTGGTTTGACAGTGCCAAGTGCCTCCTGCAAACTGACATCAGGAACCTGGCCTGGTGAATTTGTTTCTCTGGGGAAAGGCCATCGTTCTTGTCCAGGGCCCAGTGGCCCAGAGTGGCCGGCCGCCTGCTGAAATTCCTCACAGTTGAGGATACCACCTAGATGCAAATGCCCCCATAGGCAACTGTGGCTGGTTTGACAGTGCCAAGTGCCTCCTGCAAACTGACATCAGGAACCTGGCCTGGTGACTTTTGTTTTTCTGGGGAAAGGCCATGGTTCATGTCCAGTGCCCGGTGGCATGGAGTGGCCGGATGCCTGCTGAAATTCCGCACAGAAGAGGATACCACCTAGATGGAAATTGCCCCCACAGGCACCTGTGGCTGGTTTGACAGTGCCAAGTGACTCCTGCAAACTGACATCAGGAACGTGGCCTGCTGACTTTTGTTTCTCTGGGGAAAGGCCATCAGTCCGGTCCTGGACCCTTAGGCCCGGAGTGGCCGGCTGACTGCTGAAATTCTTAACGGATCAGCATGCCGCCCAGATGCAAGGTACACCTACAGGCAACTGTGGCTGGTTTGACAGTGCCAAGTGCCGCCTGCAAACTGACATCAGCAACCTGGCCTGCTGACTTTTGTTTCTCTGGGGAAAGGCCATCGTTCGTGTCCAGTGCCGGGTGGCCTGGAGTGGCCGGCTGCCTGCTGAAATTCCGCACGGTTGAGGATAGCTCCCAGATGCAAGGTGCCCCCACAGGCAACTGTTGCTAGTTTGACAGTGCCAAGTGCCTCCTGCAAACTGACATTAGGAACCTGGCCTGCTGACTTTTGTTTCACTGGGGAAAGGCCATGGTTCATGACCAGTGCCCGGTGGCATGGAGTGGCCGGCTGCCTGCTGAAATTCCGCACAGATGAGGATACCACCTAGATGGAAATTGCCCCCACAGGCACCTGTGGCTGGTTTGACAGTGCCAAGTGCCTCCTGCAAACTGACATCAGCAACCTGGCCTGCTGACTTTTGTTTCTCTGGGGAAAGGCCATGGTTCATGTCCAGTGCCCGGTGGCATGGAGTGGCCGGATGCCTACTGAAATTCCGCATGGATGAGGACGGCACCAGGATGCAAGATGCCTCCACAGGCACCTGTGGCTGGTTTGACAGTGCCAAGTGCCTCCTGCAAACTGACATCAGGAACCTGGCCGGCTGAGTTTTGTTTCTCTGGGGAAAGGCCATCGTTCCGGTCCTGGGACCTGTAGCCCTGAGTGGCCGGATGCCACTCTGGGATCAGTATACCGCCTAGATGCAAGGTGCCCCCACAGGCAACAGTGGCTGGTTTGACAGTGCCAAGTGCCTCCTGCAAACTGACATCAGGAACCTGGCCTGGTAACTTTTGTATCTCTGGGGAAAGGCCATCGTTCGTGTCCAGGGCCTGGTGGCCTAGAGTGGCCGTCCGCCTGCTGAAATTCTGCACGCTCCAGGATGCCTCCTGACCGAAAGTACCACTAGATGCACCTGTGGCTGGTTTGACAGTGCCAAGTGCCTCCTGCAAACTGACATCAGGAACCTGGCCTGGTGACATTTGTTTCTCTGGGGAAGCGCCATGATTCATGTCCAGTGCCCGGTGGCATGGAGTTGCCGGCTGCCTGCTGAAATTCCGAACGGATCAGGATGCCTCCCAGATGTAAGGGGCCCCCACAGGCAACTGTGGTGGGTTTGACAGTGCCAAGCGCCATCTGCAAACTGACATCAGGAACCTGGCATGGTGACTTTTGTTTCTCAGGGGAAAGGCTATGGCTCGTGTCCTGGGCCCGGTGGCCCGGAGTGGCTGGCTGCCTGCTGAAATTCCGAACGGATCAGGATACCTCCCAGATGCAAGGGGCCCGCACAGGCACCTGTGGCTGGTTTGACAGTGCCAAGTGCCTCCTGCAAACTGACATCAGGAACCTGGCCTAGTGACTTTTGTTTCTCTGGGGAAAGGCCATGTTTCGTGTCAAGTGCCCCGTGGCCTGGAGTGGCCGGCTGCCTGCTGAAATTCTGCACAGCTGAGGATACCTCTCAGATGCAAGGAGCCCCCACAGGCACCTGTGGCTGGTTTGACAGTGCCAAGTGCCTCCTGCAAACTGACATCAGCAACCTGGCCTGGTGACTTTTGTTTCTCTGGGGAAAGGCCATCGTTGTTATGCAGGGCACAGTGGACCGGAGTGGACGGATGCCTGCGGAAATTCTGAATGGATCAGTATACCTTCTAGATGCAAGGTGCCCCCACAGGCAACAGTGGCTGGTTTGACAGTGCCAAGTGCCTCCTGCAAACTGACATCAGGAACCTGGCCTGGTAACTTTTGTTTCTCTGGGGAAAGGCCATCGTTCTTGTCCAGGGCCCGGTGGCCCAGAGTGGCCGGTCGCCTGCTGAAATTCCTCACAGATGAGGATACCTCCTAGATGGAAATTGCCCCCACAGGCACCTGTGGCTGGTTTGACAGTGCCAAGTGCCTCCTGCAAACTGACATCAGGAACCTGGCCTGGTGACTTTTGTTTCTCTGGGGAAAGGCCATGGTTCATGTGCAGTGCCCGGTGGCTAGGAGTGGCCGGCTGCCTGCTGAAATTCTGCACAGCTGAGGATACCTCTCAGATGCAAGGAGCCCCCACTGGCACCTGTGGCTGGTCTGACAGTGCCAAGTGCCTCCTGCAAACTGACATCAGCAACCTGGCCTGGTGACTTTTGTTTCTCTGGGGAAAGGCCATCGTTGTTATCCAGGGCACAGTGGACCGGAGTGGACGGATGCCTGCGGAAATTCCGAATGGATCAGTATACCTTCTAGATGCAAGGTGCCCCCACAGGCAACTGTGGCTGGTTTGACAGTGCCAAGTGCCTCCTGCAAACTGACATCAGGAACCTGGCCTGGTGAATTTGTTTCTCTGGGGAAAGGCCATCGTTCTTGTCCAGGGCCCGGTGGCCCAGAGTGGCCGGCCGCCTGCTGAAATTCCTCACAGTTGAGGATACCACCTAGATGCAAGTGCCCCCATAGGCAACTGTGGCTGGTTTGACAGTGCCAAGTGCCTCCTGCAAACTGACATCAGGAACCTGGCCTGGTGACTTTTGTTTCTCTGGGGAAAGGCCCTGGTTCCTGTGCAGGGCCTGGTGGCGTGTAGTGGCCGGCCGCCAGCTGAAATTCCTCACGGTTGAGGATACCTCCCAGATTAAAGGAGTCCGCACAGTCACCTGTGGCTGGTTTGACAGTGCCAAGTGCCTCCTGCAAACTGACATCAGCAACCTGGCCTGGTGACTTTTGTTTCTCTGGGGAAAGGCCATCGTTCGTGTCCAGTGCCCGGTGGCCTGGAGTGGCCGGCTGCCTGCTGAAATTCCTCACGGTTGAGGATAGCTCCCAGATGCAAGGTGCCCGCACAGGCAACTGTGGCTGGTTTGACAGTGCCAAGTGCCTCCTGCAAACTGACATTAGGAACCTGGCCTGCTGACTTTTGTTTCTCTGGGGAAAGGCCATGGTTCATGTCCAGTGCCCGGTGGCATGGAGTGGCCGGCTGCCTGCTGAAATTCCGCACAGATGAGGATACCACCTAGAAGCAAATGCCCCCACAGGCACCAGTGGCTGGTTTGACAGTGCCAAGTGCCTCCTGCAAACTAACATCAGGAACCTGGCCTGGTGACTTTTTTTTCTCTGGGGAAAGGCCATGGTTCCTGTGCAGGGCCTGGTGGCGTGTAGAGGCCGGCCGCCAGCTGAAATTCCTCACGGTTGAGGATACCTCCCAGATTAAAGGAGTCCGCACAGTCACCTGTGGCTGGTTTGACAGTGCCAAGTGCCTCCTGCAAACTGACATCAGCAACCTGGCCTGGTGACTTTTGTTTCTCTGGGGAAAGGCCATCGTTCGTGTCCAGGGCCCGGTGGCCCAGAGTGGCCGGCTGCCTGCTGAAATACCTCACGGTTGAGGATAGCTCCCAGATGCAAGGTGCCCGCACAGGCACCTGTGGCTGGTTTGACAGTGCCAAGTGCCTCCTGCAAACTGACATTAGGAACCTGGCCTGCTGACTTTTGTTTCTCTGGGGAAAGGCCATGGTTCATGTCCAGTGCCCGGTGGCATGGAGTGGCCGGATGTCTGCTGAAATTCCGCACAGAAGAGGATACCACCTAGATGGAAATTGCCCCCACAGGCACCTGTGGCTGGTTTGACAGTGCCAAGTGCCTCCTGCAAACTGAAATCAGGAACCTGGCCTGGTGACTTTTGTTTCTCTGATGAAAGGCCATGGTATGTGTCCAGTGCCCGGTGGCATGGAGTGGCTGGCTGCCTGCTGAAATTCCGCATGGATGATGACGCCACCAGGATGCAAGATGACTCCACAGGCACCTGTGGCTGGTTTGACAGTGCCAAGTGCCTCCTGCAAACTGACATCAGGAACCTGGCCGGCTGAGTTTTGTTTCTCTGGGGAAAGGCCATCGTTCCGGTCCTGGGCCCTGTAGCCCTGAGTGGCCGGATGCCACTCAGGGATCAGTATACCGCCTAGATGCAAGGTGCCCCCACAGGCAACAGTGGCTGGTTTGACAGTGCCAAGTGCCTCCGGCAAACTGATATCAGGAACCTGGCCTGGTGACTTTTGTTTCTCTGGGGAAAGGCCATGGTTCATGTGCAGTGCCCGGTGGCTAGGAGTGGCCGGCTGCCTGCTGAAATTCCGCACAGATGAGGATACCACCTAGAAGCAAATGCCCCCACAGGCACCAGTGGCTGGTTTGACAGTGCCAAGTGCCTCCTGCAAACTGACATCAGGAACCTGGCCTGCTGACTTTTGTTTCTCTGGGGAAAGGCCATGGTTCATGTCCAGCGCCCGGTGGCATGGAGTGGCCGGCTGCCTGCTGAAATTCCGCATGGGTGAGGACGCCACCAGGATGCAAGATGCCCCCACAGGCACCTGTGGCTGGTTTGACAGTGCCAAGTGCCTCCTGCAAACTGACATCAGCAACCTGGCCTGCTGACTTTTGTTTCTCTGGGGAACGGCCATGGTTCACATCGTGGAGCCGAACGCCTGGAGTGGCCGGCTGCCTGCTGAAATTCCGCTCGGATCAGGATACCTCCCAGATGCAAGGTGCCCCCAAAGGCATCTGTGGCTGGTTTGACAGTGCCAAGCGCCTCCTGCAAACTGACATCAGGAACCTGGCCGGCTGAGTTTTGTTTCTCAGGGGAAAGGCCATC